>NC_080784.1:127225719-127551830 GCF_028018385.1 Neofelis nebulosa
CCTTTGACTTTTATTCCTAAAGGGAACATTGTTTCAATTTGATATAGTATGTATTTGGAATTGGAACTCTAATTGACTCTTTTTTAATAGTAATTTGATTTTTTTAATAGTAATCCTTTTATATGCAATTATTAAAATGAATTGTTACTATTTTGTTCCTTCAAATTTGAATACAGGAGGATCTTTTTCAGTTTAGTGAAACTAGTGGGATAATTTTTGAAAAGTAATTTCTTTTTTTTAAGTTTATTTATTTTGAGAGAGAGAGAGAGCACGCGTGCTTGTGTGCAAGTGGGGGAGGGGCAGAGAGTGTTGGAGAGAATCCCAAGCAAGCTCTCCTCACTCTCAGCGCAGAGTCTCATGCAGGGCTTGATCTCATGGAACCACAAGATCATGACCTGAGCTGAAATCAAGAATTGGACGCTGAACCGACTGAGCCACCCAGGCACCCCTGAGAATTAATTTCTAATATTTTTATCATTATTCTCTCTGTCACTCTCTCTCTACAGTGTAACCATGCATTCTTTCACAGGTATACCCCAATCCATATTTGATTCCAATTATAATCATAACTTTTCATCTGTCCTAACGTCTGTTTCTGCTACATACAGAGATGATCAGTTATGTCAGATGAGAGGTGATAGGAGATCTCTAAAGAAGGGCCACTGCCTTGGATACTCTTGGTTCTCTCTCTTGATCTCCTTCGCTGGCCCAGTGTGTGCCTCCCCAGCTGCTGTGGTATTGGTAGTTAAATGCTCACAGCTTCCCCTTTTTCCAAAGAATTACCTTTGCTGAACCAGGAGCTGCCTTGCCTGGTAGGTTTCCTCAAGGTGGGAACAAAACCGTGGGGCAGCTTCTGTTCCCCTTCCAAGAGGCTGAGTCCTGACAATAACTGAGAGCAGATTTTTGCCTAGCTCCTCCTCTACCCTAGTCTGCTTCTCTCACTTGCATAGGATAATCCAGGCAAAGATAGATGTTGAAGTACCCGGCAGTGTTGTTGGACTACATTGCAATTTGCTAGAAAATGTGCCTACAAGTCAGGGCCCTTTTAATTTCTCGCTGTTTGCTCTGGTCCCTGTGGGTTTTCCAAAACCAGAAACTATAGAAGACTTTGGAGTCTTTAAATAGAACAATTATGAGAACATATGGCTAAGAATACAGGATATTCTCACCAGCAGTCTCCAATGTAGACACGAATTCACGGTTAGGAGAAAAAGAAAGAAGAGGTTAAGATGAAAATACCGTAGTGATTTTAAGAACCCTGCTGGGGATTGCAATAGCCCTTTGTATTGAAGGTTAACATTGATGACAGGATCCACTGAGGTTTTGGAGGTTGACTCTCAACTCTGAACTTTAAGAAACTAATTGAAAACTCAGGACACTTTCTATTCACCATGGGCTAAAAAAATTATTTTTTTAGTAGGTGGTTTTTCATGTTAATGATTTCTTCATAAAGGTTAAATTGTTATATTTTAATAAAACCTCTCTTTCTCTCTTCACCCTTTCTTTTCCCTCTTTTCTAGGCTTACTTGGTCTCACCCTCTCCCACTCCTTCCCTCATACACATGGGGATGTTTTTGCTCTCTGTCTCTGTCTGTCTCATCTTCTTTAAGAATGGGTTTTATCCAGCCTTATCTATTTTTATTGAAAGAAATATTAACATTTACTTTAAAAATGATTATTTAAAGCCCCTGGCTATTTGTAGGGTACCAATGTATAACAGTTTAGAGTTGTTTTTGTTTGTTCATTTGTTTTAGTTCTTCTATAGAGAAGGTGTTTTCCAAACATTATTTTACATACAACTTAATATTTGGAAATCAAATATGAAAAGTATACCTTTATAAAATGCTTAAACAATATCTCTTTTTTACATGTAGCTGCTCAGCTAGGGACATATTTGTAGATGATCTGGGAAAATTGAGTATGATTTAGTATATACTATTAAATCAATCCAGAAATAAATTACTGGAAGGAATTTGGTCATTTTTTTCTTCAGAAAAAAAAATGCACATTTTTTGACATTTATTTTCAGTTTGATATTCATTAAGTTGAATTACACAATTTGTAACTGCCAGTTTTCTCATTCACCATGCCAAGACCAAATTGAATGATAGAATTAAATAGAAAATTATGTTTGCTTTTTCATAATTTTAATTCATTTTGTTTGCCTTTTACTCTGTGATACATAAAAATGGATAGGAACTTTAAAAAATATGTGTATATTTCTTTCTAGAGCCTATGTTTTTTGTCGGGTATTTTGGAAAATTGATGATGATCTCAGTACCTTTCTTCGCATTTTTCCCACCGATGTTTCTACTAGTGGTACAAAGACAGGGGGGAGAATCATTATGTAATAAGGCTATGTAGTTGCACAAAGTACCTAAATTATCAAAAAGGAGCATATACTTCAAAATGTTTCTAAAAAAGTGTTTTAAGTGCAGCTTCCATAGTGAGTCCAGAAATCTGTTTCTTGTTGTTTCATTTTTAGTCACTTATCCAAAGAGATAGTGAAAATCTCTTCAGATCAAAGTATTTATATCAGAGTTCAGGTATAAACTCCTACCATATTTTCACCATTGTGGATTTGGGAGTTTGTTATAGTAACTAATATAACCTCCACAAATAGTGAGTCAATCAATCATAAAGAATGAAAAAGATAAGGCTTGAATTTTTCTCTTGATTTAAGTTTAGATCTTACTTGAGATAACTCCTTTCTTTTTGTCCTGTATTAATAGGAATATCTGAGGAGTGACACAAGAAAACAGTGATACATCCACAAATAAATATATTTTTAAGTTTTTAAAAATGTTTATTTTTGAGAGAGAGAGAGAAAGAGAGAAAAGAGAGAGAGAGAGAGAGAGAGAGAGAGAGAGAGAGAGAGAGAGAGGTAGTGGGGGAGGGGCAGAGAGAAGGGGACAGCGAACCTTGAGATCATGACCTGAGCCAAAGTCGGATGCTTAACCAACTAATGAGCCACCCAGGAGCCCCTACAAATATGTGTCTCATTTTATATGTGGTGGTGGTGTTATCTGAAAAGAGATCTAAAGATGTCTTTCTAGTTTGGGTTATCTTGAGACCCGAGAAGCTCTGTGACTTTGGGAAAGTCATTTTACCTTTTTGAGCCTCAGTTTCTTCATCCCTCTCAATGTTTTGGGGGATTGATAGAGATTCCTGTATACTTCAGCTTGTTTGAAAGGCTAAGAATCCATCCTGGCGTTGCTCAAAGAACAGTTTTGTATGATTCCCAGTGGTGTGGGCACTAGTAATGTCTGGGTTAATGACTCCTCTGGGAGTAGAGCTTCATTATAAAGTCAGCATGTTCCAAAACCTCTTTATAAATCATTTCTATTAAAGATGCAGGCATTCACAGTTATGCACGACAAAAATACCTTCAGCTATGTTTGCAATTTAGTTTTGAAGGTAAGTAGGGCAGACATGGAATAAATGAGAATTCACAAAAAGTCTCCTCTTTTTGTTCCCTTATGCTTTCTGGACAATTAAAACATTTAATGAATGCTCCCACAATTAATTCTATCACTTGTATTGACGTAGGCAACCATTCGGTGTGAGGCAGTTGGGTAGGTAAGTTGATTGTACTTCACTACTGTGAGTTCCAGTCAAAATACTGCCTCTGTCAACACTTAAGCCCTCCTACCCCCCCCCCCCAAAAAAAAAAGGAAGTGTGGGTGGGCGTGTATGTATTCATGTTTGCTCTTCTGTTGAGGTTTCCTGAATTAGTAAGTGCAACAATATTTTGGGTTACTGGGTTTTTAAGTAATGGTAATGCTAGTGATGTTGAAATACTCTTAAGTCTATCCTATGGCCTATAATGGGAGAGGGAATCATTTAATCACTCTGGAATGATAGGGTGGTGTGATGGCCTGAAGGGAGATCTCTGATTTCTCCCTCCAAATGGATTCTTATTTCTCTGGGGGATTCAGACCCATGCTGCCCTACTCTGAATCCACGCACCCAAGCCCACTGCTGAGTGGGTTCAGGTGTCAGTTACCACTCTCCCAGATTTTTTTTTTTCCTTAACCAGCTGCTTGCAGCTTAACAATGAACCCAAGCACCATCATCAAATTTTCTTTAACTCCTTTTCCTCTGCGTCCTGAAGCAACATTTCCCAAATGTTGATTTAACTTTGAAGCCATGTTTCCCAAAGTGTGATCCCCTAGAAAATAGGAACTGTTTCTCTAATCAAATTCTCTGTCTCTCTCTTTCTCTCTCTCAGCTTCAAGATGAATTTCAAATAAGGAACTTTTGGAAATAATACCATGAACCAACCTCTCTAATCCTCTGGCACTAAGGGACCCAAGTCAGTGTTTTTTGTGTTACAAATATATTTTTAAATATTAAATTACATTTCTCCCTAGCTCCTCATTCATACCTCCTTTAAAAAATTACATGAGTTTAGTTTTAAGAACTTATAGCTTAGGAAAGCAACCTCTTTATCAAAGGGAGAGTCATATTTTACTCATTCTTTGACTCAGTTAGTAAACCCTACACAAGATAGGTATTTGATTGCTTGAAACAAATGAAACAGAAATAGAATTGTTAAAGACTAAGTGGCTAAAAAGACATTTTAAAGTGAAGTGATTGTCCTGCCTATTGAACACAACAAACACAGCTCTTCCAAAGTGAACTACTGTCGTTGGAGTTAATTTCCTAGGCTTTCCTCCATATTTATATACCTGATGTGGGATCTTCATATAATTTTCTCTACAAACATGCATATTTAAAGTCAAAATATTTTTTAAATATTTTAATTATATTTTGTAGCATAAGTACTAAATCAGGTTTTTCCATGTATGTTATAGTTTGCAGAGTTTAAATCTTATCTTTGTATAAGGAGTCTTGTCTGCAGCGACCTCTTCTTAGGTTAGTCAATTAACAGATAAATGGAGTGTGGCTGGAAGAAAGAGGAAAGGATCCCCTTCTTGTTCAGTATAAATATTAGGGGCTGGATAGTCTGTGATTTATTTGGAGCGAGAAAATGGGCCTTGTTTTTTCAGACACTGTCACCAGTGACACGTAAGCCAAACATAAAGGAGATTGTGTAGCCTTAGTTCTGGAAATCTGGTGGGGCAAGGCCTTCTCTCTGGTGCTTTATCAGTTCTGGGACAAGGACTCCAGGGTTATGTTGAGTAACACATACACTATCTCAGTCTTTTCTCCTCATTAGGGGAAAAAACATTCTGCCATAATGTGATCCACGATTAGAGTTAATGCAGTCTCTAACATCTCCCAGATGTTTTAACGTCACTCATGTCACTTGCAGAGTTTATAAATGTGATTTGCCTACTGGTTTATTCTTTTTTGGAGCAAACATTATCTTTCTGCTGGAGGAAAAAAAAGCTAAATCAGAGACTCAATGAGTTACTTAACATGATTTACAGTATGTTTAGAAACAGTGCTAAAATGCAGAGTATGTAATCAATGGCACATTCTCATAAAGAATGTATTTGCCCTCTGTAGCAGAAATATGATCGTGCCAAAATGACCAGATGTCTCTTCTTAATGGTATCCCTTTTTGTATACTGTGCCTCAATTCCAGCTTCTCAGGACCATAAAATATTTCCCTTGTCCTTTACAGGAATAGAAATAGAATAATCCCAACCTGGAAGAGTGTATCCTTGTGGTACTGAATTTGTAGTTTCATTGTCAAAATTGTTGTCTTTATCATATTTTTAGGAGCACTGTATCATGGCTATCCTTTTTTGTTTGTTTGTTTCAAGTGCCTGTGTTGTTTCAGTGTTTTAGATGTGCATGTGTGCGTGTGTGTGTGTGTGTGTGTGTGTGTGAGAGAGAGAGAGAGAGAGAGAGAGATGGCTGAAACACCTTCTTTGTCCTTTTTATAGTGCGTTCTAGCCACCCCACCTCAGGTAATCAAATATTCATATGTAGTCAGTGTGACTCCCAACGGAAGGTCATAGAGGCTTAGAAACCCCTAATTCACAGGATAAAGCATAAATGAACAAGAGCCTTCAAAGAAGAAAGCATTATATTTGGGAGAAGCAAGAATTTTCTGAGTGAGTTATAAGGAAGAAGATAATAAATAGTGTCTTGCATTATTGTTTTTTCATTATATACTTTTGTATTTGCATTATTAATAGTTGTTTGTATCTAGCTCTCCAGTTTATAAAGACATTTATGTGTTATTGCATTTAACCTTCATACTTAGTCTTTGAGTAAGGAGAAAAGGATCTTATCCCCCAATTTGCGGAGGACAAAACTGATCGGCAGTGACTGAGCCGTGAATACATCCTTCCCCTTCTTACATTCTTTCATTACCTCATGCTGCCTCTACACCTCTATCCTGGGCACCTTCAGTTCTCTTTTCGTAGTGCTCTCCATGTGTATGTACCATGGGGAACACAGTCACTTGGCATGCACTGTAGGTCCTTTAGGGCACACAGAAAGTGTCATTCCAAGAAGAGGTTTTTGAAATGCATGGTTGAAATGAAGCCTTCTGTTGCTTGGCTCTCCAAGATAATAAACACCAGATGCAGACATTGAAGTAACAACGATTATCCAGACTGATGAGCATGCTACTTTGGTTACAGGGGCACAGGACTTAGAGGCAATACTTGGGAAGGCTTTGGGAGCAGAGAGAGATTCTGTAAATCCATCCCTCTCTCCACTCCAAGGGGCCATGTGCCTGCTCTGGACAGGGTAGCTGACCACCACTGGGTATTCATACACATTTGTTTCCATACACATTCTGTCTACTGACCAGAGGTCTTGGAAAAAAGACACTGGACCCTATAATCTGAAATATTGGCCCAAGTTTCAGCAGTTTCACTAAAACTAAGGGCCATGTGTGTTTTTACTCTTCATCACATACTCAGTGCTCAGTACCCAACTCAGTTCTCAACCAAAGTTGAATGAATGAAGGATATTCCAAACTATAGAATATTCTAATCCTATCAGTACTGTTTTCATTTGCTTCACATCCAGAACACCCAGTCTAAGATTCACATTCAAGAATTTTCTGTGAGGAGCTATATTTTGGGAACAATTCAAGATGTCATGTTTTAGTCGAGTATCAAATATGTCTCATTTTTAATTTTATTTTAATTCAAATTAAATGACTATAAAAGAATTCTTTTTAAAGATTAGGTTTGAAACTATAAATGTTACTACTATAGTACTGAAAAAAAAAATAAGGAAGATGTTTCTGCATGGGTGATCCAGCAAAAGCATATGTACAGTTACAGTTACTTAATTTTTTACTTGAACAGTCCTATGTGGACACAGTTTACAAACTGTAATATAAAATGTAACATGTGCATATATACATGTACTCTAAAATTAATATGTAAACATGCACAAAACCACATCAATTACAGATTGTTTGGTTAATGTTTATAAAAATTTTGCAACATCTATACATACTGTTTAGACTGCCAAGTTTCACTTGGCTGAAGTCACCATATAGCTCTAGAATAGGAAAATGTGATCTCTAAAAGTAAGAATTGCTGAAATTGATTTTTTTTGAGTGAAAATCGACCTTCACTTTAAGGTGCATTATTTAAAAAAAATCCTATTATATATGTTAAGTGTTTTTTTTTTTCCCATTAAATCTGTGTTGAACATCTGTTGACTATTGGCTATGCATAGTAGATGATTAAAGCTACTTAACTGCATTATTCATGCTTAACATTCATTTATTTCTCTATCATAAAGGAAAATTTTAGAAGGTTTCAATTATCCCTTTTATTTGGCTAACAAACACTTCAGCTCACCAAGGAGAACCTAAGATCCGAAGCACAGATATCTTACTTTAAGGGCCAAGCTGTGGAATACTCTTAGAATCCTGTCATTGGATGGGCATTAAGGAGGGCATTTGTTAATATGAGCACTGGGTATTATATGTAAGTGATGGATCACTAAATTCTGTTCTGGTACCGTTATTACACTATATGTTCACTAACCTGGATTAAAATTAAACAAACAAACAAACAAACAAACAAATAATTCTGTCATTGGGATTTTATTCAGAATATAAGTCTGTGCTTGGGGTGCCTGGGTGGCTCAGTGGGTTGAGCATTGGACTTCAGCTCAGGTCATGATTCACATTGTGAGTTTGAGCCCCGCATGGGGCTCTGAGCTGATAGTGCCCAGCCTGCTTGGGGTTCTCGCTGCCTCTCTGCCCCACAGCTAGGCGCACACATGTTCGTTCTCTCTCTCTCTCTCTCTCTCTCTCTCTCTCACAAAATAAATAAATAAACTGAAAAAAAAAAAAAAGAATGTAAGACTGTGTAGATTCCATCCTGCCAGTATCACCTATCAGCTGTTAAAATTTAGGCAGGATCCTTAACATTCTGAAACTCAGTTTGTGTGTCTGTAAAACAAAGGTAATAACTCCTCACCCTAAGACCCTTGTGATAATTTACTGAGATGATGTATGTGGAAGAAACGTGTTCTGTGAATGCACTATGATTAGGGATTGAATTGCAGTTAGTAAATTAATTGCATGTATATTAAAATATATATTGCTTAAGAAGTGAGATATTTTCGATGCTGCTTTTAAATCATTGTTAGCTTTCCATTTTACTTATGTAAAGCAATGGACTATTTTCTTATCTATATGTTATAAGTTATCTTTTAGTCTTCTATGCAAATCAAAGGAATACCTCAAGAAGTTGTTAGAACCATATAGTTTACATGTACCAATTGCTTGCTTCAGAAACAAGAAATTGGATACATTTAAGATAGTATATTATTAAAAGGGGAAATAATAAGGAATAAATCACCATTCATATGTTAATTCATTCTATAAATGTTTATTGAATTCTTACTGTTTGTTTGCCTGCACCTTTCTTATATCTAAAGATTTAGTGTAAATAAAACTGATGTGTGGTTCTTGCCCTCATAGAACATCTAGGCTAGTGTAAGAGAGAAGAATGATACAGAAAATTATTTAATTGTAATTGTGGTAAGCACCTTGAAGGAAAGATACAGTTAATTAGGGAAATGTATGAGAGCTTGTGGAGGTTGTCAAGGAAGGCTTCTTAGGGGAGGTTATTTGACACTTAGAAGACTCTAAGAATTAACCCAGCATAAAAAGAATTCCCATCCACTGCAAAGGCCAATAGAACTAAAACGTTTGGAAATTAGTCAAAGCATACTAAGGTCATGCATATTTTTTTTTCAAAAATTGTTTTTAATGTTTATTTTTGAGAGGGAGAGAGACAGAGTGCAAGCTGGAGAGGTACAGAGAGAGAGGGAGACACAGAATCTGAAGTGGGCTCCAGGCTCTGAGCTGTCAGCACAGAGAACCTGATGCAGGGCTTGAACCCATGAGCCGCAAGATCATGACCTGTGCCAAAGTCTGACACTTAACCGACTGAGCCACCCAGGCACTCCCCCTTTTTTTTTCAAAAATTGTTTTTGATGTTTATTTATTTTTGAGAGGGAGAGAGACAGAGTGCAAGCAGGAGAGGGACAGAGAGAGTGGGAGGCACGCATATATTTTTTTAAGTGTCTGGATTTTTGTTTGTACTTAATTTGGAATACAAATTCTTTTTCTTCTTCCCTTAATACAAATTCCTGTGAGATACAAATTCCTATTTTGCTAGTTGAGTTACTTCTTAGTTAATCAAGCTTATCTGTAACAGATTTGATCTTGAGTTATTATACAGTATCTATAATTTTTGAACAATTATATAAATACTGTCTAGTAAAAGAGACCATGGAAAAATGAAGAAAAGGGTACTGAGACTGGCAATACTGTTACTCTCAGAAAACTCCTTTGGGAAATGGGGAGGAACAAGTTAAGTGGTTTGTCATGATGATTGGCAATACTTGAGTATCCAAGAAAAACATATTAGGCTTGAATTTTCTAACTCCTGGAATATTCCAAAGGGATTTGCTAAGCTGTTCTGAAGCTGTTGCCTTAGTACCCCCACCCAACACTGCCTGTTCCTGTCTTAAATTTAGTGTGATCTAATATATTCAGCTATAAAAATAAAGTATTTTAGGAGATGTACATTTTCATACTTTTGGTTCATGTGTCTTGATAATATATTAAGTTTGAACTTGGTGAGAAATGAACATGAATTGCTATTAAAATTCAACATAATTTGTCTACTTGAGGGAAAAGGAAAACTAGTGTCGATACGTAGCACTGGCAGATCTTTCAATATCTAAACGATGTCTATATCCTGAAATGATGTAACAGAAAGCGAAGTTTATCAGAGAATACTGCCCGCTGACTCAGTGGGATCATCATGTATGTGTTGCTGTAACCGTTGCCTTCTTATCACGTTATGAATGGAGGCACCACTTAGCACACTGGACCTGTGTGTGACTGGCATTCTGAACCTTAATCTGACTAATGCCCCCATTGCAGGATGTAAATAGATTACAAAGAAAAATTCAATATTTTCGCCTTTCTCCCACCAGAGGCAGCCCACATTAGTTGTTTCCTGCCATATAATTGCATTACATGCCGGGATGTGATCCATGGTTAATGGCTTCAGAGTCAACTGTCACTTTGCTTTTAGCCTCGGTCATTCAGAGTGATTTACATATTTAGCACCATGACAAGAACTAGGTTTGTCAAACCACTTGTGGAGGCATGATGCTAACCTCTATCAAGAAAATAGTATTTTTCCCCCCCAGAGGGACATGTTTGCTGAGAGTGAAGAACATGTATACACCATCTATCAGGTAAATTAATTAATTTGTCAAGGATTTTTATGTCCTTAAAAATGTTGACTATATTACTGGGTCAGCACTTCTGAGAAATGATTTTTATTAACTAAAAAATGGCATTTCTGTTTTGATTTTCCAGTTAACCTAATTTTTTTTTAAATTGCTTTTACAAGACCAGTGCTGTGGAGCCCAAAAATTACTTTTAAATAATAGTAGCAAATACCTGAGCTTGTTTCCATGAACCTGACACGAAAGAGTTGAAAATCTAATTTATCATAGTCATTAACTAAACAAATATAATTCAGGTAGAGAATCTTTGAAAATGTGAAATGTGAAAAAGGTGAAATTTTGTGAAATGTGCAAAACGGTCAATTTTAGATTATATTGTTATAGGTAAGCAGGTATCGATTTAGATGTGCTTAAATCATTCAGTTATGTCTGTGAAAGTTTTCTCCCTGGGTGGCTTGAATGACCAAGGATTTTGTGCATGTAAGTTGAAGTTCTCTCACTGCTTTATTTAATACATAAACTCATTTTAGAATGATGTTTAGTTTCCCTTACTAGTTTTGGGGGAAAGAGAGTAAGCCGGTTGCTATCTGTGAATGAGAAATTCTCCATGCTTGTTTGAAAATAGTCTATTCTGTTTCTCTGTTTATATCCTGATCTATAAGTGGAGAAGCAACTGCCTGACTCCAAAATCCATTCTTCATCCCTTCATCAGAGTTCTTTTTGGGTTTTGGTTTTTGTTTATTGTTGTTGTTGTTGTTGTTGTTGTTGTTGTTGTTTTTGCAAGTGAAATCCAAAAGTAATGATTTTTTCATATATTTTTATATATTTTTAATTTTTTTCACGTGTTCCCTTCTCACGTTCAAGCTTGTCTTTGCTTAAAATCTTTAAATGGTCCCTTATCACCAGCTTTATTATGTCACAGTTCCTGTTGGCATGGGGCATGTTGGGCCCTTCACATTTGGGTCCTGCCTCCTTTCCCCCTCCTTTTTGACATTAAATAATTATTTGCCTTTTGCAAAGGAAAAAAGTGCACAGCAGATATCAAACATTCAGAGCGCCAAGGAAAACTCCAGCAGCACCTGGTCCTTCCAAATAAAAACATGTAACCTCCTCGTCTGAACCTCAAAGCCTCCCAGAGGCTGATAGAGGACTAAAGTAAAACCATGCGCTGGGCCATCTGGTCCAGTAGGAAGGACAAATCGAGAAGTCACAATTCACAAATTCAGTAAACACTCTGTTGGAAATTACAGGATCCATACATTCTTGGGTCTCAGTTTCCCTGTTTGCAAAGAGAAGGGATTCATTCATTTAGCAAGTACCTGAGAAGGCTATAACTAATATCTGGTGCCAGCGTTGGACTAAATGGTCTCTAAGGTCCCTTTCAGTTCTGAAAATCTTAACAATTCTTACCGTCACACTTGGTAGACATTCTTTTGGCTCTGACTTGAAAATTTGTCTAGCCTCATTTTTATTTCCACGCTCCGTTTGCGTGCCTGGTGCCTGGCGTGCTGCTGTCCACTTGTCTAACAGATATTCCTCATTCATCCCTCGAGTTTCTTCCCAAACAAGGTGATCGTGACAAAGAGATCTTCTTCCAGACAGTGCCCAGGATGTTACCCTGCTCCCAACTCTTAAGAAGAAAACTTCCCTCTCTTCACTTCCCCAGTCATGGCCTATATTTTCTATTTTTATCAATTTTCCTATTGCATGAATCAACTTTGTGTCTTTGTATCTAGCAGGGACAGTGGAGTTTCTCTTTCTAGAATGTAGACAGGTCTAGTTCCTGCTGTACCCGAGGAGCCTGAATAGGAGCTCTGCAAATATCTTCTGAAGGTACGAATCAGTATAAATATTACGTGAAGAAACCACTAGTGAAACAGATACAGACTATTGCCAGTTGGTTAAACATCTCTCTACCAATTTCTATATCATGGGCTTTTTTTTCCTCCTATGTGGTTTAATTAGTTAAATGTTTAACACTCGTAACATTAGTTCTGTGTGCCTTATTTGTGGCCCATGGAAGAGAAGTGGCTTCCGTTTCCCTTAGTCATTTGGCTGGCGGAGCATACCTGGTGTATCTAGCTTGCCATGAAAGTGTTAAGGTTAGAAAACGTTTTGACCCTGAGATTAACCGTGATGAAAAGCAGTATCCTGTTGCGGAAAACACACACCTACAAACACAATTAAAACTATGTGAGTGTGGCTAAAGTCTCTTCTGTGGCATTTGGGTTTGGCTTCTACCATGGAACTCTTAGCTCCTGCTAATTTGACGGGGTCAGCAGTGGCACGCTCTGTCTTGCAATTATCAAAGGTTGTAAGGATTTTCTCTTGGGTGAATCACACAATCATCAACTTCTCTATCGCTGAAAGAGCTTCCCAGCTATTCTTTCTGTCTTTCTGGATCAATATCCCCAGGGTATCAGTGTCCTTTTATATTCAACAGAAATTATGAAATCATTCAGCCTGTTTCTCAGGGCACTGGCTAATGGGGACCTGGAGAAGACTTTAATTGTCTCTGACAACTGCCCCACCACTTTTCTCTTTGTGTAACAATGCTGGGCCATCTAATAAAAGAAGGGAAAAACTGAGTTAGGAAAATGCTGAGTCAAATTTTGGACAGGGTTGTAGAACATTCTATGAGCTATGGATTTTATTTATTAGTGTACTTTATATCCAAAGCTGCTCCTTGATTTGATTTTCGCTATTAGAGATGTATAAATGACTCTGCTAAGAGCTTGTCTGGTGAAGTCTCAGTATCTGATTTTGCTATAGCACACTGTATTTATAATACAATTTTAAAGGTAAGAAATTAAGAAGGAAAGAAACACTGAAGGAATTTATAAAAATGATTTTTCAAATATATATGCATATGTGTAGAGGGAGAAAGAGAGACTCAAGGGTAGAGAGAGAGCCATATTTGATTGCTTTAATTCTGGATTCTCAGTGTCTGGCACACAGTAAGCACTGGAAAAAATAGTTGCTGAATGGAAGAGTAAAAGTATAAAAACTAGTTATATACTAGTTACTTTAAGGAGCTATATCCATTTCCTCTTTTATAACTGAGATCAGAGTGTTGCTTGCCCTCTAGTGGTCTGTTTCAGTGAAATCGGAAAATAAAGCCTCAGCCTAGCTTTTAAAAGATGAACATTTGCTTGATAATATAAAGTACGATAAGTGAATGTTAGGGGGATTTTTGTTTTTTGTAAATATATGTCCAATGGAGTTTTCTTCTGTCCGTGCTAGGACTTTTGCAGTGAAACATGTCAGGGAGAATTTGGGAAACCAGAAATAATAGAACTTTACCCTTTGGAAAGATGCATATATTTTATGTGAGACATTGGTATCTTAAACCTGATATTATTAAATTTTAGGTACGCTTCCAATTTATTGTACCTTACATAAAATACAGAGTTTAAATGGTCTTGCAAGAATCAAATATTTCGCAGATGGAAAAACAAATCTATCTAACAGAGCATAGTAATTATAGAGATTAAATGCAAAAGCACTCTTCTTTTGTAATATTCTGATTATAACTACTTAAAAAGCTGTGGACCATTTTGATACTCATGTAGATGATTAATATATACTTAGTTTTTTTTCTAATAATTTCTTTTTTATTTAATTTTTTTAATGTTTATTTTTTTGAGAGAGCGAGAGAGAGAGAGAGAGAGAGAGAGAGAGAGAGAGTGAGCGGGGGAGGGGCAGAGAGAAAGAGAGGGAGACACAGAATCTGAAGCAGCCCCAGGCTCTGAGCTGTGAGCACAGAGCCTGATGTGGCGCTCGAACCACCCACCGTGAGATCATGACCTGAACCGAAGTCAGACACTTAACTGACTGAGCTACTCAGGTGCCCAGAGAAAGAAAGAAAATCTTAAGCAGTCTCCACGCTCAGCCTGACATAGCGCTCCATGCCACAACCCTAGGATCATGACCTGAGCTAAAATCAAGAGTTGGCCACTCAACTGACTGAGCCACCAGGGGCCCCTTTTATTTGTATCAGCATCTTCTTTCCTTTCTTTGCTTCAGTTTATAGTTTATGTAGTGAAAAAAAGATTAACTTTCTCTGGCTACAAGGCAGGGCCCACAAATTAGAAGTTGGAGGCTGAAATGTCTGCAAGAAAGCACAGAATTATAGACTAAGAGTCTGTAAGAAATCAATCCACGAATAAGGAAGCTTAAAATAAAACTTTAATCAGCATTGGATTATACTTCTTTGACTAACTGCCATCAGATACAACGTTATAATTACACCAAAAATATGGGTCTTTTTATGATTGCTAAAAAAAAAACCTTTTAAAATATCTGTCTCTGGGCTTCCAAAGTTTTTAATTGATAATAGTGTCATTAAGTCAAATGTAAACTTAATTTGGTGTTAGTAAACATTTTTTATTATTGTTATTCCAGGGGTATAATATGTGGATTCTTTGACCTGATTGAAAATTAAGTTTCTACACTCTCAGTTCTCTAGGATTTACTTAAATTCACTTTTGAAATTTAGAATAATAGTAAGATATTGGGGATATAACACAGTTTAAAAATTAAGAGATTTTGGGGCAGCTGGATGGCTCAGTTGGTTGAGCATCTGACTTTGGCTCAGGTCATGATCTCATGGTTTGTGAGTTCAAGCCCTCCATCGGGCTCTGTGCTGACAGCTCAGAGCCTGGAGCTGCTTCAGATTCTGTGTCTCCCTCTCTGCCCCTCCCCTGGCTCATGCTCTGTCTCTTTCTGTCTATCTCTCTCTCCCTCAAAAACAAATAAACATTTAGAAAATTTTAAAATAATATGTGACTCCCTCTCTCTCTGCCCCTCGCTCCCTCATACTCTCTTTCTCTCAAAGATGAAGAAACATTAAAAAAATAATAAATAAAAAGTTAAAATTAAAATAAAAAGATTGTCAATTCTGTTCCTGACTCTGGAATATTCATGTCCAGATTTCTAATAGTTTCTAGAAGGAAAATAATTTCATCTTCAAATAAATTGGGAACAGTTAAAAATAGTTGTTTCTCCTAGGACTTTTCAGAACCAATTAAACATTACTGTGCATTAGTAACGTTATAACATTCCTCTGTGTGAGGAACCCTTTTTTTTAGAAACTTTGGGCTGCAAGAAATTCTATCTGGTCTATCCTCTTTGGGAGCAAACAAGACTTGAGTAAGACATTGAAGAATGAATAACATGGTAAAGGTGGAGAGAAAAGGAAACACAATAAGGGAAGAGAGGAACACCATGAGTCATAGTAAGAATGGAAACATAATTTCGAAGTATGTTTTATTAGTTCAACTTGACTGGACCAGAGAATTCATATTGGCAAATACTGTCCATTTAATCTGGCCCATTAACCTAGGGCCAGACTACATAGAACCTAACTGCTAAGTTAAGAGATTTGGGCTTTTTCATATAGTGTATAGGAAACTTCTAAAAGTTTTTAATGAGGAAGGTGATAATGGCAAAAAATAAAATCCAAAAAGACAAAAAACAGAGGCCATCATTTATTGAGCTCGTGTCTTGGAAACTTCTCTAAGTGCTCTACTCATATGAACCGATTTATGTCTCTCAACAACCCTGTGTTATAGGAAGATGTAAGGCAACAAAATGTTAAGTAGCTTTCACACGAATAGTAACCTGGTGAAAGTTGGAGCTGGTGTGCATTAATTCCCAAGTGTGATTGCGTTCTCGGTATGATTCCAGAATCTTTGCCTTTAAACCCTTTCCTATGGTAAAAGGCAGCATTGTATAGGGAAATTGGAATCATATGGAGGATGGATCCAAGGAGGAGACTGGAAGAAAAATTGGTCAGGAGGTTCTTGCAGTAAACCTAACATCTTTAACTAATGTGATGGTAGTGGTAATGGACAAGAAGGGGTGAAATTTAAAGATTCTAAGAAGGAAACATTAATGGTAAACATTTTGATTTAATTGATGACTTTACATTGATCCCGGAAGCGAGGGTACCTGTGTCAGTTACAGCTGATTGCAGCATTTTGAACACAATGGGAAGATGAGAAGAGACTGTGGTACCATTGACAAAACTGAGAAACTCATACAGAAGGAACAGTCATAGGAGAAAATGATGAGCCTGAATTGTAAAGACTTTTAGTTGGGAATGATGTCAGCATCCTAGAATTATGTGATTGCATATTAGGAGGGAGAAAAGAAAAAATAATTATTTTTACAAAAAGAGGGAGAAATGTCTGTACACAGGGAATTGGAGTAATTAGCACCATGGGGAGGGTTGAGACTAGGAGATGGTATGAGTTTTGAAGGCCAAGTATGAGATAAGAAATGCTGAGGTTAGAGAAAGGGGTCTTTAGATATGTTCACTGTTACATGTCCGTGAAAGAAGAAAAATCAGAGAAGGAAATTAAGAATTTTTAGGAAACGGAAACCCTAATGTTACAGAAGCTAAATAGAAAAAGACATTTGAAGTGAGGACCCTCAACACTGTTAAAGAGGACAAAAGAGAGAGAGAGAAAGAGAGAGTCAGAATGAGGGAGGAAGGGTTAAGTCATTTCATTGGGCTGCTCTGTTTGACTGTCATTAGAAAGATCTCAGTCATTCCAGAGTTACCAGCTGTCCTTTATCTATCCTCATTATCTGTTGGTGTATCATTAGCTCATTTTCTTTAGTCAGCTTAAATAGATAATCACTTTCCTTTGTATCTGTCAATCAATGTGTTCTGTATGACAAGAAGAAAGGAAAATGATGATTCTCCAGTATTTTTTGGTATGTTTGATAATCTCAAATTCATGAGAGTAAAAACTTAAAAATGTATCACATTTATTAAGTCGTCAAATATTTATTAAGTTCCTACCCTGGACTTCGAAATAAAATTATGATTTTCAATCTGCTTAGAATGCAGTTTCTAATCATCTAGTGTATATGTATTTTGTATATACATAGACCATTCATTTTTTTAGGTCACTCATATTATACCTTACTTGTATTACACTTAATGGTATACTTGCCTTCAGAATCAAAGAGTGAAGGCATTAGAAGACAATAATCATGGAAGAAAGCCAGATATATGTTGTATACTATCATTGACATATTCATAAGCAAACATTTTATTCTATTTCATTCTTCTTATTAATATGCTGCAGCTATTTTAAAAACTCAGTTTGGTGATGTGGTTTTTGATTAATTTTTCCTAGATTTACCATCTGTCTAGGCTGACTACATGGTCATTTTGTTAGGTCTTCTTTCCCTCTGTAGCAATTAGCCTTACTCGACATGCTGGATTAAAAAAAAAAAAAATGTAAAGTAACACGTAATATGTTATTACATTGAAGACCATTCAAAATAGCAACTTTAAAGTGTGTGAATGACAGGATAAATTACTACTGAGTATTATGGTTAACATCACTATCACCTAGGGGCAAAAACCATCATGCAATGTTGGTGGTTTGGTGACATATTTTGACTGGAATGTGCTGTACTATTGGGCCTCAGTCAAATGTAGTAATTTAGGATAATTACTCATCTGAGGCAGATAAAAACAGCATCCTAAATACAAATACTCTCAGAGCACCATTGCTCTGAACTTATTGTCCCAGAGCTGAGTATCCTGCAACTACCTCGTGATTTTCCTTCCAAATTATTTTGTATTATTTTCATATAACAGAGTCTTGACGACTTTGAGTACATTTCCTGGGAAGGTCAAAAAAATAAATTTAGCCTCTTGTTAAAATCAGGATGAATTTATAATGAGGATAAAAATTAGGTGAAGTCAGTAAGTGAAACATACTCTTTATCCTTTTCTTTTTGTCAGATATTAGGAGAAAGGACACATATCAGCACAAACCTTCATCTTCTGTCAGCACTCACCTAAAAATGGCACTTCAGACTTACTCTTCCTTCACCATTGAAATGAATTTAGTCTTATGTTCTTTGAATCCACTCTTGGACTTCCTCAGAGGCAGAGACCAAATCAGAGCTGAGACCTTAGTATTTTCTCTTTTCAGAAGGCATAGTCTCTCACTCTTTGCAGAAGCTATGGTATTGCCTTTTTGACATCCCTTGTATTTCAGATTGAATGCCAGAAGTTTTGCTTTTAGATATAAGGTTATGCATGCACATATTCCCACCCCCAACAGCATAGTAAGTGATAAATTTATCTGGCAATCACTGAAGTTTCTAGAACAAAAATGCAACGTGCTCCCATAACCTAAATTTGACACGTGTTGAGGAAGAACTTTTCATAATAATGATCAAACTAATTTGCTTTACTTGTTTAAAATATTATGTCACCCAATGACAGAACAAAAAAAAAAGTGTTTATAAGGCATACTGCATAATTAGGAAGTAAATTCCTAAGATATATGGCTAATACGGCAGGGTTTGAATAGCACCATTTCTAAAGCTGAATCATGGTCTTTGATGAGAGTGGGCTATAACAATGCAGGCTTTGAGAGCCTTGCAAAATCTCAATTAAGTTGCTGAAATGTTTCCACAGTTTATTTTTCTAGGATCTTTTCCATGACTGCTTGCTCATAAAGACCCGGCTGTGGAAGGAAATTGGGCAGGAGCTCTTGAATTGGCCTCTTGTTTGCCTAGTTCTATTGACCTGTACTAGGGTGGTAACACTTTGGGGGCCTTAAGTTGTTCATTTGCTACTGTTCTTAATCGATAAATTGTTCTCTGTTAATGAATAATTAAAATAAAATTCTGACAATGGACCAATTGAAGGAGAAAGCAAAACCCTGAAATTGAGAAGTGAATATTTGATTTTTATCTTTGATTTCCTGTCATATCTAACATTGTTATTTTTATTTTTTAAGAGAATAACAGGAATATTTGGATAAGTAGGCTAATCCTCTGAGTTTTAGACTAGTTGAATTTGAGTAATTCAAATAATATAGAAATTATTGGAAGGGTTTGTAAACAAGTGAGAATGAGATATCTTAAGATCATGAAGAAACCACCCTGAAATTTAAACAGGAATGTATAATATCATAAGTGAGTGATTCATATAAGTGTGGGTATTGTACACATATGCTCACATATAATATCTTCACACAAAAAAACATTTTTTAAAGAGCCGTTAATTTGATTTTGGCACAAGGTTTGATTTTTCACTCCCTGTTCTAATGTGTCAGCATCTTTTTTGAAACCACAGCTCAGTTTTGTTACTATGTTTGTAGACTTCAAGCAATGTATGTTTTTCTCCCATTTAAAAAAATTTCTATTCACCTTTAAATAATAGACAGAATCAGTAATGAACTACTCCCTATGCTATTCAATTTCATGGCCATGATTATAATTCATGCTAATTTTTTTCAAGAGTACTACTAAGAAGTAAGATATGATTCACAAAGATGTGATTTGTGTAAGAAGTGTGTACATTCTTTATATATATTTGCCACAGTCTTAGGGTCAAGAGGAAATGATAGGTGCCCCAAATGGACAACTGGGGATTTGAAGACAGGAGGCTAAAGATATGCTAAAAGTTTACAGTTTATTTTGTGCTATATTTGGAACTGAGTGGTAGGGAAATTTGCTCAGAGAGGAATGCTGTTTGCAGTAAGAAAGGGGACTAAGCCCAAGTGCATTAAGGCAGAGAAAAAAGGAGAACCTTTCTCAGGAGCTGAGAACCAGGAAGTGCCATCTTGTATTACCATCCATTGAATGTTCATTATTTCATAGAAAATGTCGGTGGGGCTTCAAGAACAGAAGTCTTGTTTTACTGTATAATGTGATCAGAGTTAAGATAAAATCACACATTGTAAAAACTGTAGGAAGTAGATTTTCAGGGTTTTTAGCGGTATTGGATAGTGGTGATTGATTAATGACATTAATTTGAAGTTCCTCTTGGGTTGATATGAAGTGATAATCAGGGACTGAGGTGAAAGAGAAGAAAATGCCACAGGTCTCTGAAACTGAAGTGTCTTTGTTACACTGAGGATACCAGTGAAAAATTTCCACCGAGTATAAGCAAAATGAAATGGGAGAGGATAGAAGCAGTGTTAAATGTCTAGCGACAGTAAAGAATTTAGAGGAGTGGTGGGGGGTAGGGGGGGGCTATTTTATGCTTTTTTAAAGCAGTTGGTTAGATGGTTTTGCATATTCTGCAAGTAAAAAGAGCAGAAATAAGAAGTACATAAATCATAGGGCTACTATTCTATTATTTTAGTGTCTCTTAATAAATTTGCTGACATTTTTATTTCATTTGGCTTCTATACTTCAATAACTTTCAGAAGGTTTGTGTCCTAATAGCAGCCAAACAATATTAGAAAAAAGAAACTGAATTCATTGCATTGGAAGAATTATGTCAAATGACTCTAGTAGACAGTAAATTAGAGTAA
The DNA here is from genome assembly GCF_028018385.1 of Neofelis nebulosa. Lineage (NCBI taxonomy): Eukaryota > Metazoa > Chordata > Mammalia > Carnivora > Felidae > Neofelis > Neofelis nebulosa. The sequence goes on from NC_080784.1 coordinate 127,246,689, forward strand.
GTATCAGAATGACTGTCAACTTATTAATGTTAAGAAAGGGAAAAATTAGATATATTATTCAATAATTACAAATTTGAAGATAATTAAAAACATATGAATTAAACTTTTTTTCTCAGTAGGAAGTTAAGATACGGCATATATTGGGGGAATATTAATAAAAGTCAAAAGATTTTTTTTTAAGGAAGAGGGAATGTAAAGCTAGTCATAATCTAGGAAAACATCTTTTGCAAATCTTGAGACAGGAGATGTGTGGGAGTCTTGGCAGGGCAGAGATAATAAAGGTTCTGTTAATATTTTCTAGCCCCAAATATTCAAAATAACTGCACTAAAGTCTATGCTTTGCCCTAAAAAGAAGTTATAGGGAACAACTTTATTAAGAACTTCATACTCTGTAAATGTCCACTTCTATTTAATAATGATAAAAATGGTGACTGACATCTACCGAGTGCTGTCCATAATATGTCAAGCCTGGGCTAAACATTAGGCTTTGTCGTATAATGGTTCTGTGATTATGCCATGTGACTATAATTATGTGTAAGTGTTAGAAATGCTTATATGAGAATTATTTTTGTTACATTTCTAACAAAGTTCTAATCCAAAGTTTTCACAAGGTGATCAGGGCTGATGGAAATCCAATGTCATAAAACAACCAACCAAACTAGGAAAAGTACTATTTTCATCAGTAAAATATCAGGTGTAAATGCTCATTAATTTGTGTCAAAACTAGTAACAAAGCATGACTACAACACCATGGTTAGAATTTCAAAATGAATATTCAAACTAATGAACCACATTTTTTGAATTAAAAAAAAAATGGCTACTTCTCAGAAACCTGATTAATCCATGTAAGAGCTGGATTCATTTGTAGTCTTTACTTGACATTTTTTATAAATTGAGGGACAATAAATCTTTCTATTTTTACGGTAGCATTTTTCTGTGGCTGCATCACCACAGGCTTCCAATAAAGAAATAAACATTTCCAACATAAGAGGAAAGAAGCTTTGGTAACTGTACATCTATTTCAAAACCCGTTTTACATGGAAAAGGTCATTCATCACTGTGAGAATATTTTCAAAGGTAGAATCAGATGTGAAATTCAAAACTGCCTCAAAGCTGAATTCTGCAAAAGGGCTTATAATGGACAAAAGGATCCTTGATCCTATGCATGTTCTTAGGATTCTGATTTACTTTTTCAATATTTATACAAGTGATAGCTTATTATTTTGAAAGCTATTTTACTTCAAAATGATTTTATTTCAGCTATCTATGTATCAAGGAATTTATTAATTCCATATCAATAATTAAGCTTTCTATACTCTTTAGTGTGTAATAATACTAATAGTTGATAGGCTAGAAATGACTTTCCGATATGAAACGGTTTAAACGAATTAGTAATAAGAAGTACATTGCAAATGGGGACGCTTAGCCTTCTTAGCGAACTCCTTTCAACTTTTCTTAAGTAAATAGTAAAATTGTATGTAAATACTCTATTTATGGAATGACTGATACTGGTTTCTGACAATAAAATTTCTAAATACTGGTCTGATTCTCAGAGTTCTGAGCCAGTGAAATATGCCTCCAGCTAGTCCTTCTTTTAAAGAGAGGCCCACACAGAACAGAGGAAATTGTGTATTTATCTATAAAAATTAAAATCTGTGGCACCTGGGTGGCTCAGTCAGTTAAGCATCTGACTTCGGCTTACTCTTCGGGCTCTCTGCTGTCAGCACAGAGCCCGCTTCAGATCCTTGTCCCCCTCTCTCTCTGCCCCTCCCCTGCTCGCACTCTCTCTTCTCTTTCTCTGTCTCTCTCTCACACAAATATAAATAAACATTAAAAAAATTAAATCTAATTGTACTGTCATCTATTTCAATATTTCAAACACAAAATGCTTTCTAAGAACTAAAATAAGTACATTAATTTGTACCTCTGTGTCAAAGGCAAAAAATAGAATCACGTCTTTTTTTTTAATGCCTATGAGTATGGTACCTAAATTCTACAAATATTTATTAACACATTGGAAATAGTGTTATTCTAAGAGTTCATTTGCTAGTGGTCATGTAATACCATTTATAATAGCTGTTAGTGTTAGAAAGCTGGAACATTTATTTTTCCATGTTTTAGCACATGGCTTGCCCAAGGGAGGGTATACCACGCTTATACATAAACCCAATCTAGGTGATATCCGTGGAACTGAATTTTCCCTCCTTAAATAACCAGTAAATGAAAATTGCTCTCTAGTATTTCAAAGAAGAAAGTGCTAAACACTATTAGCTAAAAGAGCTTTCTGCCTGACTGCATTAATTTCCTATTCATTTCATTAAAGAGAAAGTTTTGATAGGGCTTATAAATTACAGCATGTTCCTAGTAGACTAATAGCTTGAGGAAAAACATGTAATGGCTCTCCTTAATCAAAATAAGAGCAAGTTGTTGTTTATCCAGCTGACGAACCTTGGATCAAGGGTACTCATTACATTATTTCGATGCCAAATCAAAAGTAACCCATAGAAACATGACCAATGAAATAAGCATAGAGAGTTTAGAAAAAAAAAGCTTTAATGTGGCATCCATTCATTAGCCAGCTTCTTTATTTAAGACTTCATATGGGCCAGTCATTGGGCTATAAGCCCCAGATCCACCATAGTAGACCTGATGACGAAGCACTCATCGTCCTTGTCATCATGAAATTTATTATCTGGAAGGAAACTAAATGGGTAGGATGGGACTTGTAGAAACTCCTAACTCTTTTGCAACTGGAGAACCCTTCACAAATACTCTTCGTGGAAAGATAAGGTGCTAAGAATGGAACCAAAATGGAAATTAAATTTATTTTCTATTAAAAAGAAAATTTTACTGCGCTTCCATGAACCAGCTTTGAAAGGATTGACTGCTCCAGAAACAAAATAAATCTCCAGTGTTTATATCGTTTGTAGTGAGTCTCCATGTTCGCTGGTTTTCCAGACCACCATCAGAGTGCTTCAGCAATTAATGAGTCAGACACGAAAGGTGTATTAAGTGTTCAGAGGATAGGGGGAGTCATGCTCATGTGCCTTCTGGTTTCTGAAATCCAGGTCTGCACTTAATGGCCTAGGATGTAGCCAGTTAACCTTTCTGAAACATGGCCCTGTCTTGTCCTGTTAATCACAGTGAACGGCTGTCCTTTTACTCCTGTTTTTTCCTCCTCAGTGCTCCCACCTTCCATATGTGCACACACATACCACCAACCTCTAACTAGACATCAGTGTAGACTTACCTTAATGGCTTTGGCAAATGTCTGTAGCTGAGGGGAGGGAGCTCACTGGAATGCGTCTAGTCTCCTCATAAGATTTAAAGGAGTTTAGGTTTTCCTGTGATTGAGTGGGGTTCTCCTGCCTTTATCTCTCCACAACTTCACTTCTCTGTCCCAAATCACTGGCAGAAGTTAAGTGAATCAGTTATTTGAAAGCTGTCTGTTGACCTTTCCTTCCTGATTGATTGCATGAAAAGTACGCAGGAGTAAGGTTTCCAGGGAAGAAAACCCCCATGCTGCCTGTTCTTGTAAGCACTCCCAGAGATCACTAGGATTTCCCACAGAGACATAGGCCACTGGTGCAGAAGCAGGACCTGAGAACACTCTCAAGAAACCATAATGAAGCTGAAAGTCACATCCACCCTTCGTCCAGAGTCTGTGGGAATTATTTATAAAGAGAAGACAGTGGTTGAGCGGTTTGTTGGCCTTCAAAACATTCCCGATGGGGACAGCGGCCGGCCGGGTCCCCAGTTGCCCAAGGGTATGAAGCCGACTTTTCAACCTCCACCTATTGTATCCATAATATTCCTCCCACTTTGAACTCTGAAAATCACTGGAATTTTTTTTTCATGTTGGAAATAACATAAATGGGATCTAGAAAAAGCGTATTTTATTTTATTTTTTAAAGTTTATGTATTTATTTTGAGAGAGAGCGTGCGCGAGCAGGGGAGGGGCAGAGGGAGACAGGGAATCCCTAGTAGGCTCTGGGCTAATACCACTGTGCTGTTAGCGCGGAACCTGACACAGGGCCGACACATGAACGATGAGATCATGACCTGAGCCGAAATCAAGAGTTGGGTGCCTAACCGATTAAGCCACTCAGGTGCCCCAAGAAGTATATTTGAAAGCTGAATGCCTGAGAATATTTTTCTCGCCTGAGTGTATTTCACCTGGTTCTTGATAAACTTTCCTTTTCTTGATTTCCATGAGGGGAAAGAGGTTTCATTATCAAAACACTCTACGCATATAGAATGTTGTAAATTTGCACTTTTTTCATCTCTAATCATGAATAAATGCATTTTTATTTGAATGGGACAATAGATACTCTGTAGCAAAAGATAGCAAAGTATCAGCAGTTAAGTAATTATGTTTTTCCCCACCTTAGAGACTTCATGAAGTTCTACCTTACATTTCATATAAATCAACTCCAGAACAAAGTATTTAAAGGTAAAATCTGAACTCAGTTACAATAATACATGACCTTGGGGCGCCTGGGTGGCTCAGTCGGTAAAGCAGCCGACTTCGGCTCAGGTCATGATCTGGCGGTCCGTGAGTTCGAGCCCCGCATCGGGCTCTAAATAAGTAAATTAAAAAAATTTTTTTTTAAAAAATAAAAAAAAAACAACAATAATACATGACCTTCAAAAAATATATTTCCCGATTTGAAAATATTTTGGGTGGAATAAAATGATATCACAGAAGGGATTTTCTACCTTTTTTTTTTTCCTACACATGGAAGAGATTGGCTCAAAGTTTGAGCTACAACCAATCAGTGAATAAAAAATACTATAAGTAAATGATAGTATTAGCTCACATTTGTGTATACATTGAAACTTTTACAGCACTTTGACAAATAGTATCTCATTTGATATTTTTAGAGTAGAATGCTTCTCTTTTTATGTAATACTTGTCATAGCTGAACTTAAAAATGCACTAGTCTTTCTCTTCTTTGCTTAAGGCTCCTTGAAACATTTTTCCCTTTGCCAAAATAACTACTATAAAGATTCGTGATTTGAGGTTAGAAAATAAGAAATTCAGGGATCATTATAAGTGATAGGCAAAGTTGTGGGTGGAACTGAGGAAATAATCTAAAAGAAATAATTATTCAAAACATTGTCATATAATTCTACAACATTCAGGAAATAATAAACAACAGCTGCCATTTCTTCTGTACTGAGTTGTAGCATCTGCTATAGGTGCTTTCTACGTTAATAGTCTCTCTGATGGTTGGAAAGCCTGAAAGGTACATGTTATCATTCATATGTCACAGATAAGAAAACAGACTAGTGAAATGGTACTGGAACAATTATCTAAATCTTAGCCCAGATTCGCAAGATTTGCAAGATTGTGGTCTTTGCATTATGCACGCCATGATTATGATATAATATCTGCTCACAAAATAGAATATTATGTAACAACTTAAAAGCTTATCATAAAATTATGTGGGACTATACAAAAATGCTTATGAGGGAGTAAATAAAAATGTAGGACACAGTAAAATACATATATTTTAAAAGACTGGGGAAAAACATGGAAGATGAAAATAGTTTTTATATTATGTTTTTTCCCTTTGCTATTCTTTCTAAACTTTCCTCAATACCATTATAATTATATTACTCATAAGTATTATTTTTAAATAATAAATGAATCCAATGGTTGCATGATAAATGAGTGTGAAGAATATTAATTATTATTTGTGTCACATGTATGCCTTTTGTGCTATGAGTTTATACTTATTACATTAAGCCTTACAATTTGTTTACAGCCCTTGGAAACCATTAGTGATTTCCACATGAGTATGGTCTCCCGGATCAAGCACAGTGATTGTCCCATAGTGTTCACTAAATAAATCCCAGTGAATGATTGTTGAATAAATACGGGTCTTTCTTAAAGCCCATTAAATACAGTTTGTGGAATGAGCCTAGAATTAATGAATATAATTTCTAATAAATGCCTACATGAATATGTCAATATGCATTTATATCTTAACATATAATTTTAAATATTATTCCTTGTACTTGTTCTCAATGCCTGTTGTCCTTTAGTGCCCAATATTTATGTCACTTGATCAGATAGGGCTTTCCTGGATATGAAAAATATCTCTATTTTAAAACTAGATCTAAAGATAATTCTTTTGTTAGTAGCACACTTTAAAATATTTTAGGTTAAGGCTTACAAATGGACTGAGGATGGGCAGTTAATAATTCCCCAATAAAATTAAAACAACCTATAACTATTTCTCATTCAGTATTTTTCAGGTACTTAACATCACAATATTCAGGTATGGTACAGTTTGAAATACAGTCAATACTTTTGATTTCTTACCAGATACTAAAATATCTCTTCTTAGCCAATCTGGATTATTCAGTAGTTTGAAAATGCCCTTAAATCCTAATTTCTGAGGTTCCCTAAATATCTCCTTTGAAAAATCAGGAAAGAGCTAAACTCTAGACGTAGCACTAATGCCACATGAATGTCACTCTGCTGCTAAATAGATAAGTAAATATTTATGCAAAAAATTGTGTTGAATGGCCAATACTGTTTTTCTCCAGAATAGTATCATCTTCTAGTACTTGGATTTTCAGTTCTCTAGTTGTAATCATTCCCATTAAAAAAACTATTTAACGAGGGTGCCTGGGGCTCAGTGGGTTAGGTGTTTGACTCCTGACTTCGATCAGGGCATAATTTCACGCTTCATTATTTGAGCCCCATACAGGCTCAGTGCTGGGCGTGGAGTCTGCTTAAGATTCTTTCTCTCCCTCTCCCTCTGCCCCTCCCCCAACTTGTGCCCACAGTCTCAAAAAAAAAAAGAAAAAAAAAAAGAAAGAAAGAAAGAAAGAAAAAATTCTTTAGCATTTATTGAATTGCTCTTATGTGCAATATAAACGGGATAATGTATGTAAAATGCCTTGAAAAGTGCAAAGTCCTATACAAATGAAAAGTGTTACTATTACTATTATGTTCCTGAATAATTTCTGATTTCTTCATATGAAGAGAGCATTGCCAGGAATCTGGACCCTTTTCATGTGTTTGAAGTTTGGTTAATCTTTACATTAGAGCTCCTCCTCCTTATTGGCCTTTTATGTTGTTTTTGTTACTGTGGTCAACAAAGAGATTTCCATTAAATTCATAATTTATAAATGAAGAGACTGATTTGGCCAGTGAAAGAATAGGAGTTTTAGAGTCAAAATTCTGGATTTTAAATCCTAAGTGTGCCATTAACAGCTGTTTAAACTTGGGTAGCCGTTTAATGTGCTGGAATCTCAGCTTCCTGTGCATAAAATACAGATTATAACCTGTATCCTGATTTACTGAGATTGTTGTGAAGGTCCACAGAAGTAATATATGTAAAGCTAGCAGGATCTTTATAAGTACATATCAATTAGTATCTCTTTATTATAAATATGTGAATCTCAACTCAACTCCATATAATATCCACCCTTTTCCTCAAAGGTTTTATCAATGCCAGAAGAAGATCAGTGCTTAATTTCATCTTGAAATTGACAAACTCTTCCCTTCTGGCATTAAAGACAACAGTTTTGTCAATTTCAGGGCAGCCTTTATAGACAACAGAACCTGATCTTTACACTGTCTGTCTTAAATCTGGCAAAGGTTACAGATGATAAAAAGAATATCCTACTGTTAAGAACATCCCTTAGAGAGGGGAGTGGGAAATGTGTTACTGTCTTCTTTTCAGTTAGGCTGAGAGAATAAGGTTTTATGCAGAAAAAGAAGAATTGAGAGCAGTAGCTTTTCTGAAACAAGGAAAATGAAAATGGATATGACACATTGGGGGAAAATAGAAAAACTGTTTCCAGCTTAATGACTAGATGACTTCCATTAAAAATAATTAGAAATGCCTACATAAGTGATATGCACAAGTATATATTACTGAGTCACTTTCATTACATTTGGACAAACATCCTGTATAAATCCAATTTCCAAATATCTCTATATAAATATTAAATATTCAAATTTATAATGAAGTCAAGTTTTCCCCAATTAATTTTTCCAATCAAATTTAAGGAAAGATAATAATGAAATTACTTCCAGGTGCTAAAATTAATGAAGACATTCATAATAGGTTCTGACTTTAAAAAATTGTATCAGTTCTACATTTTGAGCGTATAAATACATTATATGAACATCTTCATTTTAAATTGGATTTTAAAATAAGTAAGTTTTAATTTTAGCTAAAATTTAGTTTAATAAGTTTTAACTTAACATTACCTCTTAGAAACAGAAGACACCCTCCTTCCTCCACCGAATTTGCTTTTATGTATCTAAATTTTACATCTCCAGTTTTGAGAATTCCATTAAATGTAGGAAGGTGTTCTAAACAGACGTACACTTTGAGGGGCATTCCATACACTTTCTTTGATAAAAGCATTGAATTCTGTTAGCTATACTTAAGGGAGGGTGGCAATGAGATCTGAAAAAAAAAAAAATCTCTAAAGCCCTAAGCAAATTATGGGATTTCTTTGTTTTAATGTTTAACAGCTGAAAAACCTCATCGGTAAGTAATGTTTTTACAGTTTCTGAAATCTTTGAATCAGTCACGAGATGCGATTCTTCTTATACTGGTTGAATATCTTAACATACAGACTCCCCTTGACATTGTCATTAAATTATAAATGTTTTGCTGTTTTTAAAATGTAAATGGTTTCAAATCATTTGACTTGTGCTTGTACATTCACCAAATAGCACCACTCCTTAAGCCAATGATTTAACGATATAGTCAGCCAATCTTTTTGTTGTTGTTGTTACTCACTGATCACATAACTGATTTTTCTTTCTTGCCCTTTTTAATCTGGGGAACATTTTTAAGAACTGCAGAGTGAGTTGAAATAACTGACTCCTACAGTTTTATATCTCTGTATTGAATTTTCATATCATAGTTTTTATTTAATTGTAAAATGTGCTGGGGCGCCTGGGTGGCTCCGTCGGTTGGGCGTCCAACTTTGGCTCAGGTCATGATCTCGCGGTCCGTGAGTTCGAGCCCTGCATTGGGCGCTGGGCTGACAGCTCAGAGCCTGGAGCCTGTTTTGGATTCTGTGTCTCTCTCTCTGACCCTCCCCTGCTCATGCTCTGTCTCTCCCCGTCTCAAAAATAAATAAATGTTAAAAAAAAAATTTAATTATAAAATGTGCTACATACTTGACATTTTTGGTAGATTCAATTTTTAAAACCTAAAGAAATGACATTGTAATTGAAATAAAATATTAACTGGGAATAGTAATGGAGATTTACTATCTATTTTTTCCCTTGAGGTTGTTTATTAATACTAGGATTGGCCTTTGGGTTGGAATAGTGTTGATTAGCCAGCCATCTTAACTTTGGGTTAACAAATTGATAATTTACAAAGCTCTCTGAAATAAGCAGGAATGTGGAGCAAACTTACGTCAACATTTTAAAAATTCTTGACCCAGTTACTGGATGCCTAAAAAACCTAGACAACTTTTGTCCAATAGCACATAGTTACAAATGAATAGCTAAGCACAATTTAAAAATTTAAAAGAAAGATTTATTGAAAAACAGGCAATGTATTTATTTTTCACCTTGTACTACTATTGATTTTCCCCCAGATTAAAAAAATTGTTAAGGTTTAATAAAGTTCACTATCTATTGTTTCCACTTACTGACTAAAAACATGCATTGCTGGATAAAGATTTGAGAAAACCCTCTTTAAAAATAGTGTACATGGTAACACCTTAGTTTGAAATTCAGTCTGTTTCTAACATATTTTCTACCATGTTTCCAGCCATGAATATTGCATTACAATTGGATTGGTATATTCACAGTTTTCCAAAGAGGTCTTGTGATTTCCTCCTTTGAAGATATATCCTTACTCTTGGTGTGGAACTCCTTCCACCTTCTTTTTAACTCTGTTATAGTCTGAGCTTTTAGTTCTGGACACATCTCACCCCTAACAGCTCCAGCCTATGATCGTTTCACATTTACTTGAATTTATATTGCAATTATTATCTTTATTCTGATTTGGGATTAAGCTTGTATTACTTTGTAATCATGTTGGTTAATTAAGAGCTGTCCCCCAATATGTCAAATGCACTATAATTTCTCTATGACATATATCCAAACATAAAATAAAAGTTTAATAGTGATTTTTGAGCTATTCTCTAATTGACATGAGTTGTCTGAACTGATTAAAAATCGGGGTTATTTATTAATTTAAAAGCAATGTAATTTAAAAGAAATGCACACTACCAATAAGTGTGCCTCACTAGCCAAATGTTATCCAATAGGGGACCTTAGACAACTGCTTTAATACATAGATGAGGAGTTAAACCTAAAAATCTCACCTCAATTAGTTGAAAAGTCCATCCTATTAAGCTGAACATTGCATTTGTAAGAATTTACTCTGTTTATCTCATCAGGTAATGAATTTATGTTAGAACAATAGTAGCCTTCACCAGAAGCCACTCCACTAGTAGCCTAATCTCCATTAAAGGTGAAGTTGAAATTTTGTGTGTGTGTGTGAAACAGAGATAAATGATCAAATTTTAGATTTTTTTCTACATGGAATAAAATACATTGTTTAATCTTAACAGGGTTAAAAGTGTTTAATGTGCAAGGAGACATAAAGGCAAAACCTTTAAGCTATCTGATATATATCCTGAGAGAGATTATCATAAAAATAAAGGGCCGATAGTTCAGGTTTGTAATGCTGGAAGAGGATAGCTCAGTAACCATGGATGGTTTCTGCTAAATTGATTACACATTAAATGTAACAGGAAGTAGAAACAGCTTTTTAAATTATACAACAAAGTGGTGTAAAGTGTTAGTTTGATTTTTTTTAATTGCAATAAATGGGAGAAACATGATAGAAACCAACATAGAGTCTTGAACTATCATCATCTTGGCTATTCAGATAGTGCAAGAAAAGAGTACTTTATTAAAATAGTGTGGCTAAGCATAAAATTAAAGTATAATTCATCCAAAAAACCCTATGCATTCTTATTTCAACAGTCTGTTGAAATGGGAAATCTATCCCATGTTACATTATTTATTTCTGTCATCCATATCCTTTCTCTTCCTCACAATTACACACTCCCCCTCACACACACAGACACAACCACAGAATCCTATAAAATTTTGCACACTAAATAGTAACTAGAACATCAATATACTAATTTTAAGGGTTTTGGTATATTTTCTTCATCTTAAAGGTACATTTTGAGATAAGCCAAAATTTTCTGGCTAATCTTGATGTTTGCTAATCAGTGCCAGTGACAACCATTTTAGTGTTTGGACACATATTGATATTCAAATGGCAATTTCTGTTTGAGAGTAGAACAAAGCAGTAAATGTCTCAGGAATGTTTTAGTAAAAAAAACGGAAGAAAACAAAATGCAGAAATAAAATCATCTTATTTGGAACACAACATTAACAAGTTTCAATATTTATGATTTATGGAGCTTTCAAATAAAAAAAAAACCTCATTTGATCTTGGGATCTATCTTATGTAGTAATGATTATCATTTCTAACCCTACAGTTTGGTAAAGGGGTTCACAATGAGTGAATGAATCAGCGTTTGTGTATACATTCTTTGTACCTGGCCAGTGGTCTTCTCTATCATAGCTTTACAGTAAACAGAATGAATTGTCCCAGAAATAGAACAACTATTTTGCTGACTTGTCCATTTACAGGTAGGCAGCTTTCTATATGTAGATCTTTAAAATGTTCATTAAAATAACAAATAATTGGCCGCTTTGCCTAACTCAGTTTCTTATCCTAAATCCTGCATTCTTTATTAGTCAGTGCATATAATCACTTCTACAGAACCCTGTCCCTTTTCTGTCTTTAAAGTGGCAATGCAGTACTGGCTGAAGAGATTGCCATTTGTGCCTGTGATTATTCTGTCAGTCTCCAGTTAAATAATGAACATGTTTACATTTCCTTCCATGTTTCATACACATGACTAATACACTCACCTACACCCCCCCATCTACACCCCCCCCACATACATATGTACATACACATATACATACATACTATACATACACTTTTGGACCAGTCCTTGAAAATGTTTTATTTGCCAATATTAGAAACTTAGAAAGGAGGGAATTTGTGTATTCCTTTTATCTCACTTTTGTGCTACTACCTGCCATTTCATTTGTTCATTTACCAGGGTTTCTACTTAGGTTTCAACTTTATTTCATGAGCTAAGCATTGGAGAATTAAAGTAAACCTAGTCCCTGCCATGAAGACCCTTTCGTCTAGTGAGAAAAACAGAAAACATATAAAAATTACAAGCCTGATCTACTACAGTGAAATGAGACATGCCTGAGTATATACTAAGTCAGTAGGTGTTCAATTTAAAGCACTTTGTATTTGCAGAAAATTTTACCTTGTCAAGTGTTTTGTTATTTACCCTTTAGAACAAATTAAAAACTTCAGAGACTTAATGAATTATTTCTTAGATATTCTCTTAATCAATATGACAAAAGGTTAAATATTTTCAGAAACGAAATTTTTTCTTTCAGTATTACGATTATGGAGAGATAACTACTGAATGGTAATTTTCTTTTCCGTTTATATTTGTGGTTATGCTGACATTTCAGTAAGGTTTTATTGAAGCAGTAAGGTCACTCACTAAAACACAGATGATGAATCCAATATAAGTGTTAGTTACGTTTTATTTCATAGATACAGACATGCAGAATCTGAGTCATAGTCAAAATGTTAATTATTTTATAATGATTAGAATAAATTAATGTAGGGGCTCCTTTTATAAATTAATTAAAAGTTCACAGTGGGATCAGCAAGTCAGATAAGCAATAAAATGTGGTCGAATGCTTATTTTGGTATGAACTTTAGGAAGTTTATTGTCAGGAATATCTTGAAAAGTTCAAAATATTTAGCATTGTCATGTTTTTAATGCCTTTTTCCTTTTAGTTACTTCTGTAAGGATTATCAGTAACTTGCTCTATATGAATTGGAGCAAGGAACCCTTTTTATCTTCTCAAAATATTTCTTTGACTGATGTGAAATCATATTTTCCTCCTCCTTTCTTCACCCTGTGCATCCTATCCCCACTTCTCATTTTCCTTTCTTTTTTTTTTTTTTAATATTTATTTATTTTTGGAAGACAGAGAGTGTGAGCAGGGGAGGGGCAGAGAGAGAGGGAGACACAGAATCTGAACCAGGCTCCAAGCTGTCAGCACAGAGCCAGATGTGGGGCGTGAACCCACAAAGCGGGAGATCACAACCTGGGCCGAAGTCAGTTGCCCAACCAACTGAGCCACCCAGACGCCCCTGCACTTCTCATTTTCTGACCGTGTACATCACCATCTCCTATGGAGCTCTGCTTGCATTCATTCTGTCCCTTCAGAATGCCAGTGCACTGTCCACCTTAGAGCTTTGGATTCTTCTACTTGAAATGTCCTGTCAGGGGCGCCTGGGTGGCGCAGTCGGTTAAGCGTCCGACTTCAGCCAGGTCACGATCTCACGGTCCGTGAGTTCGAGCCCCGCGTCAGGCTCTGGGCTGATGGCTCAGAGCCTGGAGCCTGTTTCCGTTCTGTGTCTCCCTCTCTCTCTGTCCCTCCCCCGTTCATGCTCTGTCTCTCTCTGTCCCAAAAATAAATAAAAGTTGAAAAAAAAAATTTTAAAAAAAAATAAAAAAAAAATAAAAAAAAAAAAAAAGAAATGTCCTGTCACCGGAAATCCAGTGACTATGCTTTCTTAACAGGCATCTGTATTATATCACTCTATTATAACTTCTTAGGTCTTGAAAAGTCTATGTCTTATTATTTCTTCTCTCCCTCCCGCCCTTCCTTTTTTCCCTGACTTCTTTCCTTTCTATTACATTGTTATACCTTTATCCCCTTTGTGCATAAGTCAGTTTTTAACATTGCAGAGAAGAAATAAGCATCTGCCAACCAGCATGGTTTGGTCAAATTCTCATTGCTCTAACTGATCCTTCCCTTTCAGAGGATACCTTGGAAAGCTGGAGAGCAGGCATGCCCATGTGACAACGAGCTACTACTTTCTCTAACGTTATCATTATCTAAAGTTATCTAAATATTTGAAATATTCTGTGCTAACAACTCTTGCCTTCTCCTGAGACTGTGAATAGAATTATTTCCAGATGGCCCCGGAGTTTCAGAGTATTGCTACAGTTAACAAAAAGCTTTTGTAAATGTTATATTAACCACTAAGGGGCATGTGCTACCATTAATTTGTGTTATGAGTTCCTGTTGTAAATGGTAGAATTTGCCTGTACATGCATTTTTCTCCCTAAATCATATATAATAATTAGAGTATTGGTTGCTATGAATCACAGATACCAAAGAACTGACATTAAAGTACTTAAAAGCATGTTAGGAGTGCCTCTTAACAAAGAACTAACTTTCAGACGCTATGAATGTAGTGCACTGTTTGATCTTAAGAAAAATTTCTTTAAAAATCTGCTAAAACATGGTAGGAAGACCTAGATTAGTGTCGTTAGGGAGCATATAAAATGTAATCCATCTGTCTGTTTCTTTTCTTATATTTATATCAAGTAAACTAATGCAAAATTCTCTTTAGAATATTTTTCCTGTTTAATTGTTATTATAAATAATAATGTTATGAATAATAGTGGTAGTATATTGCATTCAACACAACATTGTTTTCAGACTTCTCTATTTATGTTTACAGAAATACATTTAAGAAGTAAATTTAGCATCAGTATTCCTGCCATTGACTTAATGGTTATTTCCAGAGCATTTCTAGAATAGAGAGTAGAAAAGTCAATTGGGCTCAGTGTAGTTTGACTGAAGGAGGCTAAAGATTGCTTTATTGATTGGACCAGTGTATTAACCAAAGAAAAAAGAAAGGTTATCACCACGGTTAGTCCTAATATAAAACATCTGAAAAGTTTTGAAGAAAATGGGATGGGATTTACTGAAATTGTCTTCAACCTACTTGTAAGCAGTTGACTTAAATGAAAAAGACAAACCTAAAATTATACCACAGCCCAGGAGGAAGGAGTTAACCAATAACGAATTCAGGGTCATAAAGTATACTTCCTTTTTTTTTTTTTTTTTTTTTTTTTAACAAGGAACCTAAGGCTATAGTTTCTTTTGCTGCTTGCCAACTTATATGTGGTTACCAGGGAAACTTCCTGTTCTAAATTATGCTGTGTGGAACTTATATATATTCTCTTAATTTGGACCCCAAATTTAGATTCCATTTAAAATAACTAAGATGTGGTAGGCGGGAGTTCTCTAATATATCACTTAACATTTGTAGTTTCTTTCTTAAAACCAAAAACTTTGGTGGAACGTAAGTATTTGTAATAGTGTAAATCAATACATAGCACGTTTAACCGTATCATAAATCTAACCAGTCTGGTTTCTTTGTCTAAATAGAATGAATTAGGCAAATGGCAACGTTTTACTTTGAGTGATTTTACGTGTGAATATTAAAAAGTGTACTACAAAGTTTAGTGTTTATATACCATTTCCCTTTTGTATCTCTAGTGGCAAAATATGTGCTAGAGATTTATGGGCATATTTTCAAATGGGAATAAATATTTATAGAGTCTTAGAGAATATGCTACCTCAGTCCTTTAATAAAACCTTGCATTCGGATATTAGAGATGCCTATTCATTCACTCCTTTGTTTATTCAGCAAGCACATACTGTTCACCATTAAGAATAAAGCAATGTACTAAACACAAAGGATCCCAAATCAAAAGTTTTACTTACTTTTAAGGAGCCTAATGGGACATAGGGCAATAAATCAATCATCATAGTATGCTGCAATAAGTTCTATAAAAAAGAAATGCTTTGGGGCCAAGGTCATGGTGGAGGAGCATCCAAATCAGATGGTGGGATCCAGGACCATCTGGATTCTTCCAAGATCTGGAAGAAGCAATATTTAAACTCTTTTTAAGCCAAGGAGTAACTCATATCATCAGATTTGCATTTGAGAATGATAACTCTGATAGCAACGTGGAAGCTGGTGGGGATGAATCTAGACTGGAGCTAAGAACACCGTATACTTGGGAGCCACTGCGTTATTCAGGTGTAGGATGATGAGAGCCTGAGTGGAGGCAGTGGCAGTAGGAATGTGAAGAAGGCATGTCAAAGAGTGTTGACGTGACAATGATTTGGAGTCGAAGAATGTTAGAGGGGAAAGAAACGGACTGTGGATGATGAATGTTTGTATTTTATAGGTTAGGAAATGATAGCCTAGAAAATGATATTTACGTATAGTCTAAAACTTAGACAAAGGGGATATTGTCAGTGGTGAGTATGCAGTATTTTCAGGAACATTTTGTACATTAAAGTTAAAGTTATAAAAACTTCTGTAATGGCTATAAATTCTGAAATTACACATTTTATTTTTTATGCATATTTGACATATTGAACTTGAACAAGTCAGAAACTGGAAAGGTAAGCCTGATTTTTTTTTTTTTTAAATCAAAGTTGATTAAATCAGTAAAAATTTTCAGCAAAAGTTGCCCCTTAAATAACCTGATGTTTATCAGAAAGATGCTTTAATTCATTTTAAAATAAATTTATAAAATGATGTTATCTAACATTCTCTGAACTATCACAATATTCTTAATGGAAAAGATATTGGAGGATGGTATGATTAAATGAATCATTGAACCTGTGATTATTCTGTTACTAGTATTACTCATAAAAGTGACCATCTGGATGCAGCAGAAATATAGTTTACAGAACCCTACCTGATAACCTGGACCCTTTCAAAATCATAGCTGAGATTTAATGTCACAAAAAATTGTAGGAGAAAATGACCAGTTTTGATCAAAATGATATCTTCTTTTCCTTTCCCCTGTAAGAATAACTAAAAATCAAGATTTAGTATATATCTGACCAGTATTCATTTAGGACCACATTACAGTCATCAATATGAGAATCATTCAGTTTTCAAGTACTGTGTTGTGAAACACACAAAGCAAATATGAAGTATTTTACTAATTTGTGAGGAGGGAGTCTATATTATATAATATGACTCTGTTAATTTATCTTGGGGCCATATGAGGGTCCTTATACATGGTATTTTTAAAAACACTATAGAATGGATTACTTGGGGCAATAGGCATTGATCTTAGAAAAATCAATAATCATTTTAATTTATCATGACACAAGTGCCTAGACAGGTTCTCATACATCTTTGTTTTCTTACTACATGTTTGTGAATAAATAGTTTATGGTATTTAATTTTATGCATATAATTATTTTTTTAAATGTTTATTTATTTACTTTGAGAGAGAAAGAGCACAAGTGGGGGAGGGTCAGAGAGAGAGTTGGAAAGAGAGACTCCCAAGCAGGCTCCTCATTGTCAGCGTAGAGCCCAATGCAGGGCTTACTCAAGAACTGTGAGATTATGACCTGAGGCAAAACCAAGAGTCAGACACTCAACCTGCTAAGCCACCCAGGTGCCCCTATGCATATCTTTAACTTGAGATACAATTTTAAGCCTACCTCATTTAGTGTCACTGTAATAGACATTGTCATATTACATCTTAGCATAATTCCTAGGAATTTCCAATGCAGTTCATAGTGCATGAGCTTTTTTTAAAATCATATGTCTTTTTATTGGAAATTGTTGGCAAAACATGTAATTAATAAAATACCATGTTCCGTTACAGAAATTTACATATTTTCTCAAAATACAGGATCATACTAAAGACAGCAAGGCAGAATATAAATGTCATATCTTCACATTGCATTTGTTTTGAGACCATTTTAAAGTCATTATGTTACATGTCATATCAGCCCAAAGAGATTATATATGCTTAAGTGGTTATATTTGTCATTTGTTAAACAATTTATAACCAAGGACAAAAATTTGGAAAGTGTTTTGAGGTTTAAAAGTAATTTGTTATAAAGATAACAGGAATTTGTCAAATGGTTTGGTTTTTACCGTCAAATTTTATCCAAAATCTCACCTCCTGTCCTTTCACCTTAGTCCAAGCTACTGTCATCCCTGGACTGAGTTACTATAATAGCCTCCTAAGTAGCTGATTTCATCAGAACAGAGTAGGCTTTTGAGTGGTAGCTCTCAGTTCTTCAAACCTCAGGGGCTTAATACCAAAAAACTTGACATATCTTGTTCACACATGTCTACTTTATGCTGGCGAGATTAAAGGGTCTGGGGAGAGCTTCTTGTAGTCACTCAGATCCAGGCTGCCAGCTGCTGTGCCATTCACAATGTTGCTAGCTGAAAAGTAGAGGAAGAGAGAGACTGGAGAATCCTGAAGCCTCAGCATGACAGTGACACATGTGTCAGTACTGCTCACATTTCTTCATCCAACACCAGGCCTGTGGCCCCACCTGACTGCAGAGGGGCTGGGAAATGTACTCCTTTGTAAGTCCAGGCAGAAGAAGGGGAAGCAGAAACTGCTGCGCACTCATGGTATCTTTCACACAAGTTTAGAAGATTCACACCCCTCCTTGCTACAAGACAGTCTCAACAGAGCAGCAGAAATGATCGTTGTGATGTCTCTGATCATGTTCCTTCTCTTCTGGAAATCAATGAATGGTTCCCTATTTCATTCAGAGGAAAAACCAATGTCCTTACTATGAATCACAAACCCAAACATATACCTGCCTGTGTATATACCCTCCTGTATGCCTCTTTACCAGAGAGACCCCTCTTCATCACCCTGTTTTATTATTCTCCATAGCACTTAACCATTATTTAAAAAAAATTTTTTTAATGTTTTATTTGTTTTTGAGAGAGAGAGAGAGAGAGAGAGAGAGAGAGATAGGGTGTGAGCAGGGGAGGGACAGAGAGAGGGACTCAAAGAATCCAAAGCTGTCTTCAGGCTCCTAGCTGTTAGCACAGAGCCAAATGCGGGGCTCGAACTCACGAACCGCGAGATCATGACCCAAGCCAAAGTCAGATACTTAACTGAATGAGCCACCCAGACGCCCCTACCATTCTTTAATATACTGGTAAATATACTGTTGATTTTGTCAATTTATTGTCTCTTCATACTAAAATGTAAACTACAAAATGGCAAGTACTGTTTACTCTATCATTTTAACCCCAATGCCTGAAATGGTGCCTGACATGTTAGAACATGAATGAAGGAATGAACTTCACTCCTAAGAACTGTATTAAGATTCTCATTCCTCTCTATAGTTAACGTGTTCGTCATGTATTATTCTTCAAGAACCATGTTCTCTTTTTATTTTCCTTTCTTTTTTACCTTGTTTCTGAGGTTTTGCTAAAATTAGTCAGACAAGGACTTGCCCCATGTTTAATGAGGTCCAGGTTGGAAATAGTCAAAATGAGAGATTTCAGCCAACCCTGGTTTATAGTTGCTTTATTCAGAGATTGTGTCAAGGAGAAGGAACCTGCAGGTCAGCAGAGGCCTGGTTTGGGGTGATGGTCAGGGTGACTTCTGAGTCACATTGAACTAAAAAATAGAATATAGTACCATACATGGGTCTGTTTCTTCCTTTCATTTTATTCATTCTTAGAATAGGACCATATCTGATATTTGAATTGAGAAAAGCTTATTTTTTATACTAAAGTTAGATTCTAGCAACTTAAAATTATAATTATGTTTAAGATTTCTAGTGGGCAGTTGCCTTACCAACACGACAAGCAAAGAAAAATACACCTACAATAGGCACGTTTATATTGGTAGAGTTAAAGAATGGGTATTTATAAAATAAAGAGAAAAAGTTAATAACATAATGGGAAAAGTGGTGATCTGATGTTAATAGTTGCAAAAAGAAGAATATTAATATCCTTTCTAGTTCACTTGACAGGAGATGAACTGTCAAAGAAGGGAAGACAGAACAGAGTCTGGGTGAATTATTTGCTCGTGTGAGACTGATGATTTATTATGCCTGAATGGAACTTGAGTTCTTTGCCAGTGGACAGTCTAATATACCAGAACCAAAACACAGGAATCTACTATTAGCAGGAGGTCTTGAAAATACGGCAGCGATGGGCTCGTTTGTGGGAACTGCTAGAACTCCCTGCTGCTGTTCAGTGAGTTCCATTGTGGTCATCTTAACATCCCCCTCGCCCCTCTTTTTCATCTGAGGCACATCAAGCAGTATGTGTGCAATGGCAGAAAAATGACAGGGGGTGGTCTTTGAGAAAATTCCCGGCGAGCTTCCATCGTATGTGCATACAAATGATAACATTTATCGTTCATTTCTGAGCATATGGAAACCAGTGTTTTTAGGCAAGTGTTTCCTACAGTAATAAGTATTTCAAAAATAATCAACTGAAGCCCCACTGTATGTCAGAGTTCTCCGAGGAAACAGAACCAAT
Source organism: Neofelis nebulosa (assembly GCF_028018385.1). Lineage (NCBI taxonomy): Eukaryota > Metazoa > Chordata > Mammalia > Carnivora > Felidae > Neofelis > Neofelis nebulosa. Next base: position 127,266,971 of record NC_080784.1, read on the forward strand.
ATATATAAAAAGAGATTTATTATAAAGAATTGGCTCATGTGATTATAAAGGCTGAGAAGTCCGCAGATCTGCAGTCAGTAAGCTGGACACCCAGAAGAGCTGATAGTAATATTCCAGTCTGAATCTGAAGGTTTGAAAAGCGAGAAAGTCAGTGATACAAGTTCCAGTCCAAGTCTGAATAGCCTGATGTCCCAGCTCCAAGATGGGCAGAATGGGTGAATTCTCCCTTATTCAGCCTTTTTGTTCTATTCAGGCCTTCACAAGAGTGGATGAGGCCCTCTGACATCGGGGAAGGCTAACCAGTTTAACATTCAGATGTTAATCTCAACCAGAAACACCCTTGAAAACAAATCCAGCATAATATTTAACCAAATAATGGCACTCCTTGGCCCAATCCAGTTGACACATAAAATTAACCTTCATACCCATTAAAGTAAATTACTTTTTTGGAGGCGGGGGGGGGGGGGGAGCTTCTAGATGAAAAATTCATTTACATTCTTGGGTCCCTTATAAACTAAGTTAACCTATATGAATATGAGGACTTTTATGTCTGTGAAAGATAGTTCGTTTAGCATTTCAGACCTTCCACTGGGTATTGTAGTTATGTTCTGAACCTCTATATTGTTTTAAATACACATTTAGGTAACTGAGGGGAAGAAACTGTTCGCACAAATGATAACACAGTTTCTAACCTTTGCTGTGGTTTACACTATGAGATCTCAATCCTGACAAGACATTAGTATCAGCTAGGAGAGCTTTCAAACATACTCATCCTAGGTCTGCCAGCCAGAATGATTGAATCCGGATTCACTGGGGTGAGCCTGGCATCTGTGTTTGGTGAAAGCCCCCCAGGTGATTCTAACGGGCAGCCAGGATTGAAAACCCATGATTCCATAAATCACCGTTGAGCTGCCTTTTGCATAGGAAGTGTCGTGTGCTGCCCGATATTGTCCAGAGGCCCCATCTACCTCCTTAGATTGTAGTGTCTGCCCTTTGTCAAGTAAATGCCAATTTCTGGCATTCTCTTAGCTGTTCCTCTGGGGTAACTTCTAAGTTTCTTACCTCTACCATTGTTTCACAAAGTCTATCAGTGGTTGACTGTTTCCTAAACACTCCCTAGGCTGCGATGGTTAGACAACTCAGGGGTCCTCTAAATGTATCACCTCTGAGTTCAGATTGGGCTTGTTGAAAGTTAATTAAAACTCTAGTCTTGCGTGACAACTTCAGGAAGCAGAAGACAGTTTGTTTAAAGGAATTTTCTCCGACCTTATGGAGTTGCATTAGGAAAACAAGCCTGAGGAGTATCTCTGCAAAACATTAATTTCTTTGTCTTATGCCTTGATTATAGGGCTTTGCAGTCATTCATTTTAAGGGTAACTGCCTGTCTTTCCCATATGTAAATATACAAAACATATCTCTTGCTTGTGGCATCATCTTTAATAACACACTAAAGGATCTTTCCAGTGGTCTAAAATTCCATGTCATATAAGCCCACACAGGAACAGTGATCTTAGTTTTTTAACCAAAAATGGAGACATATGGCAAGAAAGAGTGTACATAGAAAGATATTGGGATAGAATATTTAAAATCAAGAATGGCACATGTATGAGAGTTTTAAGCTCCAAATTTAGTAACAAATAATATTTATATAATTAAAGCAAAGGATAAATAAGCCATTGCTGAATCTTCATGACAAATTGAAGTTTACGTCTTACTGTTCTTATTTTATGAACAAGGATGTGAGAAAGTTGCCCAAGTTCCCACGAGAAATGTCCTTGTCCTAGAACTTGGTCCTTCTCTTTATATTAGCTCCTTTCAGCTTGTGCAATTTTGATTTCATATGATTTTTTTTTTAATTTTGGTTAACGTGAGATATACAATTCCTAACAGCATATGAAGAAATTGTAGCATTTTAGAAACTATATCAATGTATGAATTTGTTTTTTAATTTAGAAAAGGCAATGGAGATGAAGGAAATATTCTCTGACAAAATTAACGGACACCCCAGGTCTAAAAAGTTATATTTCGGGGCGCCTGGGTGGCGCAGTCGGTTAAGCGTCCTACTTCAGCCAGGTCACGATCTCGCGGTCCGTGAGTTCGAGCCCCGTGTCAGGCTCTGGGCTGATAGCTCGGAGCCTGGAGCCTGTTTCGGATTCTGTGTCTCCCTCTCTCTCTGCCCCTCTCCCGCCCGTTCATGCTCTGTCTCTCTCTGTCCCAAAAATAAATAAAAAACATTAAAAAAAAAAATTAAAAAAAAAAATTTTTAAAGTTATATTTCACTTGGTTATGTTAGATTTAATGTAATTTGTGTAGTGTGTCGTTGCCCTCTACCATCATCTTCAGGGGAAAAGAAAATAGCTCACTGTCTGTCATCCCCAACCTGTGACATTCCTTTTTACAACTGCAAAGTACCCTGTGGGGTTGGTAGATGCCAGGCCTTTTAAGACTTTACAAAGAGTGGAGACCAGCAGCTTTCAAACAGAAATATTTGCTGAGGAGCTAATCCATGTATCAGAGATCTGAAGAAAGAGAGCATGACTAACAGCTGAAAATAGGGCTCATTACTGGAGCAATCTGCCATGAGCCTAGAGGGAAGGTCTCTAATTCTAGAAAAGATGTGTTTAAAGGGCAAGGCCAAGAAATGGAGTTAGATGGAATGATATATTTGAAGTAAATAGTTGGACACACTGACTCAAGTTACTGAATATTAAAGTTATTACAGTGCCTTACATGTTCTTCATTCAGACGTATTTGCTTACCTGACTAGGAAAGTTGGCCAGTACTTGATAGTGCGTCGTAATGCAGGGAAACGATATGTAGCTGGTATAATTATGTGAATGTTTAAAAGCACTTTTTATTCCTCTGAGGAATGTACTGGGGACTTTCTTGTTATCCTTAGAGAGCTTGCTGCCAAACAGAGAATGAAGAAGCTGGTAATAATTTTGTTTCAGGGTTAAGAAAGAAAGATAAATTTTGTAAAAACTTGTTTTGCTAAAAGACAGGAAAAGCTGACACACGATGGCTAACCATAAGTTCTCAGGTCTCCGGATGGGTTTGTTTTAGTGTGGGAGAACTGATTTTTAAAATTCTTTTGTGAGTTTAAAGGACAGTAAACTTAGTTGCCTTGATCATGCAAAAAGCTTTTATTCATGGCAAAAAGCCATATTTTTTGAAATATTTTGATATCACTGAAAATGAAAAGGCAAACAAAACAAATGGGATGTAGAGAAAATTAAAACAAAAAGATAACTTAATCACATAAAAAATTAATACTGACCATGCAGGTCACCTAGGAGCAAGACATGCTGTATGTTTTCTTGTTTTTTTTGTTTGTTTGGTTTTTTAGTATTCTGAATGTCACGGAAGTAAAAAGAAAGGACCTAGCAAGTAAAGGAGGTTCATCAACGCCCCTTATGTATTTCCTATATGCCATCACTTAGTTCTCTGAGCAGCCCTTCAAACTGGGTGTCAGTATCACTTCCTCTTTATAGATTGGGAGATTGGAGTGCAGATGGGAGAATCACTAAAGCAAGACCCCAAGTGTGTCTCTGACTGAGAGTCTATGTTCTCACATGTTGCCTGTGATTGTGGATCCTTCAAGGGGTCCCTAGAGTTTCTCATCATCTTTAAGTCCGTTTCCAGAGGAGAATATAAAGACACTTCTTAATTTAAAATTAGATTATGCCTTCATCTTCAGGAAAGCAGAGACATTTCCCCTAAGATGCAAGTATACAGGGCAGGAGGTAGAAACCCAAGATGACTCCCAGATGGAGCTGTGTGTTAAAGTGCAAAGCAGGCTGTGGGAAAGACAAAAAGGTGGAAACTCCTTCATCAGAAATGTGTTTGGTGATATAGGTGTACCAACATGCATTAAATATCAAGACATTGTAAAGCAAACATAAAATGTTACAAACCAGGAAGAGCTAATCTGTGGTGGAAGAAGTCAGAATAGTAGCTACCCTTGGGGCTGGTATGTGGTGCTTAGAAAACAGCACAAGGGAGCTGCTGTGATTCCCGTAAGCTTCCCTTTCTTAATCTGGTGCTGGATAGGCAGATGGGGTCAATTTGTGAAATTTATTGAGCTCTATGTTATAATCCATGTATTTCCCCGGGATTTTTTATTATACGTTATTTTTATTTTATACTTTTGCTTACATACCAGGTATTTTTTTTTTTGTACATTTCTGGTCTTTAAGGTTTCAGTTTCTTTCCAGTCGTTCCATGTCTTTTTTTTTCTTAACTATATGAACAAAGTGTGTGTGTGCATGTGTGTGCACGCATGTGAGCGTGTGTGTGCGTGAAGCCCTGTTTGATTGCATCTCAACTTTGTGGCAGAGGGCCAGTCACAGAAGGCAAATCAACTCTGCGGAATACAAGCACATTTTTGTGCGATATAAACAAACTGGGAAAAAATAATAACACTAATGGTTTCTGAATGAAAGGAAAACATCAAGTCCAGAAACATTGAAGGAAGAATTTATCATTGACGTCTTAGGTGATATAAGCAAGGAATTTGATTATATGAAATATCACTGTCTTCAACACAGAGAAAATTGAAGGCTGAGGAAAAGTGTGTTGTGTGATTGTAGCCTACCAGGGTTGAAAAACCCTGTGATCTATGTAAAGGAGTTGGACCTTGAAAAGAAACAGATTGTCAGGTGGGAACTATTATCCTAACAAACATTTCCCTTCCAGAATTCTGCCATTCTGAGACTCCATGCTGACCTTACTCTCTCATAATTAAGTCTGTCATGGCTACTGTCTTCCCCCCGTGAAAGTTTTCAATACAAATGATATTAGACGTGGAATATGCCATAGAGGAGCAGAGACTTAATATTTCTTGAGTAATTTCGGCATAGGTCACTGCCTTTGAAAATCTGCGTGTATGTGACCATCTTGATAAGACTTCATCTTTTGATAGCTTTTTTGAAAATGAATACTTAACAATGGGTCACCTCAATTTAATGTAAAGTTACACCTGTATCAGGAAAACATGAAAGAAAATTAAACCTTTGTTAAAGACAGATGAATTCTAAATGGAATTTGCTCTTATCGCAAAATCTGAAGATAAGTGCAGGGAAATTTCCCAGTAAAAAGAGAGAAGGATACAACACATTGTTCATAAAGCATAAAGAAGAAACAAGCCCTCAAGAGTCCAAAAGGAAATATAGTGCTCATCTGTATAATGAAGACTTCAGTATTCACAGATGAACTTCCCATTCACAGATGTAAAAGTAAAACAGAATCCCCGGTTACCACAGATGGAGATAAGGCAGAAATCTTAGGCAAGTGTATCTTTATTAAAATCAGGTTGCAGATATTTGCAGTACAGCAGGTCTCTGATCGCTTGTTCCAAGGGGAAGTTTTAAGGCAAATGAAGTTTTAAGGTGAATAGAAAGTCGAAACACAAAAAATAGAAGATTTGGAACTAATTACCATCAGGTGAGCCTATCATCAGTTTATATTTCGAGGAACATATTAGAAGTTAAATTCCAAATGCTCTGTTCTGATGGCAGCAAAATATATGATATTTGAGTAACGGTTTTCTTATTAAACAATTTATGATCTTTTTATTTCAGTAAAGCGTAAAGGACATGATCAGAATTTGCTACAGATAAACGACAGCTTTGTTGAACAGGAACGTATTTTTTTTTTAATTTTACAACAATAGAATGGGCCAAATATCCCTTGTAAATTACATTAATGAGATAGATTGCTACTTTTAATGGAGGCTCTGTGCTCTACGCACTGCCTTATGCAGATTTGCTAGTTAATAAGCCTGAACAGTGTTTCTGTTCGTGGAAAATGAATCTGAAACGATTGTCAGATTATCTGTTTGGCATGCCTGGCTGGTGTCTGGAATGGCACTTTGCTAATGTGCTATTACTCAGTGTCATTAACCCACACAAATGATTGAAAGGTGAATTTATATGTGTATCATGGGGCTCAGCACAAGGAACAGGCTGCAGTGAAATGATGCTCCAAAGGATAAAATGAGCCATTCATTTTGGATTTCCATTCTTTAGTCTCCATGTCCTCACTCAGACACATATGATATTTAAATATATGGAGAATAATAAGACAAAGCTATCACCTAAAAAACACAACTCGGCATTGCATCCGTAGCTTAAAAGTAATATAGTGGAAACATGAATAGTCGTTTATCCCTCACTATCCGCATATCTGAGGGATCTTGGCAAAAAAAAAAAAAAAAAAAAAGATAAATACTTTAGAACTTACTTCATATAAGAGTATTTTGGAAACGTTAATTAGAAAAGTAGAACTCATGATGGAAATGTGAAATGAAAGGATTTTCACTCCTTCATCATAGGAATTTAATTTACACTTTTGCGGATTAATTAAAGTACGTTAGCGTGGAAACTATTTTTTTTCTTTAATAACGCATCTATGACAGACCGTTACAGCAAAGCCAGTAAGTGGAAGCTACGAAATATTTTCCATTTTGGTTTTTTTATTAAGTCTTGTTTGATATTCCTTCAGCAGATATTTTGATATGTGTGCAGGCTTTCAAATTCCAAGGGCTTTGGAAAGTTTGAATAGGTTTGTAAATAATGAGATGTACACTTATTCTTAAAGAAATAAATAGAAAATATGCAAAATATGCTCTGTGGTTCCTATTTTCTGCAGAGTTAGATTTTTTTAGATTTAACAGACACTTGAGGCCTTTATTTATTTATAGTTATAATATACTTCTATTATTTTTATTCATCCAAATTTAAACCAAAATCACCATTTCCAAGGAAAGTCTTATTTTCTGCCTTTAATTTCAGCCTCCTCACTCCTGGCTTGCTGTGCGTCCCTCTCCTTCTCTTGGCCTTCATTAAAATAATCAGTTTTAAGTTTCAGTCCTTTTTCCTGTATTTAAATTTAAGAAGTTGTATGATGGATATTTTTAAATTTTCTAGTTTGGGTTTATTTTACTTGGATAATGGTTTCCATCTTTGTATCTCTTCTTTGATAAGAATAAAAATATTATAGTGCTTCCCGACACTCACAATAGACAGCTAGAACTTTTTCAGCACTATTAATCTATCTTGTTGAGAGATTAAATATTTCATACTTGTTTTTTCTTTTTTTTAAGAGTGCATGTCCTTGCAATTTAGAAAGAATAATTAGTAATTTCTGCCTTGCTAAGCAAATAGACCGTAGTGTAATTTGCACTTGGTGGAAATAAGTTTTCTTTATCATCTTCTTAAAATATTTAGCATACCAGAATGTTGTTTATTTTCCTACTGTAGTAATAAATGTTTATTAAGCATAAAATTTGATAAATATCTGAACCATCTCAAAACCTATTATGAAATTGCCTTCCTTTGTTTTGTGTACTCGCTTATCATGACGAGTATCCTAACATGACAACTGGTTTCCACAGAGCAAGTGATCTCACAGAGAGCACGAGGGCAAGCAGGGAACCACACTGCCTTTTACAACCCACTCTGTAAAGATCTACACCTTCCCATCCACCTTATTCTGTTCATTAGAAGTGAGTCACTACATCCAGTCCACACTCAATTAAAATGCAGTTAGGGAGGAGCACCAAGGAACATATCTTAAAACCATTTGTTTATTAAGACAGAAAATATCTCTAGTCACTGAAATTAACACTATAATGAGATTTATTAATGGCTTTTAAACGTATAAATAGTATGAGTTTCCTTTGAGCGTTGAGATTTTTTTTTTTTATCTTATTTACCCTTGTATCCATAGTTCAGCCCAAACATAGATTCTGGCAGGTACTAGTAGGTGCTGAAAATCTATAGAATTAATTAATCAATATCTCCAAAGGTTGGAATACATTTTCTAAACATTTAAAGTTTTACTGCCAATATTTTATTCTTCTTGCTCTGTTTTCAATAATGTTACCTAAGGGAAAATAGAATTAAATGGGTTTATTCCTTTTATTTTTATTTATTATTTATTTTTTTAAGTTTATTTATTTTGGGAGAGAGAACACATGCAAGCGGGGGAAGGGTAGAGAGAGAGGGAGAGAGAGAATCCCAAACAGGCTTCTCATTGTTAGTGCGGACCTGGATGCAGGGCTCAAACTCATGAACCGTGAGATCATGAAGAGTCAGCCACTTAACTGACTGAGCCGCCAGGCACTCCTGTTCCCTTTAATTTTAAACATTATCTCTAAATGTTTTAAGTGTCCCAATTTTTCTCCTAATTCCTGTCCAACTTATGTGTAGTTTCTGTGTAGTATATTATATGTAGATTATTCTTATATTTCTTATTTATTGTCTATTACCTTTACTAGATTTTGAGCTCCATAAAAGCCAAGATTTTTGCCTGTTTTGTTCAAGGCAGTGTTCCAGCACTAGGCTGTCGTTCAGCATAGCATAGGCACTCTATAGATGTTTATTAAATGAATTAATTAAAATATTCATTGAGCTAGGGATGTCAAACCTTAACTTATCATTTGCAAAGATTTAGTTTAGACACAGTTATACTTATTTGGAAATCTTCAAAATACCTTTCCTTGTCTCTCAGCTGAAGTTTTCAGTTTATAAGTAAAAATTTATTTTTGAAACACACTTATAGCCGTTGCCCTGATACAGACCCATTGGGAATAACCCAGTTTACTTGATTATCTTCTTGGCACCTAAGAAAAGGTAGGGTGAGATTTGGGGAAGTCCAATATTATAGTCAAAATATGGTAAAGAGAAGCCCTGAGTACTTGTGAAGAGGCACCAAGTAGAGGAAGATTGGTACATGCCCTGAAACATGGGAGAAATCACTCATTTGTAGCTCTGGTCCTGAAATTAGAAAGGAAATAAACTGTGCAAATCCAAACCATTGCTTTTTTTTTTTTTTTTTTTTTTTAATCCTTGGTACTTTGGGTCCATTTATATATATTTGTCACCATTAGGTTTTCTAATTTCTAGGATATAAATTGCTGTAGATCCTAAAATACACTACTGAATATTCTTTATTCATTTTTATCCATCCCACATGTTACCCAAAATGATAGTGCAGATCTACCTTAAAGAACCACTAAATGTGTTCAGAAAGGATGGGTGTAAGAGAAAGACTGTTTGCCTTCCTTTTTACATGGAAGAAAAGGCAGTATATATGGTGGAGCTAGAACATTTTTTGTGAAATCCACATGAAGGCATGGTGTACCACAATGATTCATATACTTTTATATTTTTATTTTTATTTTTTAAAATTTATTTATTTATTTAGTGTGTGTGTGTGTGTGTGTGAGAGAGAGAGAGAGAGAGAGAGAGAGAGAGAGAGAGAGAGAGAACAAGCAGGGGAGGGGCAGAGAGAGAGAAAGAGAGAGAGAATCCCAAGCAGGCTCTGCACTATCAGCATGGAGCCCAACATGGGGTTCGAACTCATGAACTGTGACATCATGACCCGAGCTGAAACCAAGAGTTGGGTGCTTCACGGACTAAGCCACCCAGGAGCCCTGATTCATATAGAGTTCAGAGGTGCTTCAGAGACCAGGTATTCTAATCTCCTGTTACTGCATCAGAGAATTTGGGTAATTTTCTATATTAAAGCGTGTTGATAGACAGTTTTCAGTTCAGCCTCTTCCTTCATTTTTTGGGAGATGGAAGTTTTGGGCTTCAGTGTGGCATGAGAAGCTATCCCCTGACAGAAATGGTTGATGTAGGGACTGACTTCAAAATAACTTATCCATTTCCACTCATGAGTGTTCCTAAGTCTTTGTGGCTGTTCGTTTTAAATTTTTTATTGTTTACTTAACATAGCCTGCTGGTGACCCGTACCATCTTCCTTTGGAACTATGTGTCTTCATAGTAGGATGTCAGGCCATCACATGGTTCTCACTATCGCTGGGGACAGATGCTCAGCCTGGATTATCTCTCTGTGAAAAGCTCTGAAAGAATTTCCTTTTCATTATTTAATACCCAATTATGGTATTTCATTTGAACAGTAGAACTCTTCAGGTTCACTTACTTTGCCCAAGGTTGAAATGTAGCACTTAACCTCATTCAGGAAAGTAGTCAATTTTCTAAGTTCTGAAAATGATTCTTTTATTTATTTATTTTTAATTTTTTTTTTTTTTTTTTTTTTTTTTTAGTTTCACAACTTCTACAAAAGATTAGTAGTAAGAAACCCTCAATAGACCCAGGCTGAAACAAAAAACTATTTGGAAATGTTTTCATGCTCATGGTAAGAAAATAAGACAGTAATGTATAAAGAGAAATTCAGGGGTGCCTGGGTGGCTCAGTCGGTTGAGCGTCTGACTTCGGCTCAGGTCATGATCTCACAGTCTGTGAGTTCGAGCCCCATATCGGGCTCTGTGCTGATGGCTCAGAGCCTGGAGCCTGCTTCCAATTCTGTGTCTCCCTCTCTCTCTGCCCCTTCCCTGCTCATGCTCTGTCTCTGTCTCAAAAATAAATGAAACCATTAAGAAAAAAAAGTTTTTTTAAAAAAATTAAAAAAAAGAAATTCAAACAAATAATTCCCATAAATTATTTCAATTACAAAATGATGATGAATTATTTATAATTAAGAAGTGCGTCTTTGACTTTGGTAGTATTATTAGTGAAATGTTACCTTATGTTTAATTATACCTTCTAGTGGAACGTGCGAACACAGGTGATTATGTTCATAAGTTAAGATTTTAAAATAGCACTATTTTAGATTCTCTTCCTTTCCTAGCTTAAAAAAGGCTTTCACATACCATGCAGATCACTGTCAAATAACAATTCCTAAGGTTCGGGAAGAAACTTCTCTAATCAGACTCTTCTTAATGATGCTGTGCTCAATCCTTGTCCTTTTTACCTGTCTTTGACTAATTCTCATGTCTTAAAGGAAGATGGAATGGCTCTCAAATGCTAAGATTAAAATGCCAGATGCAGCACATGAATCAATTGTAAGTGACAAAAATGAAACAGTAACAATTTCATTTCCGTAGGAACCAATTCGGTATTATGCGGTCTGCCACTGCTACCCCTTGTTGTGGCTCCTCTCAGCAGGCTGACCTCGCCTTCACCAAATATTTTTCCTTACAAGTAAACCAACACAGAGCTTGAAAGCTTTTCAGATGAGCCTGATGTTGTAGTTCAGTATCAATACTTTCCAACTAGATATGACTGGGTCACGAAAATGAGAAGCTTCTTGTCATCCACATATCTAACACTTTTTGATATTTGGTATCGAATTTGGCATATTGGGCAATTTGATAAGAATGGTGCCTTATGAATGCTAACTTAACTTGTATTGCTCTCTACATAAGCTCGTATTTTCAGCTTATTTAAGGGTACATACATTAATATATTTCATCTTGCACTTCTTGAGAAAGCTTGTTTACAGTAAGGATTAGCAATCATTTTGTTAAAATGCTCCTTAATCTATTATTAACTGGATATTAATAATTTAATAATATAGTCATAGAGTTTAAAAATACTTAGGATAGAAACCTCCATTTCGTTCACATATCTTTTTCCCTCCCTAGACTGTCCCCAGTGGGTAGGACTTGCTTCTTATTCATCTCTGTGTATGGAGAACCCAACAATGTAGTTTGAAAATGAAGAGTTGGGGGTACTGGGTGGCTCAGTCGGTTAAGCTTCTGACTTCAGCTCAGGTCATGCTCTTGCAATTCTCGAGTTCAAGTCCCACATCGAGCTCTGTGCTGACAGTGCAAAGCCTGCTTGGGATCTTCTGTCTCCCTCTCTCTCTGCCTCTCTCTCTGTCTCTCTCTGTCTCTCTCTGTCTCTCTCTCTCTCTCTCTCTCTCTCTCTATATATATATATATATATATATCAAATAAATAAATATTTGAAAAAAATGAAGAATCAACATAGGTCTGCTGAGTAAATGAATTATAAGTTAAATGCATGGAAATGTTGCTGTAAGGCATAGGCAGAGATTTGCATTTGCAGTAACCTGAGTGTTACCATAGCCCACATTTTCGTAAACCCCTGTACCCTCTCTGCCTCCCAAGCCATGTACATAATGCAGGTTGCTCATGGTTTTTACTTGGAGGGTTTTCCAGTACTGTGACTTCTTAGGCTTCCAGCTCTGCCCTCTGCTCTGTGCTTCACTTTCCTGCTTAGAATGGGTGTGTGCATCCTTCCACCTCATGGTTTGTTGTCTGAGCTTCAGCCTCTTCTGGTGCCTTATTCTGTGTTCACCATGGGTGGGCTTCTTGCCTTTTAAGTTAGGAGATTCCGGTGTCTTTCTAAGCCGAGACCTCTCCTGCCCCTCCATCTTCCTGAGCACCATTCCTCCTGGCAACAGCAGCCGCTTGTTCTCACTTGTTAACGATGCTTCTACACATTTAGCTGCTCCATAGTCCCTGGGACCACTTGTTCCTTGCAAAGGTTGCAGTTTGATCCTGCAGCCTGGTTGCCAATCCAATCACTGTCCTGTTTCATCAGCCCTTTCTTTAGCCTCTGTGTGACTGGAAGCCTGGTTTTTCTCCAACATAAAAGCCCAGAGTTTAGCCAGTGGGAGAGCACGGCACATTTGAGGGTGGCGGCTGGAGGACTCCGTGCCTCACCAGAAACACATCAAATGATCATCGGAGATATTTCCGGGTTTCCTTGTTTAAAAGGCAGACAGATCAAAGACGGTGCCACCGTCAAAGAGTTGAAGACTAGCAGAGCAGCCTCAAGCCCTTCACCCCTTAATGACCCCTAACACAGTTTATCAACTGTGTGTTATTTCACGTTCAAGTGCCTGAGTGTGGTGACTTCATGGTGTGTGATTTGACTATCCACCTTAATCAAGTAATAGGGAAAATCAAAGACTACACTTACATATACACTTAAGTTTCCTGAATATACTCATCAACAAGAGGTGGGCCATTCATTAATTATTTGAATACATTGGAAGAAAATCCTCCGCGTGAGTTGTTTTTAAATTTGCCACACAAACCCAGGAAACATGGTAATAATAATTGTAATTTTTTTTCTGGGGAGGATTTAAAATATTACAGATGTTAATTCTCCTCATTTCATCCAGAAAGCTTTCCCTGGCTTCCTTTAAGACAGAATTGCCTCCCGTGTGTTTCTAGATTACAGAAACTTACCGTTGAACTGGGACTTACTCCTGAGGGTTTCAGTTTTGTATTCAAAGTTGAGTTGACTGTGTTCTCCACTATGATGCTTTTAGGCTGATAAGGGCCTTTATAGGCAGGGAATGGGTCTTGCTTATGATTTCCATCGCTAGTGCCTAATATAGTACCTGGAACATATTTATCACTCAATAGATATTTCTTGAATTTATAAATAAACCATAGTGGGCATTGTACCATTTTGTTCTGTGGCTGGTTGGAATGTCCCATGTTTCCATTTTTCTTTGTCTAAATTTATAATTATTTACTGTGCATCCACTGTGGTGTAATAAGTATACACATACATATGTCAAACAGAAGGTATTTATGTAGACATGGAGGGAAAACGAGCCACTATTGAGGAAATACTTTGCCCATCCAATAACAGTTAAAATAGCAGCAATAGCTATTTTTGATTGTGGTTCTATTTTATGGTATTACAGCATATCATATTTTTTTCTCTATTTCCTCACCTAAAAAACCCCAAGGTTCTATCAAGTTGATTGAGGAGAGGATTGTGGAAATCAGTAAACAAGTACAAAGTCAATAAATAGTTCCAACTGCCAATCATATAACCACAAGATAGAAATGAGAAAATCAAAAGAAGTGAAGAAATGTTTCTTCTTATTTGGCTAAGTTTCCTCATATGAAAGGGCATCTGGGGCTAGCTGGGAAAGCAGTTTGATTTTACCAGCAGCATAACAGGCATGGTCAGTATTATCCCCCTGCGTCAGCTCTGATTGACATCCCCCTGTGTGGCAGAGCAGGGTCATACAAGGGATTAGAAAAACACCGGGTTTGAGCTGTGCCATGGCGTTCGGAAGGTTGACCTGCCCAATTAAAGACCCAGAGTTGTTGTTAGTGATTTCTTTTTTGTAGAAAAAGACTAAGGATAATGTGACGGAAAACAATTCACCTGAGCAGAAAATAGTGAGGATGTATCGTTTTTAACACTACCGTGAATCCCATTTACCACCTTGAGATAATGTTTCAAAGGTAAAACTGAAGTGGTATTTAAGGTAATGTAAATACTGCATTCTCTCTTCTTAATTGTTTTGGATGAGCCAACAATTTATAATTTTGCTTAGGAGAATATTTTTATACCTGCATTTGATGATACTGTATTTATAATACGTATTTTAATCACAAAGAAGGCAATGATTTCTTTGTCTGATTTTTCCTCTTTTGACATAAGTTCAACTCATTCTTGCCTTTAGCTCTATATTGGAAAAGGACTGTGCCACATCTTAACTTTATGGGAAGAATGAGTCTGACAGTATGTGAATTATTATAAATTCATGCCTATGCTATTCTTGGAGGAAGAGATGTTTTACATTAAGAAATCTTCCCTTTAAGTCTTTCTGAAAGAATAAACAGAGGACCTGTTTATGTCATCAGAGGGTACTTAACTAGGTAGAATAGTTAGCCACTGTCAATAATTTAACGTTAAGATTTATGAATATTTTCTGTAATAATAAAATGTGACTTTTCAGAATATGATATAGCAGAATGTCAGAAAATATCTGAAATATTAAAGCCATCCATTGTGCCTACGTAGAAAATATTATGCTATTCATAATTTTTGTGAATAACAAGCACCTTTTGTCTACATGTAAGGAAAGTAGAAGTCTGAGGTGGCCCACAGGAATACTTCCTTCTGGTGTGAACACCCTGAATAATCCTTTCCCATTGAGTGTGGGTGGGCCCATGAATAGGATGGGATATAACTGCCATCATTATTACATTATTTGGCAAAAGAGATTTTGTAGCTCTAATTAAGATCCATAAACTGTTGACAGTGAGTTGGCCAAAAGAGAAACAATCACGTTTGCTATTTAACTTACTCCACAGAGAAAAGTTATTATTATAAGTGTTTATATATTATATGTTTATAAATATATATTCTAGATATAAATGTTTACTATTATAATATAGAACTGTAATTACTTCAAATTTAATATTTACATATCCATATGTATAAGTAGAACTCTTTAAAAAGCAAGTTTATCACATGGAAATATGACAAATACACTTCATACTTTACAAAAATAGTTTGAATTTTGATACACAGGCAGTTTTAGAAGCAGGCGTGTAAGGTGTAGTTACCTATGGACAGTCTGGATAAGAGGCTCTCTGGTAACCTGTTACTCTTTCTCCTTTTTAAAAATACAGTTTTCTTACATTTGAACCAAAGAAAAATTCATTTTCACAAGAAACAATGAAATTTTAATTTAGTATCTACCTTAATATATTTTGACTCATTGGCTATTGTGAAAAGTAACTTGAGTTGCTATTTAAAATGATTGGCAAGGTACTTAATGTTATATGAATTGTAGTTTTCACAAATTCCAAATCCATAAATAAGTAATAAATACGTTACATCCACAGAAAATTATTGAAAAATACTTAGAAAGATATTTGAAAGAGTGCTAATTGAATGCAAAATTGAGAACTGCACTATTTAAAGAAATGAATGTGTTCAACACATTGTATTGCAATAAATACTGCCACAATAAATGATTGCTATTCTATGTTGAGTCCTTTAAGGAAATTCTTTTAGGACATCCTGGGATCACATGGTCCACCATCATTGCAATATAATATGAATTAATGCCACATTCAGGTCCCTCATTTACTTCAGAAGGAGTTGGAGCCCACATTAACTACTCTGTCTCCAATTTTATTATCATTGATAAAACTGTGGGCAAAGCCATTCACATGGTTGTTAGCATATTTATAGTTTACAAAGAAGTTTGTCAAATCCATTGCATTGAAGCGACTTGTAATTATAGTCTATTTGTATACATTTATTGTATTTTGTCCATTTACATTGTGACTTATGGATCTCAAATATTCTCAGTCAATTACATGTGCATAATCATTATTGAACGAAAGTAGACAATGGCAGGTTTGGAGCCAATATAGTCTGATACCCTAATGGGCCTTTAAGGGCTTTTAATACACTGATACTGGAATGATACAGTGTCAGTCTACTGAATTACTGTATGTTTTGATTTTTTTTTAATCTTTAGGTACAAGCCAAAGTCAGTTCTTAAAATAAATTAACAATTACAATGCCTGTGGAAGGACTTGAATTGGATTCCAGGTGCATTTTACTATATTAAATATAGGAAAAGGCTAGGGATTTGAAATTCAGGAGTTGAGAGGGACAAGAAAAACACTGAACCAATGTAGTACTTTTGCCTTTAATAGAAGACAAACTTTCAAATAGGACCCAGGTTTCCTTTTATGTTTTTTTTTTTTTATTAAAATAGGTGTAGTGAGTAAACAACCCAGGAAAATTCCTACATGGTTCATTGGAGTCTGAGTAAAAAGGTGCTAGGAATGTCCACATAACTTTTCTGGAATTGCAAGATAAGAGAGGTCAGAAATCTTTTCAGAGCTAGCCAAAGGAAATTGTAATTTTAGAATTCATTTATTTATATATTAGTAGATAAAATCTTGGGATAAAAGTTAAACTGATGGTTATACATTGCTGCTATATCATTTACATTTGGGGCCACTGTGAACTTCAGTAAGTATTCTATTAAATAATAGTAATCATAGCACTGATTGAATCATTATGAGGATTAGAGGAATTAACATGTGTATGACTATATAGCAAGAATGCAATAAAACTAAATCATTATAGGGGCACCTATGTGGCTTGGTTGGTTAAACGTCTGACTCTGGATGTCAGCTTAGGTCTTGATCTCTGGATTGTGAGTTTAAGCCCTGTGTTTGGGCTCCATGCTGGATGTGGAACCTACTTTAAAAAAAAAAGTACAAAATAGTAATTATATCTTTATTCATTTAAATCAAAATTATCTGTGTGACAGACAAGGTACATTTTTTATAATCAACCTACCCTGAGAAAATGAGTTTTAACTTTGAAAGGCCTTAGAAGCAATCTCCCTAAAGTTTTTCCCATCTTCAGTTAGCTCTGGTAAGTGGCTGTATATCTTGAGGTTGAGAGGGAAACAAGGAGTGACAAACTTTGTAATTTTAGAAAGAAAAAGGAAGAAATGGAAAAAGCAGACTAAAACTCTGTGTTAGCTTCTGTGAAAAGAGAAACTGATATGTAAAGGACATAATGGAAAATTCTATGTCATGTTTATTTTTCACCTGATTGAAAAATCACATCCAACAAAAAATGCTCTTTACTGGTAGAAAGTTGTGATGTAGACATCCTCTACACCATCTTTTTATTTCAATGGCCTCTATTTCATGCCCAAAACAGACGCAGAAATGTAATCTTTAATGTAACAAATATCGTGGTACTATTTTCAAATGTAATATTATGAGGCAGGCCTGTTCATTTGTATCCTAGGTTCCATTTTTTGTTAGTTTGAAACAACTAAGCCTCTAAAAACAAAATCTGGCCTAGGTTAATAATGAACATTTGGAGCCTCATTTTCTTGTAAGTTGTATTGAAACAATGTCATTAAAAAGTTATAAGTGAGGGGGTAAAATGCAGACACACCCCACATGTTCGAGTAGAAACAAACATAAAGAAAATATAGATGAAAACACAAAGATATCTTTATCATGAGTAACTATTCTTAGACACCGGATGCTATATCATATATGCTATCTACTTTTTTCTTCCTATTCCTTTTTTTTTTTTTTTTAGTTTTTTTTTAAAATTTTTTTAAATGTTTATTTATTTTTGAGACAGAAAGAGACAGAGCATGAACGGGGGAGGGTCAGAGAGAGAGGGAGACACAGAATCTGAAACAGGCTCCAGGCTCTGAGCCATCAGCACAGAGCCTGATGCGGGGCTTGAACTCATGAACCGTGAGATCATGACCTGAGCCGAAGTCAGACGCTTAACCGACTGAGCCACCCAGGCGCCCCTCCTATTCCTTATGAAACAAATTGATCCTAGATTGCAGATTTTGGACTCACTACTAAGGATAAATTCCCCTACGTTAGCACCACAAAGAAAGCTGTTCATATTTCTGAGTTCTGTAGGAGAGAACTCCAGAAATGGGTTAGCAAGTTTCTCTGTTCAGAGTCTCCTCAGGCTGAAATGAAGGTGTTAGTCTGTGCTGCAGTCCCATCCGGGGCTCAGACCTAGGTCTAAGGTCTTTTGGTTGTTGGGTAAATTCAATTCCTTCAGTTGTAGGACTGATGTCCCCATTTTCTTGTGGGCTGTCAGCTCTTACAGAGTGAATCTCTTTCTGTCTCTGTCTCACTGTGAATTGCAACCTCTCTCTCTCCAAAGTTTGTGACTGAGGATTCAGAAATAAATAGATAAAAATATCAGTATGACCCTATTACCACATGTGCTAAAATATTAACAGCATTAAATGCACACATAGAAAATGTCAGTGCAGAACAGAAACCTTTAAGCTGTGTGCTATTGTCTTCTTGGTTCCTTAGAGTATTATTTCTTGTGCCTTTTCCAGACAAATGAAAAGGACTCAAGTGGTAAGAATGCTTGATATGGTCACCACTGTTCTTTGACAGCAAAATTTGGCAGATGCATAATAAGAATAAGGCAAAGTTCGCTTGTTCGTTTGTTTATTGAAGAAACATTTTTTCAAAGAGTGTGTCACAAACGTGTGCTCTATATGCAAAGTGGTTCCTTTCTCTACTTATGCAATCCATGTGCATAAAAGGTTTGAAGAAGGGAAATAACAAAATGAGTGTGCTCCTAGTGCTTCTGAATTCAAGTTGAATAAACTCGAAAAACAGTGTCAAGAAGCATGACTTAGATTACTTAGATTACTTTCAAATGTAAGTGGAGACATTTTTAAATTATGTTGAGTGATTTGTAATTCATTCAATAGTATCATGTATATAAAATGCAGAGTATTTTCTTGGCACACTGATGTTAGAGATGAATATAGTATCTTATGGCTTATGTTTACCCATACTAAATATTTTTGGTTTTAAATACTTACGGACTTAGAAAATACTCTCATTTGCTTTTAATTTTCTAAAAAAAATAAATCCCTATCCCATATTTGTACAAGAAATATAATCTTTTAATAGTATTTGTTTAAATATGTTATCGATGAATGTGTTACACCCATTAAATGTAACAGAATATGCAATTATATTTTTAAAAATGAAACCTTCCTCCTTATACATAGGTACATAACTTCACCTTTTTCAAACTACATGAAATTTCTAATGTCCACATTTGGGTAAGTTGTTGAATATTTGTAACTTCCTTAATACATTTTGGCTCCAAGATATTTTTAAAATTAGGCAGTATCTTTTATCTAAAAATCAAGTCTAAGAAAAGCCATTTACTTCATTTTAAGAGGTTGCATTGAACACTAGAACCAAATTTATCTTTTGCATGCAAAAATTAAGAAAGTCACTGATAATGCACAGACTTAATGACAGTTGAGTTTACCTATTAGTCTGTTTCTACATTGCTTTGGTTAAGTTCCTTCAACTCAGTGAGCTCTCTATGCCTACAACTGACTTTCCTGCAATCCTCTGATCCTACTTACACACCTTTTTCTTACCTTGAGAATTTAAATGTAAAACTAATTTACCTTGTAATTTTGTTTAACTTGAGCAGATTTTCACTTTAATTTTGTGATTTTTATCTAGCTTAGATAGTTGGTGGTCTGCCCCATTTGTTAATATTATATTTGAAATTCACGTTTAACTGCCTTGTTATAATCATTGCCATCATACACACAGCAACTGAAGTTGAGGGTAAGGGTACCACTATGTGCAATCACTCAATAATATAGGGGGCTGTATGTTGTCCCCCTGGGATAAAACCCACAACTGTCACCCACAATCCTCATGGAGCAGCAGTCATTCTCTTAGCAAATAAACTAACGTCTAGAGCCTGGCTCTCACACTTGTGATGTCAGATGCCAGTGGATTCAGCTATCTCTCATGGGTATACTGGGATATCAAACCCAAATTCCAATTTAAAATGAAAAGCATAATCATTCCATGGAGTAGAATACTTCCACGGACCCTATAGTCTAGATAGATGGGAAATCAAATCATGTGGAATGCCAAGTTATGCATGTACAGTAAGAACTAATATCTCAAGGACAAGAATATCAAGGTCAGTATGACAAAAGCATTTTCTCTTTGTAGGCAAATGTGCATGGAAAAAGAAGTAATAACATGTTGTTTGGAATCAGGACAAGGAGAATTATATAAATCATATGGCTTTAGGCCATTACACGTAGACACCAAATGCAGTTGAAAAGGTTTTACTAATGGAAAAGGAACAATATAAGCTCCTGCATCTATCTCCTGCCTGGACATGACTTTGCCAATGGGAAGAAATTCTTGAAGTTTATTGCCCAAAGTTCATACTCTCCTGAACAATGTTTGAAAGATATTTTGAATATTGACCTCTGTGACTTCCCTTTTAATGTGATCCCTGAATGATTAATGGTCCTTTACCTTCTCCAGGGATTGAGACACTATTTTTAATACATATATACATTTTGCTACCCCTTTCTTGTTCCATTGCATTTCCATTTTATAGTTTAATGTTAAGAAGGCAATATAATTTCTTGTTATTTTCAGTTTTTTAAGGAAGATGTCATTCTGGACTGCAAATATTGGCATGTATATTTCTTAATGTCCTTCCCATAGATTTAATTATAAAATTATATATAGATGTTTAACAGATATTTGGATACTGGTATGTTGAAATCATTAGGAAATGAATTTTTTAGATATGGACATTTAAAGATATATGTATACGTTATTAATGAGTTGTAACCAGGAAATGGTTAATTCGAAGTCAAATTCTATGTTCAAGAACACCAAGATATATTTTGCCAGGTTAAAACGTCAGTCAAGTATACCTGCAGCTAATTACATAGTGCTTCTAATTCACCTCTTCTTCAGTGCATGATTTTCCCTCCTCCACAAATCCCACTTGCTTGTTTTCTTACAAAGCTGCCAAGAAACTGTGAACAAATTTAATGTCTGAATAACTGCTTGCTCTCTTAATGACCTTGAAAAATTACTTGCATCATTAAAAATTCATAGAAAAGAAAGATTTTGAGAAGATTGGCATATGTAATCATAGTACCTTCTGTTATGCTACTATATTATTACAATCTTATGAACTTGAAAAGTATCTCAAAGACGTTAACTTTGCTATGGTTACCCAGTTATGTCAAAATTTTCTGATTTTTTTTTCAGAGAATCTGTATATAGAGAGTAAGAAAGAGAAAAACAGAGAGAAGAGACAGAGTGATGCTTTAATTTTTTGTGATATCTCACAATGACTATTTTGAATTGTCCCACAATTTTTCAAATGAAATATTCCAATTGTTTTTTTGTAACTGAGGTGAAGTTCTCAGAGTATACAATTAACCATTTATAAAAAAATGTTTTAATGTTTATTTATTTTTGAGAGACACAGAGACAGAGCTTGAGTGGGGGAGGGGCAGAGAGCGAGGGAGACACAGAATCCGAAACAGGCTCCAGGCTCTGAGCTGTCAGCACAAAGCCTGACATGGGGCTGGAACTCAGGGACCATGAGATCATGACCTGAGCCGAAGTTGGATGCCCAACCAACTGAGCCACCCAGGTGCCCCTAACCATTTTAAGCTGTATAATTTGGTGGCTTTTAGTGCATTCATAATGTGTCTCTCACTCAAAACTTTTCATCTCCCTAGAAGTCTCTGTATCCAATAATAGCTCTTCATTCTCTCCTTCTCCCCACTCCCCTGAGCCACTAATATGCTTCCTGTACCTCTGGTTTTGCTTATTCTGGATTTCAATGCTTTTAATTATAAGTATCTATAAATTTAAAATTCTGTGTATGCGTTGATTTTATACCCCATTTTTCTTGAGTAAAGAAATTTGGAGGGGAAGGATGTACAATCCTAAGAAGTCCTGGAAACTGACAAGATCGAAAAATGTCATCGGAAGAAGTCTTTTGGTACCTCTCCCACAGCAAGTTCCACACTGTATTGTGTGATATGCTTGCTTGCTTGTCTTCTGAAATGATTACAGCCTTAAGAGGCTTGTAATCACTATAGCTTAGTGCTTAGCACAGTATCTTCATAATATTTGAGTGTTTGCTGCTTGTCGAAGGGAGAAGAGAAGACATATAGCTCACTGGTAATATTTTACCTAAAATAATAAAGAGGAAATAATTATACCAGATTCCTTTTTGTCTTTTTTTTTTCTTCTTTTTGATTTCCCCCCCTTGTGTGTATGTGTGTGTGTGTGTGTGTGTGTGTGTGTGTGTGTGTGTTGTTTTTGAGGTATGCCTTTTCTGGACTTTGAAAAATAAAAAATTGGCACCAAAGTGTGTTTATAGAATTAAAATTGACCTTACCTTAGTTTATCCAACATTTAGCTTTATTAGCATATATGCAGTGATGATATGTATATGTGTGTATATATATACACACACATATGTATACACATATACACACACACACATATATGTATCCTATTACATATGTATTATTGTCTATATATGTGTGTATTATTGTCTAATATGAAAAAGAGTTACATTTAATTATCTGGACAAAGCAATCTGATATTATTTTGTCTCTTTTCTTTGTCTAGGCATTCTTTTCTTCTTGGTACATACAACCTCTGTCTTCCACCCTTAGCCCCACTTCCTTGCCCAGAGCATCAGTACTCAATTGAGTGGGTTCAGTCAATGAATATTCACCCAGTACTCGAGTAAGATTTATCATTAGAATAGGTGCCCTAGGGGCACCTGGGTGGCTTAGTTGGTTAAGCATCCGACTCTTGATTTTGGCTCAGGTCATGATCTCACAGTTCGTGGGTTTGAGCCCCGCATCGCGCTCTGCGCTGATGGTGCAAAGCCTGCTTAGGATTCTGTCTCCCTCTCTCTGTGCCCGTCCCTACCTCTCTCTCTCTTTCTCTCTCTCTCAAAATAAAAAGAATAGGTGCCTTATGGAAAGGGGAGCAAAACTGTATCCAAATAACTTCCTCCTGTATATTTTCCCTAAAATACGGTTTTTATTTTGTGTTTTATAGTGGGAAACAGTATCATTTAAAAACTCCATGTTAACCCCATTCGGTTTCATACAAGACAGCTTGCTTCTTATAATAGACAAATTGCCTACCATAGTGAGTGGTGGGTATTGTTTCAGCAATGAATAAGATAAGTATTTGCCTTTATCTCACCCTTTTTTTCACTTCATGTTGGGAGATAATTCTTCTTATACTGGCAGATCTGTATGATATGTCTGAAAAAAGTCAATGGGAAATAACAGCCTTTTCCATAATTATTTAAATGTCGGTGTCCATGAGCCTTCATTCTGTGTTGGGTTAGACAGACAGTTCCCTTACAGGTGGGGTATTAGGAGAGTATTTTAATCTTCTGTTTCCAAGGTTCTGTGAAGACAGTGCTACACGTTTGATTTGTGGGCAAGAACAGGTCAATGTTGATTTTACTGAATTCCTAAGGAAATTGTTTTCTGCTCATTTTGAATTTCCTCTGGGTAACACATCACATTATCTTGTATGGGGGTGTCTGCGGCTCACTGCTCAGTGCCATTAACATACATCTGGGCCACCCTTTGTGTGGAACCGTCCCCTGGTGAAACCCTCAGTTGTCTGGGATGGAGAAAGACTGCAATTTACAGAGTCCATTATCACCTCTGGACGTGTAGAATGATAATGGAAGTGACAGAGGTGCAGCTGAAAATTGGCTCTTAATATTTTATGTGTTCAAGCAAAGGATTGGAAATCTCATGCTGCTCTTTAGGGAAAATGAAGAATGTGGGATTTTTTTTTTCTATTAGAAAGTTTTATGCAAAGAGTTGACTGCAGGGTTTCAAAGAAGGTATTACAGCGCATTCATTTTGTGTGAACCGACTTCTCATTAGAGGTTTAGAGGGAAAAGATACTTCCGGGTGACAATTAAAATATGGAAACAAATTATATCCAACATTGAAGCACAGTTTTAGAACTGACAGTTATAAAATGATGCACCACTTTGTCTTCACTGGTGTACCATATGTAAGAAATCACAGATATTTGCCTAAAGGTATCATTGCCAAATTGTGGAGTTGCTTTTTCTTATTTTCCCCTCAACACATTTTTTTCCTGACTTACAACTGAGAATAATGTTTCAAGAGCTATCAATGTCACATTGGTGTTGAAAACAGAAATTCTGTCAGAATTTTTAAGTGTTTATGACATATAAGATGGAAAATAAATACAGCTTCCCAACTAGTTACATTTCACATTTACCTCAGTGTATTACAATGCTTATCACAGCACTAACGAGATCCTTGTTGAAAGAATTCTTCCTTGAAAAATGTAGTTACTCTCTGGCTTGACTAAGATGAGAAATAATGCAGTACCCTTTTTATAAGTATTTCATTACTTGTCATCGATCTTATTTCAGACAAAAGTGCTAAGATGTTTTCTTAATGTTAAAAAAACAAATATTACTGAAACTTGAGTCCTGTGTGTATTTTCTTGATGTAGATTTATGATTATCAAGAATGTCTAATTCCTCTATCCTACCAATAATGTACATTAGTGATATTAGTGTACCATTATTGCCTTATCATCAGTGTGTCTCAGTTTTGCATTTTGGGGGATTTGGAGAGGATGGGATAAACCTGGTGGGTTTGTTTGTTTCAGTTGCTTTTCAGAAGTAACATCGTTTCTGTCAGCGCTCCTCTTCTGGAAATGAACATCACTTTACTCAACTGTAGGTAGGTAGGGGAAGTTTCAAGTTGCCATGGTGGATTTCAAGCCTCATTGAAATCAGCAACACCTGCCATTTTGAATAAGGTCTCTGTAGATCCATTTATTTAGATGTGTCATTTGATTCAGTTGCCACTGGAAACACCAAAGTCGCAAGATTTCCAGACTGAGATTGAAGGAGAATTCTAAATGCTACAAACACCCTGTCAGAGATGCCTAACTAACTGCTTGGATTATAAGTTTCTCATACTTTCATGATACAAATATAGTCTTTATATTGTATTCAGTCACTATTAGTTAATATCATTAAGTTTCATCACTACAAATTTATTAAGTATTATGTGTCAAGCAGAATTGTAGGCACTTTTACATATATTCTTTACACTGCATTTGTTTTGGGGGCCTGCCGAGTTTATGAGGAAAAATATGCTTATCTTAGTCGCTGTTAGCCCCAGATCTAATCCAGCTCCTGGAAATTAATAGAAACTCAATAAATATTTGTTGAATGAAAAAAGGACTTTAGTTCTAAATATGGTAATTAAAATAGCTACATAGACATTTTAAGGGATGGCTTCATAACCATTCTGGGGAAAGGGCAATGCTGCTTTCTTTGTTTTTGGGTACCTACATTGTAAATAAATAGAATTCCAGATATGAAAACTTCATCAGGGTGGGGGCTTAGTTGATTTGCTCATTAGGGGTAGGCCAGGTCACAGTGGTTTTCCCTCTTGTTACCACATACAGTTGCTCCCTCTGGGTCCTGCCGGGTCTAAAGTGTCAGTGTTGAAAATGTCTTTCTTTTTCTTTTTAAATAATATAAATCATAAAATGACCAAATGTTCATCTCCACAGCTTTTCTTTGTAAAAGTGTTATTTCCCAGGCATTATTACATCTCATAGTTCTATGTTAAAAATCTGCAGGAATTCTTGGTAGCTGTAATCCATCAAAGGAAATACGTAGAAAATTCCGTTGCTGCACACTTGCTCACCCTGTTGAGCATTATGCACTCTTGTAACATGTCTGCATCTGTTGCCACCACTTTCTGTCAGCTCCACACTGAGTTTGAGTGTTTCTTGCACTATGTTTCTGGTCCAGCCAGGCCAGGAAAACAGGCTATGGCATTTTTGACAGTCTTTCCTTAAATAGTTTCATTATATACTATTATTAGAATTCGAAATGTATTTCCTACATACAATTTAATGTTCCTCAAACAATCTCAAGAGGTAGATAGGACAGATAATAATTGTTATTATACCTCTTTCACAGATGAGGGAGCTAAGGCTCAACTAGGTCGTATGATTTGTCCTTGGTGATGAGATTTTCAAGTGTTGCATGAGGAGCTACAGCCCCAACTCTGTGTTCTTTCCACACAAGCTATAATACAGTGTTCAGAAATCCAGTTTAGGTCTCTTTTTTTGAGTTAGAGAAAATCCTGACGATAGGAGAAATCACACTCACAATTCTGCATTAGCTGGAAGAGTGCTCACATAAGTGGTTGCTTCCTCTCCTGGCAAAGTCCTTCTTCACCTTAATTTATCAAAGTTGTGTCCACCCTAGAAGGGGCTAACTCCACGTGCCTTCTTCCTGGAAGAAGATCATTTTTTTCTGAATATTCCTTTACCTCTATTACAACATTCTTTGCAGTTTGCCTTGTGGTAGCCTTTAGTTTTCTACCCTTGTGTCTTAACGAACCTAGAGTTAGGCATACGTGAATTCTAATCTCATAATAACCTATAGCTAGTTGTGTGTCATTGGGCAAGTGGTTACGTTTTCTAGTATAACTTTCTTTGTCTACAAATTAGGTCACCTACCTCATAGGGGAGTTTTCAAGCTTAAAATATGTAAGTAGCTCTGTAAAATGTGCAACACACAGGAAATGCTGAATAAATAGTTAACTTATTATTTTTGGCCTTGGTGTCTTACTAGAGTTTAATTCAGATATCCATATTTCAAAGAATCTGGCATGGTAGTTGAATTTTATATGAATATCTATCTATCATCTATCTATACCTAATCTCTAATTATTCAGCTATTATTGGATAAACTAGATTCAGAGTAATCTAAGCAAATGTTTCTAGATAAAATATAACATTTTCAACAAGCTAGAGAGGAACTAAGTTTTTTTTTTAATCTTGCTTCTGTGATTCAAGGTACTATAAATATCTTTAAAAAACAATTTTTATGTAGAGTCCATTCTTGACTAGGTCAAACAGAGAAATAAGCACAGATGATGGTAAACTTCTCCCAGTCTTCTTAACTTTGTGCATTGGACATAATAGAGAAATGCAGTGAGGACCATCCAGTGAAAATGGGTAGCCAAGAAGGAACAGTGGCACCCAAGGCTTATTCAGTCAATAGACATATTTAATGCTTCACCATTTGTACACCGGAAAATGAACTGATTTAAAAAAAAAAAAATTGTGGTATAATTTACATAGAATGAAAATTACCCTGTTTATAATTCTTTTATTTTATTTATTTATTTTTGAGAGAGAGAGCACAAATGAGGGAGGGCCAGAGAGAGCAGGAGAGAGAGAATCCCAAGCAGTCTCCGCACTGTCAGCGCATAGCCCGACACGAGTCTCAAACTCACGAGTCGTGAGATCATGACCTGATCCAAAATCAAGAGACAGATGCTTAACTGCCTGAGCCACCCAGGCTCCCCATTTAGGTTACAGTTCTATGAATTTTGAAAAATCCATTCAATTACATAACCACCACAATTGTGTAGCCAGCACAGTCAAGATATAGAACATTTATCATTGTCAGTGAATCTGGAATTGGGCAGGCCTAAATTTAAACCTATATCTGCCACTCTCAGCCAGCATCCAAAAATATGTTTTCATGTCCACTTTTTGTCAGTTACTTTCCTTGCTCCCAGCTTCCGGCAACACTTGGCTGTTTTCTGTCCCTATAGTGTTTACTGTTCCACAATGTCATATAAGTATAATCATAAACATGTGTAGCTTCTTTTTCTGGTTTCTTTCATTTTGCCTAATTATTGAGATTCAGCCATGGGTTAGTATGTGTCATTTCATTCCTGAGTAGTATTCCATTGCATGGATGTACCATGGTTTGTTTATCCACCCACCAGTGGATAAGGCTGCCTACAGTTTTCAGTAATTATGAATAAAATCACTATAAGTATTTATGTACAGGTTTTTGTATGAATATAAATTTTCATTTCTCTTGGGTAATATCTAAGAGTGGATTGCTGGGTCATATGGTAAATGCTATAAACTTACCAGTTAGTGTATTTTACAAAATACAATGAAAGTCATGTCCTACTGATTTTTTTAATTTAGTAATTCTTGATTTATTCTGACTTCTCATATGAAGCATCATGTAAGATTTTCTTAAATAGGCATCATTTTGAGTATAGCTTATTAAGTAATGAGTAACTACTTATATAAGCATTTGTATTATTATACTATGTAGTCCTTCAGGGTGTATCACCATATGGGGTGCTATTTTTCCCTAAATGGATTCAGACAATAATTTGGGGATTCTAATTTACCATTTTGTAGACGTATTTTTCCCTCTGTCTTTACAACCTTCCAGTTTACCCCCTGGGTACGTCTTCCTGCACTCTAGTCTTCTTATTTACTATGTTTTATCTATTGTACCATACTAAGTTAACGTAAATAACTTGTTAGTTCAATTGCTGTTTACTTAAGGACAGATAGGCTCTGAATGAGAGCATCTGTTTTAGGCACTTTCATAAGTGTATCCTTCCTTCATTCTAGATACTTTATAAAATCTACTTTCCTAAAACCCAACCTGTTTTTTGCAGGTTCTTTTGTTATCTTCCAGAAATTTGATATTCCTGATGAGTGATTTGTATGGTATTATCTTAATGGTAAAATGGATTCACCTCCCAAATGTGCCCTATCCTCCACTCCAGCAGTGAACGCCTGTCCTGTACTAGGTGACTTAAGACTTATTTCCTACCTCTTCGAGAATGTATTCTTGTTTCTAACTCAGATTGCTCAGAAGAGTCATCTATTGCTTTATTATACACTTTTTGCTTTATAATGATTTTAGGCTTATCTTAGCAACAAAATTGTCAATAACTTGACACCTTTTGCCCTGAGGTGGTTCCCTTTGTATTAGACATATAATTGCCAAATCAATAAATATTTACAGATTGATTGCTTGATTAGATGGTATAAAGCAGCATTACTAAGAGTATCATTTTACTGAATTTGCATACTTGATGTTCTGAGTCTTCCACAGGGTACTATGAACAACAACATAAAACCTTACATTCTGACTGTTGCTACCACAGGATGATAGAGAAAAGCCCTATTTGATTCCAGATGGAGTAAAACAGAAACCTAAATTTCATTCAGCTGTTCCCCCTCCCTTTTTCACTGTTATTTAATCACCTAAAAGAGAAAAAAAAAAAGATTCATCCCTATAATTTTTTTAAGTTTATTTATTTCTTTTGAGAGAGAGGGAGAAAGGGAGAGAGAGTGAGCCAGCAGAGGAGGGACAGAGAGAGAGAGGCAGAGAGAGAATCCTAAGCAGTCTCCACACCCAGCACAGAGCCTGACACAAGGTGCAATCCCACGACCATGAGATCATGACCTGAGCCGAAATCAAGAGTTGGATGCTTACCCCACTGAGCCACCTTGGCACTCCATCCCTATAATCAGTTTACCTAAGAAAATAAGGTGAGGGACATATGGAATCAAGTAGATAAAAGTAAGGATGAAAGTGATATATATTTGTAAGTGAGGAGGGAAAGCATAACCCTTAGTAATTTCGTTTGCAAAGCATCCCCTGAAAGTTGAGATACACATGATACATGAATTGTCTCTAAACCTTCTCCTTTGCAAAAATAGAAGAGCAAAAGGCAACTAATAATGAAAATAAGTTGAGTGAGGTGACAGCTTTGTCATGTTTTAAATTGGATTCACTCTCTCCTTCCCTTCTGGAGTGACGCACTCAAGGCTCTGCCTCCACAGCTGTCAGTTTAGTTTCCTCCAACGTTATTAAATCCTGCAGTGAAGGTTCCATTAAAACAAATCTACCAACAGTGCCTATTTATATGCTTCTCTGTACATTTCTAAATATAATTGAAGACTGCTTCAATATAATATTTCAGTTAATTTTTTAATGGAAGTGAAATCTTGGATTTGCAGAGTCGTGATAATCCCCCTAAGACACATGAGGAGAGCTGTTCTCCGAGTTCCAGCAGTCAGTGGAGGAAAGAACTATTATTCCACTGCTCCAGTTCTGAAGACCATTCTCCTTAAACCTGTGGTACATTTAATGTGCTCTTGGGTAAATGTACTGGTTCCTAAAGGACTTCCTTGGGCAGTCCATTATGACTACCTGTTTCAGACAGGCAGGTATCCCCATTGTGTAAATGGGGTTGCTGAGGCCCACAGTGGACTTCCCAAGAACATATAGTAAATAAAGGGAAAGGAGGTTAATCAGAAGTAGGTCTCCATATAACCAGTGCTGGTTTCACTGTGGAACTCCATGTTAACAAGGTTGACCTTAATTTGGTTGCTTGTCTCTCCATTTCCAATATGATATATGGAGAAAGTTTTGTTCTATCAAACTTTTAGTAAATTTTCAGCATATGGAGATGTACTGCTTTAATAGTCAGCACCATGATTGAAGACTAAAGAATTCATTTGGTCAGTATTTGAAAAGGGTGATCAAGTCTTAATGGATTAAAATACAATTATATAGGAAATAAAATATTTATGAATTAATTAAAATTTTTCTAAAGTTAGCTTGATTTAATCTTTAGTGAAAGAGTATTTGTATCATACAGTAAGGAATAGACTAAATGTTAACATCACTTAGACTTAAAATTCTGTGATCCCACGGAAATGGCATAAAGAACAATGTTAAATCGAGACAACAAATAAACAGGCTACATAAACTTTGCTACACTTTTTTTTAAGTTGGTAGAATTCTCGGGGCAACTGGGTGGCTCAGTGGGTTGAGCATCAGACTTCAGCTCAGGTCATGGTCTCACTGTTCACGAGTACAAGCCCCACGTCAGGCCCTGTGCTGACAGCTTAGAGCCTGGAGCCTGCTTCCATGTCTCCTTCTCTCCTGCCCCTCCCCTGCTCTCACTCTGTCTCCCTCTCTCTCTCAAAAATAAATAAACATTAAAAAAAAAGTTGGTAGAATTCTATATAGAAACATCAGTTTCCATGTTGTATCTCTAAAAAAGCATAAACTGAAAATAAAGGAATAAATAACAAAAGGGAAATATTATTGAGTATCAAGTTTTCAGTGAGTTCCAAAAGGAGAAATTTATTAAATTCTCAAAGATTATGGGTTTTACAGAGGCCCGAGGGAGAAAGGTGACTGGCCAATTGCTTTGATTGTTCCTGTTAAAACCTAAATGTATTTAGGGGCGCCTGGGTGGCGCAGTCGGTTGAGCGTCCGACTTCAGCCAGGTCACGATCTCGCGGTCCGTGAGTTCGAGCCCCGCGTCGGGCTCTGGGCTGATGGCTCGGAGCCTGGAGCCTGTTTCCGATTCTGTGTCTCTCTCTCTCTCTGCCCCTCCCCCGTTCATGCTCTGTCTCTCTCTCTGTCCCAAAAATAAATTAAAAAAACGTTGGAAAAAAAAAAAAACAACCTAAATGTATTTAGGCTAGCAGGTAGATATCATTAGGTCATCCAAAGGAATCTCTTGAGAGTTAAGAAGTCTTTGGAAGTAGTACTTAAAACACTAATTCATACTGTGAGCAGTAAAAATAAGTAGTTTATTACCCTGTAAGTAGCTTCTAATTGAGCTTGAAAAATAACAACAAAAAGGAAGGACTCTGAAGCCCTCCCTAACCTCTCAGTGGCCCCTCTCATCTGGTCATGTACCAAACTCTTCTTGGCCTGTGTGACACTGGCCTCCTTGTTACCTCTTGGCTTATCCAAGCTGATTCTCAGCTCAAGTCTTTTGCTCCCACTCCTTGTAAAATTCCTCTGACAGAATGTTTCCTTATTCTTAACAGGTAGTTCTTTCCTAACCAGTCCCACCGAAATATTACCAGCTTCCTACTCACTCTATCTCCAATTCACGTATTTCTTTACATGTTCCCTCCACTGGAGTGTAAGCTCCTTGAGAACAAAGACTGTCATGTTCATCGTTATGTTTTCTAAGCCTAGGAAGCACTTGTCAGACTTACCAGTATAATGTACCAGAAGAAGCTATACATATGTATTTTTGTGTGTGAGTGTGTGTGTGTATGCGTGTACATACTCATGCCTGGGACTCCTAAGAGAAAAATAAAGAACACCCCCACATATGTTTATTATTTAGCAAACTGACCATTACTTAGCAGATGATTTAGAATACATTGTTAATTATTCTTTGTAAGCTTGCTATTATTTTACCTAAATGTTACCTAAGCAACATTTTTCCAAGTGCCAATGACAGAGGCAGAAGAAAATATATATACATTGTTAAAAACAGTAGGGACTTTCAAGACTTTCTAATTCCCTCTCTTTTCGGGAAAGTCATACAGTGGTACAGTTAAGGTAAATGAGACCCAAAAAGGTGACACAGCACACAGGGTCACATGTCTGGTAAACTGTACAAGCCTTTCTCCAAAGTGAGCTTTTGAAGGGACTTACCCAGGCTGCCTCTCTTCTCTGTGCTGGATTATCCATTTATCTACCTGCTTGGCATCTGTTGGTCTAGGTGGTTACCTATACTACTTGGCTTCATGTAAGTGTTTTATTCTGAAACAGTGTTGGAGAGTCCACTCTCCTAAGGCAGAATGTCTGCTTTGAATGCTAACAATACCATTAGTAGATCTAGATATATCATTCTAGTTGGGTAAGTTACATAACCGTGCATCATTTAATTCATCCATAACACTGTGATATCAATACTTATTTTTTCTGAGATCATTAAATAAAATAATATATATATGCACAAATATATATATATATACACAAATATATATATATATACATATATATATGTGTATATATATATATATGTATATATATAATGGTAATTATACTTATTTTTAAAGATCTTTAGAACACTGGCTCGCAGTTATTGAAGATAAACAAAAATGAGTATAACATATTAACAAATACCACCCAGCCAAGGTAATTTAGAAATACCCTTATTAGTTAAGTATTGATTTAAGAAAAAAACACCTTGGACAGATTTCTTAACCACTAACCAAGGAGTTCTCCTGCACTATTAATTAAATGTAAAACAATTTCAGTATTATCTTTGAAACATACAGTTTTAAAAGTTAAATTTACTACAAAGAGTAATAAATTCATTTGAAGTCCATTATGAATGATTTTTATATTATGTCTTGATTTAGCAGGCTGTTGCTTCCTTTCATTAAGCAGAATAATGATGAGATGGACATATTTGACTGTTCAGGAAGTGCATAAGAATGAAACACAGAAATGAAGTCTAGTGGCTTTAAATTGAAATTAACCCATTTGTATCCATTTTTGAACCAGTTTCTCAAACACTCTGGAATTTAAACTGTCTTCATGAAAGAATGCCTTTGTGTGTGTGTGTGTGTGTGTGTGTGTGTGTGTGTGTGTGTGGTCTAAAATCAAATTCAGATATCAGGAATTCTAAATTCTAATGTTATATCAAGTGTATTTCCAATGGCCTCACAAGTTTTTCTTAGGGTTTTTCTTCCTCTTCTAATCAACTGAGTATGACTTAAACTTGTGAAATTCTTCTAAGTTCTTCAAAATGAGTGATTCTATATAAATGCAACATAATTCTCAAGAGTGCTAAAAACTACTGAATGTTTGTAAAGTACCTTGAAGACGAAAATTGTGATATAAGCACTAAGTGTAGTTTATTAACGAAAACCATGTTAGAGCTGTTTGCTGATGAGCACTCTTAAAATTTCATTTCACTGAACTCCTTTCAGAAGTTCACTGAGGCATGGTGAAATGTTATTCAAGCACTGCAGAAATCTTTCCCTTCCTTCTTCTTCTTTTTTTTTTTTTTAATCTTTTTTAGTGTCAGGTGTTAGGAATTCTAATTTTCCCTTCTTAACCATCACCATTACTACCATTTAGAAATATATATATATATATATATATATATATATATATATATATATATCACCTTAAATTGCATACAAGTGGGATTCATTATATATGCACTATTGCCTTTTTATTGTAAAGAAATAAGTAGAGCATTCTACTCATATTTACTTAACGAGTTATTTATCAATTAAAATGAACATAGCAATATTTGAAATAGTTATGAGAGTATTGAATAGGGAAAATCCAATATCCTCCCTTCATGGTAAATGATATGAATTATCCCTACTGACTGACTATTGATGAAGATTATAAAAATTTGGGCTGTTTTGTCTTAATTTCTCACACTTAGAGACCGAAGTACTTTTTTCAATGTGACTGAATTCATCTGGGCTATCTCTTTTTCATTTCCATTCCTTTCTCTAGTACAATTTTGTAGGGGAAAAATTTTTAAAGCCAATAAATACACAGATAAGTCATTTCCCACTGAAAATAATTTGATGCCTCCTTTTATCCCATTACATATCTTTCTGGCATCTTTATCCATGTAGAACAACAGTGAGACTATCTGTGATTTTAAAATGTGTGTATAGTAATACCAACAAAAGTAGATGAGGGTAGCTAGCTACCTTGCCAGACAAAGAATCAAAGTGGCAGAACTGCCATTGGAAAACAAGCAGCAACAGATGGCCAAATTTGTGACCATAGAGAGCTGGAAGACAGGAGAGAAATCTGAATAAGAGAAAACAGTCAATATTATGGAAATGTACACTCCTGGCTTGTCCTCTCTTCCTGCACACTCTCCTCTTTTCTCCCCCTTGGTAACATTCCAGCCTTTACTGGTGGGGAGTTGGTGAAGGAGTATTGCCATGAGATATAAGAGAAAGATTGACATTCCATTTCTTGGTACTTGTGGGGTCACTGCACACTCTAACATATGGGTTTATGTTTCCCACCCAATTAGCCAGTGAAAATTAGAATGTTCATTGTTTTAGGAAAATTCATAGACATCAGCATCTCCTAAATTTATTTGACCTCAGAAGACTTTTTTTTTCTGAAATACCATTAACATCCCACTTATAAAAACCAGTGTTCCATAGAACACATTTTAAGGAATGATGCTCTAAAAATTTTTTAAAGGTTTAATTGCATTTTCAGCATAACACATTAACAAGGAAACATATGATAGTGCTTTTCCAAGTTTTCCTTCAAAAATAGTTCAAATAAAAATGACTTTGTTTCTGAAAGTATTTCATCTATCAGAAGAATATGTATGACCCCAAGCATATCAGATAACTAAGGGGTTTTCTGTGTTGTGTTAAATAAACTTTTTTCTTAAAACAGAAAGGAGAAGAGGAAAAAAGAATAACAAAAGCTCACATAGCACTTTTCTTTTTGCTAAATGATTTGGATTTTTCCTCTTGAGTTTATGGTTCTAATGGCCTCTGAACCTTTCTTTACGTCACTCTTGCCAGCCATGCTTATAAATCTTTAACATTCTAGAAGCTTAGGATGTTTCATTATTTATCTGTATTTGTTGGGGCCAGCTTTGATGAAGAAGACTATTTATAATGGACTGCTTATTGCAAGGGCCCGTAAAAGAAACATAAGCTGATTGTGGCCTGTGAACTTGAATATGCACCAGAAGTGTAATTTTTCTTGCTACATGACAGGGCAGAAGGAGACTGAAATCTGAGTTTTTGAGGATTTAGATTTTGAGGATAAAAAACATAGCTACCTTGTATCATCCTCATATGAGGAGAAGAAAGGACACGGCATTTAGAGATGACCCCAGTACTACAGGCCCCCAGTTTACTGCTGATTTACTTCACGGTTCATAGATAACATGAAAAGGAGAAGGTATCTGTAGCTCATCCCTAGAAAACTAAGTATCTTCAGAAACCAGTGCTACTATTCGTAAATTTTAAAATAAATCCGTCAATAACAGCAGCTCATTAGGA
Organism: Neofelis nebulosa; assembly: GCF_028018385.1. Taxonomy (NCBI): domain Eukaryota; kingdom Metazoa; phylum Chordata; class Mammalia; order Carnivora; family Felidae; genus Neofelis; species Neofelis nebulosa. Next base: position 127,302,651 of record NC_080784.1, read on the forward strand.
AGCTATCCACATGGTAAGCATTTTCTGTTCCCACACATCTCAGATAATGTGTGCTTAGGTTCGTCAGACGCAAAATGCAGATCATAAGAATATATCTATCTTTTTAAGGATGTTTGAGTGGTAACTGCATTTCTGCTATCATTACTTATCAGGGAAAATATAAAAAGCACTTTTCACAAATTATCTTTTGTTTTGAGGAATGTATTTTTGCTCCATACAATACTTTTTAGTATATTTTTTATCATTTCATTTACAGATATTTTTAAAAAGAGATTTTACATGGTTGAATTATTAAGAGGGTACCTGTTCCCAGACAATTATCTTGACTCCAAAGCCATGGAATTCATTTTTCTAACCTGCACGTTTAAATTGTGGTACATGGTTCTTTCGGAGCTTTGTTTTAATAGAAGAGGAGCTATGGTTTTTGATTTTCACTTATATTTCTAGCAGTGGGTGTAGAATCTCCAAGTTCAGGTCCAGGACTATCTTTATGAGAAATGTCTTGTGAAAAATAGTGATCTTTAGCAGTACAAATTTGATATTTTAGTTATGTTGATAGACTTCTCCAAAACTCTGATCTACTAGAATAGTGCCAATGTCTGTAAACGGAGTTCCTTTGCTGCAAAGTTTCTTTTACTATGAATTTTGTTACAGTGATAGAAAAGTAAATCCATACAGATTATTAATGAATTTAGAAGCATGAATGTGCAAAGTTTACTCCCCGCTCTGCCTTTATCTTTTCGCCCAAATAAACTACAGCTAAATTGTGAAATTAATCACACTGAAGGCCTGGGCTCTGATAAGGATCCTGCCGTTCTATAATATTTCTTTTGACACTGCAAAACAATTTACAAAGTTTTCCTAGTTGGGCTTTTGCTTTTATTACAGAATCATATGGCATCACGTGAGACCTTGTCATTGATGCTGTTATCATACTAGTGATTGAATACAGTAACATCTTTGCTAAGTTGCAGGGTTGCAGGAAAGCTAATTATAGTTTTACTTTAGACTGGTCCTTATTATCTACTCTACCCACTACAAAATATGGTGATCTGTGCTAATTCAAATTTTTCAGTAGTTTACTTTATAGATTTTTTTTTGTTTTATCATACCTATATTTGAGAAAAGAGTTATATCCTTTATTACAAGTTATTTAGCATTTCTTAGAAAATTCTAGATTTTTTATTCTTTTACGCTGTGGGTTCCTAATACAGTATGCTGCAGAATACAGACAGGCTTTGATTTCCTAATTTATATAATACTGTGATTTGTGAATTTTCAATAAATAAAAATACTGACCTTAATAATTTAAACTGTCTTGCATTTTTGAGTCCTTGAGAATTTTAGATTATACCAAAAGACTAAGATAATGCAAAACCACTTGTTCCAGTATTCTAAACCACCTAAATATGAAGTTTAGATAATATTTTAGTAAAATATAATGAATGTATTAGAATTGACATGATACACTTATGTAAATTTCACAATTAGAGTTGCATAATTTATTCTCATCAATCTTAGACCTATATTTGATGTTCAGCTATACTTTTATTCATTTTAAAATGGTTTCTGTTCTGCTTAATTGGTTTGGATTTGCTCTGTCAGGTTTTTTTCCCCTTTATTTCCTTAGTGAGAAAGTTAAGACCTGCTGTTTTACATTAAGTCTCTATTTTTTTTATAAGAAAGAAAAAGGCAAGCAAAAATCGTAAGTCTGATTAAAGGCAGTTTATTCAGAGTTTATGAGCACTTCAAAAAAATGTTTCCTGCCTTCACTGAACCATTATGAAAATCCCATGATACATCTGTCATAGAAAATAGACACTAGAAAATACATAAACCATGAAATTGCATTAAAGATCATTATTTCCAAGATCATAGTATTGACTGTGTTCTGGAAAAATAGAACATAATGTCATGGGGACACCAGCCCCACACCCTTCTTTAACTGGTTTGCTAATTCTATAGTTCCATTGGTTATGGAGCAGTTAGCACTATTCGAGAATACATTGGTAAAATATTGTTATACCAGTAGTGTTCTTTTAACTCTTGAGTTATTTCTAGAGTTGATTAACAGAAACAGCCTAGGGCCTTTTGTCATGAGTAACCCATTTATACATTTTTAGTAAGATGGCTGACTGGAAATGCTAGAAGAAGAGCTAGACCAATCATCCACAGCTGTTTCTGTACTTAGTTGTGTATCTTTGCACTATTCAGTGTTACAGCTGAATAATCACTGTGGTTCCAGTCCACCTTTAATTTCATAATTGTGTTTTTTTCCCCACCCTCTTATATTGAAGAACCTTTTCTAGCTTCAAAAAAGTTTAAGAGTCTACCTCCAAGAACATAATTCAGGGACTTTTTGAAGATACTATTATGGAATCGAGGAGCATTTTCTCCATTTCAGAGAAACAGACTGTGGGTATTTATTTTTAATCTAGTAGTTAATGATAGCTCCAGTTAGTTTTCTCATTGGATATTTTTTTCATTAAAGAAATGATAATACTTATATCCCTAGTTTTTATCAATCCTGTAAATGGATAATCACAAGAAATTATTAGAATAAAAATTATTTTAAGTTAAATTTGCATTTAATGTTCTACAGGCCCTTTTAAATTGTGGAGAGGTACTTCATCAAAACCACACATAGCAAGGGGAAACTGTACAATAGGTTCTGCTGTGATACAATAGATGTAATCCTAAAATTCACTTTCCTGTGCAAAACCATGAAATAAAAATCACAAGTCCTTGGGGTACCTTGGTGGTTCTGTCAGTTAAGTGTCCAACTCTTGATCTCAGCTCAGGTCTTGATCTCAGGGTCAGGAGTTCAGGCCCTGCACTGGGCTCTGCACGGGGTGTGAAGCCTACTTAAAAGCAAAGCAAAACAAAACAAAACATCAGAAGTACTCCTGGGAAAAATGAGGTTGAGGCATAACACTCAACATTTGAATTAGGCATGAACACAGATAAACATGGAAACCTAATAATGATAGCATAGTTTTAAACATGTAAATGGTTGAATTGTATACTTAAAATGGTTAAAACTATAATTTCGTTGTGTGTATTTTACTGAAAGAAAGAAAGAAAGAAAGAAGAAAGGAAGAAAGAAAGAAATGCTACAATAAATAGGGACTTTACTTTGAAAGAGACTAGCAGTTTATTTATGGAAGAGTTGAAACTCTTAAGGACAGGAAGCCACAGCACCAGGTGTGGATCCTAACACATGGGGTAAACTGAAGTAGCTGGTAAATGTCTGAAGAGTGTGTGTGTGTGTGCACGTGCACATGGATTTTGTGTGTTCCTAGGTGGCTCGGTTCAGTGAGGTACAGTTCTTTGTGTTCATCTCTTGTTTCTTACATGCAAAATAGTGCATAATTAAGTGGGAAATTATGTTATGCTCAAATTACTCCGTGTTGGGGATTTGCATTTTCAAAACAAGAGCTATAGTGGAACTGACTGTGCACTTGAAAGTTCAGCACACTGACTTTTTCATAGAAGACAAGAGCCTCATGGTGAAAAGAGGTGACTGTTCAATTTTGTCACTATCAGCCGTGCAATCAATATGCAACATTTTGATTTTTCCATCTACTGTCTTGCGAGAATAAACTTCGACCTCTCTGTCCAACTTGAGTCCTTCATTAGAATTTGCTTTGCATTGGGAAATAACATCTTACCTGGAAGGGATATCAGAATCAGGAAGACAACTGAGTGTTCATGTAACATTTAAAACTCTCGTTTGTCTGCTCTCTTGTTTTCTATCTCTGGAATCTGTGCTTACCAAGCCAGTCAGTACAAACACATGATTCTCTATTCATTTAATGAATGAATGAATTTAAAGGAGTAAGTGAAAATGTGGGACATGCAAAATGTATTCAACCTATCCTATTTCCTGTTGTGTTTTTCTGCAAGACAAAAACCTCCTGTGATGTGTTCCTGTGCTCTGAGAAAAGTTAACAAATATTGGAAGGGAACAGGCTTTGACAGACTTCAGTGCTTCTGTGGCCCTTGCAATGTGCTTTCATATTCTGGAGCTAGACTCCAGTGCACAGAGTAGAAAAATAATAAGTCCTTTGAGCTGAAACTTCATAGTCACTGTGGGATATTCAAGAAGGAGACCATTGGGGAGAAAGATAATATAGTCATAGCTTTGAACTTGTCCTGGATTTTACTTGCCAGAAACCAAGTGAGAGTCACTCTGACACCTTATTATTACTAGTTCTTTCTCGGAGTAGGGAAAAGTGCTCCACAGTCCATGTTGATAAAAGTGAAGGGAGTTCACACATAAGAGAGAAGGTGGTCTTGAATTTAGTGTGAAAAAGTATAGTAAGGCTAAGATCTACTCCAGGTGTCAACTTGGAGGCTACTTTCAATGGTAAGTCTTCCCTACTCTTCTGATCCAAGTTTGGTGTCTCTTCTTGCATTCTGTTTTCTGTTTCCTGTTGTGAGGTGAGGACAGAAACGTTTCTGTCTCATTCCCTATTAAATGCCCCAATGTTTAGTTAGGTCTAGTATAGAGTAGGTGCTTAATTAACATATAGGAATGAATGAATAAGAATTAAAACTCAAAAGCTTATTGTCTATAGGAAGAGATAGAAGATAAACATACAAATTGGCTAAGAAACAATATGGCACGTTATGGTAGAATGAGCAAGTGATATCTAAGAAAGAAGCACACAAAGTGATTGTACTTTATTCAGTTAATCGTTACCTGCTGTATACCTGCTATATTTCACTGTGTTAGAGAAATAGTGAATTAGAAATTAGAGTCCCTGCCATCAGGAGCTCACGGGTCTAGTGAAGTACACAGACATTACATAAAGAAAGTATGAACAGGGGTTGCCTGGGTGACTCAGTTGGTTAAGCGTCCAACTTCGGCTCAGGTTATGATCTCACGGTTCATGAGTTCAAGCCACGTGTCGGTCTTTTGCTGACAGCTCAGAGCCTGGAGCCTGCTTCAGATTCTGTGTCTCCCTCTCTCTCTGCCCCTCCCCTGCTCCTTCTCTGTTTCTCTCTCTCTCAAAAATAAATAAACATTTCAAAAAATTAAAAAAAAAGAAACTGAGCAAAAGTTTAACTCAAGGTTTGATAAGAACGAATACAGAGCATAACTGGGAAGATATAATTCACAAGGCAAGCAGTAAGGGCATTTTCAAGGAGGTGATATTTAAAAGTGGCAATTGAAGAATGGGGAGGGACAGAAATAGAAGAATTAACCTGTGCTCGGGCTGTGAAGGCAACAGAGGCTCAGTGGTTGAGCAGGAAAGACGGCTTGTTCAACTGGAAACGAGTGAGCTGGGCCTGGGGAACTGGAGTTGCCATTAGAGAAATAGACTGGAACCAGACCATGATCAGTAGAGGGTTTAGATTTCGGACAGAATGAGGTTGTGCATGTTTGTCCAAACTTTGTGAATTTGGACTTCATGTTTATGAATTCTAATTTGTGTAAATATCATGTTAAAAAAATTAAACAAATAGTAAACCCTGGTGAATGATGTTCATATTTAAATACTTAGGGGAAAGTGTACTAGGGTCTGTAATTTACTTTGGAGTGCATCCAAAAAGTGATTGATTGATACAAAAATGGATAGATGTACAGAAATACTATAAAACAAGTGAAGTTACTAATAAAATGTAGGTGACAGATACATAGATACTCACTATAAAATTCCTTCAACTTTGCTGTTTGTTTGTATTAATATTCATAATAAAATTTTGGAAAAAATAAGTAAATGCTCAAAAACTGTTAACAAGGAAAGATTTAATAATCATGCAAAATGCCACAACCAAAAGGAAGGATTGTTCTACCACATTACATTTGATTCTTTGTCTATGAATTTTTATTGTAATGGAAACAGTACCTGCTTTCATGATAGTAGGCATATCCCATAGCTTTAAAAACGTTGCAGATTATTTGCATGTTTTTATACCACTTAAACTATCAAATATTCTGATGAGATACTTCTTTAAGTACAAAGACGAACCCGTGAGACGAGAACTCATCCATCCTCAACTGCCCACCAGCACCTATCAGTGTAGCAGAAAGGAAATCAGCACACTCAGGTCTGTTAGCATGATCAGCTCTCAGCAAAAGATGCTACTTAATTTTTTTTTTCAGGTTCGTGGTTGACTTAAATAACATAAAAGAAAGAACTATTGTCTCTCTGAAAGTTAGTTAAATGTGCCCAGGAGTCTCGGTCTACTCAGGAGTTTGGCATCTAACCTGATTGTAAAAATTTAAGTAGCATAGTCTGAAGGCTGTGGAACAGAGATCTCTTTTCCTTGATGAGTTGTTACCCACCATGAACAGTCCACTGATAAATTAGTGCATCACAGAATCACATTAGAAACCTTGTGCTTGATCTCCCTATGTTTTCAATGAAAACATTTCCCTTTTATTGATGTTTGTTCTTATTGACCCTTTGAGGTCAGAAGACAGAGTTTCTTTATTAAATCAGTAAATCAGGAGTATTTAATTGGCTCTAGAAACTTCTGAGTGGTCTTGGCCTATCCCAGCCCCAAACAGGGCTCTGACCAACCACTGTGAATTCTGCTTTTCCAAGAAGGTAGGGGGTGAGAGATTATAACAAGCCCTGTGTAAGTAGTCACTCACTCATTGCCTTCAAAGCAGTGATTTTCTTGGTGTAGGCAACATGCCAAAATCAATGTTTTTGACTCACATAAAGAAATAGTTTAGCATTTAGAAAACTATGGTTATTTCCCTTTTTCTGAAAAGCCATCAGACATTAAAAAAATAAAATACATTGTAGGTTTTTACAGAGGAACTTATTTTTATTCTCTGTGTTACATAGAAAATAATTAGATGATTGTTGGCATTAGTGACTGTGCTAAGATCAATGATAAGGCAGAAACGAGGAAAGCAGCCTTTCATAATGAGAGTAAATGGCCTGGAGTCTATAAGAAATTGCTGAGAATCCTCTTAGGGTGGCACCATTGCTAATTAAAACCTGAGAAACAACACTAAAATTGTTCAGGAAACACGGATACTCATTGCAAAACCAACCTTGAGGGTCATTCCAATTTCTAAACTATCTTCATTGGAATGTGAGTTTTAAAAAAACGTCTCCAGAGCTGCAGAACCTCATTTATATTCATTTCCTTTTACATATCTTTCATTTGGTTCCCTAAGTTTTCTGTTCTTATGCTTAACATCATTATTACTTGATACGGGGCAGTGAGAAGTGAGGGAAGCAAGTTGTTCAGAAATCATGCCTGTGGCAAGTATTTCTAGACTGGAGAATGTAGCCTCATTTATCATCATCATTATCACTAAAAAGCTATAGGTCAGGAATGTCTTACATCCCCTGTGTTTCAGCATTGTCTACTAAATTGGGGTTAATTAAAATGTCTCTTTTAAAAGTACTTCTCTTGAATACACACACACACACACACACACACACACACACACACACACACGTTTCTGCTCCTGTATTTTTAAAAGGAGTCATTTTTCTATGTCTTTCAGGAAGGAATGGAATTGACGTGTATTAAGATACAATTTCATTTTTTCTAGACCAGAAAAGGAAAACACATCACCTAAAATATTGTGACTTTCAGACATGCAGATGGTTCTACCACCATGGAAAGGCTATGTCCCATTGAAAAACTATTATGTTTGACTCCTTATTCTCTTGAAACTTTTGAAAAAGCAAAAGTAACCTCAATCTCTGTTTTCACTTTCCAAATAATATATTTCCCTCTCTTGTGGTTCTGAAGCTAAGAGGGGTAGGAATTGCCTGTGAAACTTATTTAAATGTTTCTCAACTTCATTAGCAGAGATTTTGATACAGTAGGACCATGAGTGGACCCAGAAATCTAAGTTTTGACAATTCTCCAAAGAGTTTCCAATGTATGTGAACCTTGGACATGTTCTGAAAATGTGTGCTCTGCACTACCACTGCAGAGTGTTACGAAGGTGAGCAAGTGATATGAAACCGCACAGGAAAGGAACGTAAGTCAACAAGGTGGCAGCCCTGGGATTTGAACTGAGTACTGAAGGTTGAGTGGGAGTTACCTCGTCGGGAAGTTGGGATTAATGGGGATGGGAGAATGAGGACATTGTAGGTAGAAGTAAATTCAAATGCAAAGATGTGGGGACTAGGGGGGAAATAGTGTTTCCCAAGGTCCACAAATGGATCTATCTGGATGTAGAATGATGTGTGAGTGGTTGAGAAGTCATGATACAAAGGTGTGGCTGGAGAAGGGGGTTGAGATTAGAGTATAGAGTCCTTGTAGCCAAGTCAAGGAATTGGGGCAACATCCTGTAAGCCACCGGTAGAACTCCTGTAAGTTGTGTGTCCTTAGCACCATTTCTGTGTTCTTTCATGTCTTGAGCTCTGTATAATCTTGCATCTGTCGTTATCCTAAGAAGACAGCTGCTTTCAATGCAATTACCATTTCCACTACAACTTCCAAGGGTGGAAACCCTGCAGAAATAACAGATCTTAATGTAACATGCACAAAGAATGGCTTTTTGAATATATCTTATTTGATTGTAACTGATGCCTAATAATTCAAACTGCTCTCTTCATTGGCTTTGTCTCATAATTCTTAGGAAGAGAACAGTCACATGGTGGTTAAAATAATGCCATGTGACGGGGCATCTGGGTGGCTCAATCGGTTAAGCGTCCAACTTCAGCTCAAGTCATGAACTCGTGGTTCATGAGTTTGAGGCCCACACAGGGCTCTCCACTGACAGCTCAGAGCCTGGAGCCTGCTTTGGATTTTGTGTCTCCCTTGCACTCTGTTCCTCCCCCACTCGCACTCTGTCTCTCTCTCTTTATCTCAAAAATAAATAAAGATTAAAAAAAAAAACAGAATACCATATGACAAAGATAAAAGGAAAAATCTGGTCTAAACTTCTGCCATTTGGGTCCTGTAGCCTGTATTTTTTATACACATTTCTTTTCTACTTGGTAACTGAAAGTAAACCAAGCACTTTTTAATCATTCATTTTGAATACATTTTATCATGAAAACTACTTATTTATGTATTTATTTATTTATTTATATTTATTCTGAGAGACAACAAGAGAGAGAATGAGCAGGGCAGGGGCAGAGAGAGAGGGGAGAGAGTAGATCCCATGCAGGGTCTGAGCTGTCAGCACAGAGCCCCATGTGGGGCTCAATCCCAGGACTGCAAGATCACCACCTGAGTGTAAATCAAGTGTCAGTCGCTCAACTGACTGAGCCACCCAGGCTCAGACTCATTGTATCATGAAATTTAAATAAATAAGTAAATATCACCGTCCTGCTCTACAAATTAATGCTAAGATACACATAGATCTTCAGGCTGAAGAAATCCCATATTCATGTCTTTTGACCATTAGTTTTCCATTAGGTGACTCACACTTATTTTCTCTTCATGGTTAAGTATATGTGTTTGTTTAAATGTGTGCTTGTGTGTCAAAAGTTGCCAGTCAAGAAATGCCAAGAAAATATGTGCTGAAATGTAAGAAAACAGCTAACTTGAGCTTAAACCTGATACGACGACTTCGCTGCTGTGAATATGACTTCTTTGGCCCCTCTCTGATCACATCAGTGTACAAACTAAAACACCTTTAAATGGAAAGCTTAGAGCCTGCCAGGATGCATTTTTCCCCTTTCCTTTTTCTCCACTGAATTTTGAAAATGGGAGGATTTGATTTTTTGATCTGCCAAGTAGCTGTCAACACAGAGCAATGAGATTTTATTTCCTCATGTTTGATTTTTTGTTCTGGATTAAAACTTGAACAAGAAAACAGCTACCAACCTAAATAAGTACTGGGGCACGAAAAATCTTTTGCTTCCTGAGTACTTGATAGAATGCAGACATAACCTCAAGACTGTGTGATAAAAGACAGTAAACTCCAGTTAGGTTTTGTTTGTTTGTTTTTGATCATTATTATTTAAAAGAAAATGCAAAGTGCTCCTTCAAATAGAAATCAAATTCTTAAGACAATATTTAAAGACAGTTTCAAACATGTCATCTAAATGCTATTTTTAAAATGCCCCCTAATGAACTAGAAGAGGCCTTCATTAGCAAATTTACTTGCATTTGGTCTAGGAGTAGTGAAAGGCTTGTTTAGGGTGGGCTCTGCTTTTTCAAATTGCCCTCCTTAAACAAACAGAGCAAGGGAAGAAAGCTTTTAGATGTATAACATGAACCATTACAAGAAGCTGAAAGTCAACCCCTGAAAGAAAGGAGCTGTTTAGTGGGTTTCCAGTTAAGGATCTGGGTGGTGCTGGAAGCAGAATGGAAGATAATAGACTCCTAGTGACGGGGCTGTCAGGGGACAGAAAACTGTAGCAGCTTTGTGGGAAAATAGAATTGCTGGGTTTGCCCACTTGACCTTTACTCTCAATAGATAGGCTTAAGAAGATCACAAAGGGCTTTGCAAAAAAAGTGGTCTGTTCAGTTCTTTTGGTGCCTGAAACTCCTCTTTTATTCTGGAGAGTTTTAAGTTTGTTTCTTGGTATCCTTAAAGGGATTCCTTGAAATCTCTATTATCATACCATAGGTATGTGTTTTAAATGAAGGCATTGCTCACTATATGGCCATTGAGTTCCCAATGCAGCAGCAAGATGGGAGTGTGTCGATGAGGAAGAATTGCTGAATAGGGACCCTATGCTCCACATTATTACTCTTATCAAAGGCAATCATTGAGTTCCCCTTCTGTTTCTGGGTAATTGCATTTAAATCAGAAGCACAATCACCATTTGAAAGCCCAATGTATATCAAATGCATATATGCTGCTATGTAGATGAAAGCCCTGTAGATTAATGGCCAGCATTTTTAGAAAATAGGGCTTGGCAGTAGTGGTTCATGTGAAAAAGATCTGGGAGATTTTTGTTAAGTACCAGTTGAATACATGCCAAGGTTATGATGTGGTAGCCAACAACCCCATTTAATCTTAGCTGCGTTTATGGAATTATAACTCCCTGCCCTAAGATGCATGGATACTGATTGCACATTAAAAAAAAAAAAAAAAAAAAGTGCCCAGTTGTGAACATCACACTTCCAAACAAAATTGGCAAATTTGAGAACATTCAGAGTAGACTACTACTCAAACCCCTTTCAAAAAAGAAGTTGATCACATTCAACATAGAAAAGACCTGTTATTAGTATGGAAAGGAAATGATAGGCATGATCACAGATTTCAAACATCTAGGGCCTATTATGTAGAAGAATATCATTTGTGAGGTTCCTCAAACCATATAAATATATGCCAGAATAAAAAATGGCAGATGGCTTAAAGAGATGACAGAAATATTAAAAAAATAAAATAAAATTTACACACAAAAATAGAAGCAAATATTTAACCTCTTTTGGTATAGAAATGAATGATACCAAATGAAGAAACATAAAGGAAATGTTGGTAGTTATGAGAAGGACTATATAAATTATTCACAGCTTCTTTAAAGTTATAATAAAAAATTAAAAATATAAAGAAGCTGAAGAAATTTTAAAAATTATATTCACCAAGAATAGTTAATGGCATGGGTAAATGTTCACATTATAATGCTGAGTAAAAGATCATTAAATTGGGGTGCCTGGCTGGCTGAGTCGGTAGAGCATGTGACTCTTGAACGTGGGGTGATGAGTTCCAGCCCCACATTGGGCCTCGAGCTTACTTTAAAAAAAAAAAAAAAATCACTATATCAAAGTTTAATTTTTAAAGTTGAAATAATATGTATTAAAATAACTATTAGGTGCATCTGGGTGGCTCAGTCGGTTAAGTATCCAACTCTTGATTTCTGCTCACGTCATGATCTCATGGTTCCTAGGTTCAAGCTCCTCGCAGCGCCTGGTCGGGATTCTCTCTCTCCTTCTCTCTGTGCCCCTCCCCCACTCACACATACTCTCTCTCTCTCAAAATAAATAAATTTGAAAACAAAAATAACTGCTAAGAAATCCTTTTCAGTGGATTTTTGCAGTGGGTGAATTATATGTTTTTTAAATTTATTTGTCATATTCCTATATTTTTAAAAACTTTAAAAATTAATCCTGTTTTATGTTTGTGGAAAGTTCTATAAAAAACAAAGGGTACAAAAAAGAAAAGAAGTGAGTGAATATTTAGACATTATGGGTAGATAATGTTGACAAAAAGATATTTCTAACAGTTAAACATTTAAGAATATCTCATGACCTATGGGCCATGCCCTTCATTGGAAGACGTTATGAAGAAAAATCACTGTAAATCAGAGATATCATAGAATGGATTTCCTTAATTGGAGGAGGGAGGCTGGATTTGGGGATTTCAAATGCCCTTTCAACACTAAACTTCCCTTGGGAGTGGGGAGGAGGGGTTTCATTTGAAGGATTATGTAGATTGGAGCTGAAAAGTGACATAGAAATCTGAGACTTCAGGTTATTTAGACTTTTTTTTTTAATGAAAAAATAGGATTCAGAGGGTCATTATAATGGACAAGAATGCAGCTGATTAAAGTTTTCTGAACAATATTCCACTTCTTTCCTCCCATAGAGATATAATAGTTCCTGGTTGAAAGTGTGTGGCTTTGGATGCCAGTTCGATCCCTTCTAGCTTCTGTACTTTTCATTGCCTCAGTTTCATCATAGGTAGAAGGGTTGTTATCCTTAAGTTGCAGAGAAGACTGAGCACTTTAATATAAAATAAAGCAGTAAGCAGAAGTCCTGACGTATGTGAAAAATTGGTATTACCTAGTCTTCATACATTAAAAATATATATATTTATATAATAGTTTGGGTATTTCAATTTTGGCTTCTATGGATAGGCATGTATGTATGGGGTGGGTGCAGGAGAGGTATGGTAAGGGCTATTCCAGGGTATTTATTGATTTATTTTAGTACTATGTTAGTACCTTCAGAAGTCACCTGCCAGGTTTATTATCACCCAATATGATTTATTAAGAATTTCATGAATCAGAAAGAGAAGAAAGTAAAGCCCTTTAGAATTTTTCCTTCATGTAAGGGATGACAGTGTTTAACATCTGAATTAATGCTGGCCTTTTTATTTAGTATTTAATGTTTGTAAAGCTGATTGATTTTGTTGTATAGTTAACCTTCTAGCTTAGACCATGAACATAATTCTATTTGTTCTACAATAACTATACAGAAATGCTTGCTTCACTGTTGTTTGTGTTTTCAACTTTAGAAGATTTAGAGGTGTCAGGGAATGTTTACTTTAAAATTACTGGATCCTGGCTCTTAATTGTACCGATACAAATGCTCACATGTACAAATTACATCTTTCTTAGGCATACAGGAATGGGCACAGTTTTCACTTTTGTTTTTTCATTACATAAAACTTTAATTTACACACATTCTTTACATGGTGGAAGTCTTTACAAGTGTGCAGTATGTTGAGGTACTGCACTGACCACATACTAACAACTTACACCATTGGGATCACGCATGGTTGGGACAGGTCTCCCTGTGCCTCCCTCTGCCTCCTGGGACCTTCCCTGGTTCCCTGAAGATGTATGGCAGCTGTCCCAGCTCCTGTCCCTAATGAGGGCAGGAGTTTTCACTTTTTAAAGAAAAAGATGGAGATTACTCATGCCTTTGAATGTCTACTCTCCACTTGAAAGGGCATTTCTCCCTAAAATATCTTTGGAATATATCTGCTTTGTAAAATGTCTTTTGTCATTTATCTTCCCCAATTTCCAAACATATTTTACATATTGAAAACTAAGGCAGAAAAAAATTCAAGTGTATTGTTTGAATGGAAAAGAACAACATAAAACAGACTTTTATGTCTTGTGAATGTATTTTATTGCGAAAGCGTTTTCAGATCTTCTAGTGGTCCATAGATGGAATCTCTTACATGCAATTTTTTGACCTCATGATTCCGTGTTACTTATACCTATTTAAATTTTTCAAATATAACTATGTTGGGAAAGGTGAGCCAGGAGCAGGCACCTTGGTTCCTTTCGCCATATAAAAACACCCATTGGAATAAGCTGCCAGTGAACACAGGTGGAGGTGATGCCCGTGGACTCTGTCTTTAGTGTCGCAGACGTGCAAAATGCAGTTTTGTTTTCTCCAACTCCAAGGGAAATATTTCTATTGAGATATCTGCATGATTTTCAGCTCAGGAAATTCTCTCTAGCAGAAACTGTAATTCTTTCATATAGAAAGTTTCATCATTCCTGTGGGGCTTGTCCAAGGATTTTGTCTGCATTTGTAAATTTTACTCCCTGGAGGGCCGGAGGAAGAAGACTCACTGAGCTGAGACCACCACCACTTTATGTATATATTTCATAATAATGTTCCTGAGGTTTGAAAATCAACAGATTTAAAATTCTGAAATTGCAGACTGATATTTCTGTATTATATGCATGATGCCTATAATCATCTTAGGGATTTGATTTTCAAGAATCCTATTTTCAGTGACTCCCTCATTGTTTTTGTTTGTTGGTGTTGTTCTCATTTTTGTATCTGGGAAAGAAAACACACCTAACCACACACGTGTTAAACACACATATGAGTACAGCAGATTATTCACCCGCAGCCATTATCTGCAAAACTAATTAAAGGGAATAGCATATTAACACGCACACGGTAAAGCAAACTCCATTTTCTCTAGAGTATTCTCTCATCGAGATGCAAGAACTTTATCTTTGGCACAGTGGGTCTCAACTAATTGAGATGTCATTAAAACAAAAGAAGTCAGTTAAGAAGGTTAAGGGAGAGGGGTGTTGTTGCAGAATTGTCATTTGCAAGAAGATATTCCTTAGTAAAAATACAGCGCCCAGTTGCAGATCTAATCAGTGGTGGGAATGGGGCTGGGGTGGGGGGGAGGAAAGATAGAGAAAAAGAATATCTCAGAGAGAAAGAAAAAAAAAGAGCAAGCCCCTAATTGAAATGGGAAGCACTCTCATTTTAGAAAATGTTTTCTTAACAGATTGCTCTAGCCCTCTGCCTCAAGGTTTTTGATTAAATTAATGATGGTAGTGATAAGCTCCATTAATGTTGCTGTTTCCAGAGGGACATTTTCCACAGCCTTCTCTTTTGCTTCCTTCCCCAAATCTCAGGTATGACAATAGAATTGCTAATTGAGGCCAGAACAAGCCAAGAAGATGAACTTATTATTACTATGCAAATGCAGACAATCCAGGAAATTAATCTTTCATGTGTGCTACCTAAACGAGTAATGTTTCCATTATGGGCTTCATGTCACTCAGCTGGGAAGCTGTTGCTGTGGCTTGTTGTCGTCAGTGAGGTCTTGAACTTCTCTTTTTTGTTGCGTGTTGCCTGCTGTCTTGGGACCAGTCAGCACATCTGACATGTTGTGCTCAGTTGGCCCTTGCTGTTACCACAGATCTTCTACTAGTGCAAATAGATGAACTTGTTATGATCCATAGGACATAATCAACTTGATTTCCTGTCTTGGTAGTGAAGGAAAAGGCAGCCAAATCCTACATAATAAAGAAGGGAAGAAGGATTTCAGTAAAAGGAACCATAAAGTCCATAACAGGGGATATGATAGGGACTCTTACATGAAGCATAACAAGCTTAATGACAGCTTTAGAAAACACAATAAAAAGGGCGTTACTTCGGGGCCTGAAATAGTTACATTAAATTATTCATAAACATTTGTTTGCCGGACACCATTATATTTCATATTCCGATGAAAACTATTATCTTAACGATTAACATTGCGTGTGTGTGTGTGTGTGTGTGTGTGTGAAAGAGGGTATGTGGTAGAAGTGAGTGTGAAGCAATTTCAGTTTTAACTTTCTGATTCTTGTGTTGAGTCAAATATCAAATAATAGATATATTACATAAGAGCAGAAACGCAAAGAACATCTTTTTTGTTAAAACTACCATAGTACCTGAAATGATACTAAGCATTCAAATAGATGTCCAATCAATATGTTGAATTTAATATATTTCCTAAGCTTGTTGAAAAACAGGTAAATCTCAGAAATGGAGGAGGGAGATGAGTAACAGAGACAGGTGGGCTTGTTGAGGACCCCACTGTTGTCTCATTCTGTCTGTCTGCAGTGTTGTTGATTCGGACATTATCTTTCACAGTTTATTAGGTCTTTCGCTACTTTTATGAAGAATACATTACAGTTAGAAAGTGGTATTTGATAGTAAAGAGACTTTTTTAGAGTAATTGGGAGTCAGGAAGTCTGTCCCAAAAAGATCCTGGGGAAGTTTGGGGGATGTGGAGTGATTTGGGAAATACATGCCTGATAACTTGGAGAGGGAAAAGGGTTGCTTACATTTGCCTAGGTAGAGTAAAAAGAGACATTACAGAGATTGAGGAGAATTAGATCTTTCAGAGAATTGGCCCCAAACCTGACCATCTCGTAGGTGGTAGACCTGAAGTGAAGTCCTGGGATTTGGCTTGCTAATACCAAGTGTTAATCATAGAATTTTGTAGAATTTCATCAAAGTAGCTTTTGTTCTTCTCCAGTGGAGAATTTTATTCATTTAAACTCTTTTAAAAACATGGCCTGAATTATTTAAATTTTCCTTTTCTAGTCCTTCTTTGGCTCTCCTGAACCCTCTCAATGTTTCTCAGAATGATGGTATATAGATGCCTCCATGAAAGATTAGAATGTTCTCTACTATGTTTATAGGACCTTTGTGTGGAAGCCAATGTTTTCTTGAGATTTTTTAGTATCATAGCTCATTGTAATAAAATCTAAAAGAGACTCTTATTTTAAAAAAGGAAAACAAAAGGAACAAGTAAATGAGCTTAAATCAACTTGAACGTCTGGAAACTAATCAGTAAAATATAGTTGCATAAAGTTTTATTGGGAAATATTTATCAATCCTCTTTTAAAAGATAAAAGTAGACAAGTGCTGGTAGCTAGGACAAATACATTTGTTGACTCTCTAGACTTATGAAAATATTGATTTTTTTGTTGTTTTTATTTGTCCCCTCTGACACAAATATATCTGACATTCTCAGTGAAACTGCTTACAAAATAGACTAAATCAGCTTGGATTTGATATCAGACATCTCCAATCTATGTAACAACAAAGAATAACTGGAATTGGAGCCTGTAGATACAGTCTTGGTACTTGTTTTAGTGAGTTTTCATCATATTCTGGAGGGTATAGATTTATAATATTGTTCAAGTAAGACTTGTCATTTAAACTAATCCATATTTTTTTCAGACACACAGTAACTGCGTAATAAGTGAACAAATTTTTAATGCTTACTAAGGCTTTGTTTTTATGTTTGATTATTTGTAATTATTCTCAGAACCTCTCAAGCAGAAATGTTGAAAATGCCATTTAGTCATAAAAAGACGACCAAATATTATGGAAATACTGTGTTGCATATCAAGTCCTTTTTTTAAAGTTTATTTATTGAGAGAGGGAGAGAGAGAGAGAGAGAGAGAGAGAGAGAGAAAACAAGCAGGGGAGGGGCAGAGAGGGGTGGGGGGGTGGGGGACAAAGGATCCAAAGCAGGCCCTGTGCTGACAGCAGAGAGCCCAATGTGGGGTTGGAACTCATGAACCATGAGATCATGACCTGAGGTGAAGTTGGATGCTTAACTGACTGAGCCACCCAGGCACCCCAAGTCCTTTTAACCTCTTGTAGGCATGATCCATACATAACAATTTCTATAAGAACTATTAGGCTATTCTGAGCTTATATTTTAGAAACTAAGGTCTAAGGACAAGAGTTCTTGTTTTGGGCTTTTTATATTCTGCAGTATATCCAGTGAAGCATCCAGAGTAGTCAGTATTTCATAAATGTTCAACATGTGTTAGAAAAGCACCATTCTAGGAATGAATTCCCTAGGGGCAGAGCTCTGAACGAGGAAAGTTTGAGGGTCTGCAGAGTAAGGTGTGCCTGCATTACTACATTACTGCAACACTCTGTCTTATGTGCAGTGGCGCTCAATAAATATCAGTTTACTTTAATTGAGTGGGCATAAATAGCATTTACCAGAAATCCTTTGCTGGCAGCCAGCTGCATTAGGCTGAAGAGAACCGTAGCATATTCTCCCTGGAGTTGGAGGGAATACAACCTCCTCTTTTTAGTATCCGCCTTTGTCAAAGAGAAGACTCAAGCTGTAAGATCAATTATGGTTTCATTCTGATCACTGATAAAATGGTTTAATAGAAAAGAAATTCATATTATCATAAGGAATCTGTGGGCAACAAGGCAAATGGAGTAAAATACTAGATTTTTAGGTAATTATTTGAGTTCTTAGTGGTTTTCATCATCATAAGAAATTAAGAATTACTTTCTCTTTAGCTGTTTATATAATGGCAAGGTTGCTTTGTCATCTGAATTTCCCCGATATAAAACTGGGTGAGCTTGAGGGGTATTTAGAAACCGACCAATAAACCACAGGCATATAGTTCACTCTATCACCATCAATCATTTTTCACAAATTTGATATCTTAATATTTCAGCTGTCAGAATATTGACTTTGAGGAAGTCTAGATTTTTGTTTATATTATCTCAATCCCAAATAGCTCTCTATGAGAAAAAAATAGAGGACGTCCAAAATATCGAGATTATTTTGTCTCACCCAATGAGATGGATCCTCCCAAAACAAACTAAAGGCAGTGATACAGAATGTGAGCAGTCATAAAACATTATCAAGTCATGGGAGACAGGGATAGGGCTGGGGGAGAGGGGAGAGGGGAAGGGTAGAGTCAGTCTCAGATATTCTCCTGGTGTTGGCCTACAATTGTGATGCATGGAGACTGTCTTATAATCATTGCCCATTTTTCTAAAGAACTTTACATTTCCTGGGGCGCCTGGGTGGCTCAGTCTTTTGAGGGTCCTACTTTGGTTCTGGTCATGATTTTATGGTTTGTGAATTTGAGCCCCATATTGGGTTCTCTGCTGTCAGTGCAGAGCCACTTGGGATGCTCTGTCCTCCTCTCTCTCTGCACCTCCCCTGCTCCCACTCTGTCTCTCTCACAAATTAAATAAATAAATAAATAAATAAATAAATAAATAAATAAATAAACAAACATTTAAAAAAGAAAGATTTCCTCCTGTTAACACTGAACTACTATGGCTCCATAATGCTGGCATTATTTGATACCACCTTTTGTTTGTATAAAGGGTCAAGAGTCAGAGCCATGGGCAGCTGGTGCTTGTTCAGTAACAGATATTCATGTTGTAATAGAAGACAGGCCTCAGGTTACTGTGCACACTTCCATCCAGCAGCCTGCTAGCCTTATTCAGGTACACATTTTGAGTCACAGCGTGATTATTTGTAATGCATTTTTTTTTTTTGCATCACTTCTTTCTTCTTTTTGTGTTTCTTGAAATTCCCAACCAGGTTCATTCTAAAAATTGCTTAAAAGATCACATAAAACTCCTCATTTCAAAAACTATCAACAAATCAAAGTGAAAACCTCCTGTTGTGACAATTCTAGTCAAACTTGTATAGTTCTAGAGTTGAATTCTGAAAGAGAACAGTAACCCCCAGACTGATATTTCAGAGGAAGACCCAGTTGTTTTTGAAGCATGTAAGTCATTCACTACAGCAAGACTGAAGCTATAAGACCATGTCTACAATCATGGGCAGGTGGGTTGGGTCCTCACTGCTCCTTCACCTAACTGGAGAAACTGGCTATCAGATGATTTTGGAGGATGCAGCCCATTCAGTACATAGTTCTCTGCTGACTTCTTCGTCGTCATTGTCGTCTTCTTCTTCTTCTTCTTCTTCTTCTTCTTCTTCTTCTTCTTTTTTTAATTTGAGAGAGAGAGAGAGACCAGGTGTGAGAGAGTGTGCAAGTGGGGGAGGGGCAGAGGGAAAGAGAGGTGGGGAGAGAGAGAATCTCAAACAAGCTCCACACTCAGTGCAGATCCCAATGTGGAGCTTGATCCCACAACCCTAGGATCATGACCTGAGCTGAAATCAAGAATCAGACCCTCAACTGGCTGAGCCACCCAGGTGTCCTATGTTGACTTCTTGCTCTTTCCTAAATTACCACATCTCCACACTGAAGAAGGAGTAATAATAACGTCTCTAATCACTTTGCATGATCATTAAATATCAGTTAAGTCATTTTCTTTGGGGGAAGAAGCCCCCAGAGACTATCTGGTGCTTGGAGGCAGAGGCAGCCTAGAAGGAGGAGTGCAGTTGCAGACAAGGAAGCAAAGGAAGACAGATGTCAGCTGCTTTAACTGTACCCAAGAATTAACCCCATGGCAAGAATGTAAGTCCATGTTGTGAAATTCTAGAGCATGGAAACATTCTAAGAAGTTTGGAGGAGAGAGAGATGCGTTTAAGTGAAATACTGGGTTAAATAGAAGATTATATAATTCTTGAGGAGCTAAAGCTAAACATACAGATTCACAAAGCATTTAGCTAAGATCATAGATAAACCATAATTATTTATTTAGGGTATGTTTGAATGTATATCTCTAACCTGTTGCAGTTGATGTTATGGAAGACAAAACAGGTATTGCTTATTCTGACATGTTCACTGTGTACAGAATTCTTTCCATGACATTGTTAGAGCATGCTTGGATTTTTAAGGGCACTCTGTCACATTCGCTTTGCATTTCCTGTGTTCATATTTAGTTGTTTTTATTGTGCTTGATAACAGGTCACAGAAGAGGAAATAACTGGTGTAGCTAGGACAAAATGACAGATATCTTTTAGGGGGAGTTGGGGGGGAGGACTTGGCATAATGCCAGAAGCAAAGACTGAGTCCTATGTATGCATGTTCACCTGTTCCTTCTCTTTGTGCTGTCCCCAGTACCTTCCTGCCTTGGCTCTACTTCTCGAATAATCATCATATGAATGATGAAATACAACTAAGAAATGTTATATCAATTATAGAGACTTCATAGGGTGCTAATTAGCTTAGGAACTGAGGATGCTTACCTTCTTTTTCCTCTAAATTAGTTTTAATCAACCTGAACAACATCCCAAGGAAGCATTTTGAGGGAGAATTACAAAATGGTCATCAAGAGGATGATTTTTCCTGCTCACTAAATGTGAAAATCATTATGCAACAAGTGCAGGATGTCAAACATTGGGAGTTTATTAATAATGAAAATAGCAGAATATAGGTCAAAGAGCTACGTGTGGGGGAGACACATTTAAAACAAATGATTAAACTTTATGCACATTCAGGACTTAACAGTGCTAATTTATGTAAAAAGATGTATTAAATCCCCACCTGGCAAGTCATTTCCATATACAATTTCTCTTCCCGTGTGCCGTTAGAGCTATAGTTTCTTCATACTGGAGAGGTCTTGATGGGGCTCATTGTGAAATGTATAAAGAACAATATGCTAGAGCAGAAGTGTGTGGAGATCACTCAGCTCAGTGGTTTCTGGCATTGAACAGACTCGGGTTTAATTCTTGTTTCTAGTACTTACTTTGGGCAGGTTGCTTGGCCTCAGTTTGTCACCAGTAAGAGAGGTGTCCTAGCATCTACCTCGTAGGGCTCTTCTCAGAAATAAATGAAGCAATAGATTAAATGCTTCTTACATTCCTGTTACAGGAGTTTGAGCTATCATAAGCACTCATGTAGTTGTAATAAGTGTGTTCCATACAACTTTATTGAGTGTTTACTTTGTGATAGAAGAGGCATTCCACTAGGTGCTAGGTCCTTTCAAGCAGCTTTACATTGCATAAATGTACAGAGCTCTTTTTCAAGGTGCGAAAGCTATTTAATTATGTCAGATAGTGTGCTCTGTTGCCCTGTGATGTGGATATGGCCTGTGGAAATTTTGATAATAATGTCAAGGAAGTTTTGAAAGTGAAAGTCTATTTTTGAAATGCTAATATAAGCATATTGAAGCACACTGGACCTTACTGTTCCTATTGTCAGAAAAATCCCATTTATCCTGAATCACATTATATCTCTTTTTAATTTTCATGCCTTTTCTTTCTATCCCCTAGAGCCAGAGAATTTAATAGCACTTATACAGATTTGCATCATAGCTGCATCCTTCTCCACTCATTTTTTGTTTGTTTAAATCATTGTCCCCAAGATAGTCTCTAATTATTTGGTGCTCCACTTGGTTCTTAAAGGCACACACCGTTCAAGGATGGACTGATGATGGACTTCCCTTAAATTAAACTTTCTAGGGGCACCTGGGTGACTCAGTTGGTTAAGCGTCTGATTCTTGATTTCGGCTCAAGTCATGATCTCATGGTTCCTGAGTTCAAGCCCACATGGGGCTCTGGGCTGACAGTGCAGAGCCTGCTTGGGATTCTCTCTCTCCCTCTCTCTCTTCCTCTCCCCTGCTCCTTCTCTCTCTCTAAAATAAATAAGTTAATTAATTAATTAATTAATTTTTTAAAAATAATTAGACTTCGTATTTCTTTAGGGAAATTACAGCGCATACCACCATTTCAGGTGCTTCCTCACTCTAAAAAGTCCTCCTTAGCCTCTAATCTTTCAAACCCCTTAGTCTGAGTGCCACCCACAGAAACACTGAAGATACTTCTCTTGTGTCTGCTGATGAGCTGGTCCATTCCACAAAGTAAGTGCTTAGAGGTTTTTCCTTACATTGAATGAAATCTTTCCAACTTCCATTCTATTTCTGCCCTCTGGGCATTTGCAAACAAATTTATTCCAAATGCCCCTTTTCTCTCACTTGATTTATCCTATTTTAATCTTAACTTATATAATCTGATGAAGTTGAATTTGAGGCTGGGGGGAAAAGTGACATTATTATCTTTCAGATACTGCTGGAGAAAAAAACCAACAATTTTAAAGTGATTTTTTTTAATTTTTTTTTTTTAATTTTTTTTTAACGTTTATTCATTTTTGAGACAGAGAGAGACAGAGCATGAACGGGGGAGGGTCAGAGAGAGGGAGACACAGAATCTGAAACAGGCTCCAGGCTCTGAGCTGTCAGCACAGAGCCCGATGCGGGGCTCGAACTCGCAGACAGCAAGATCATGACCTGAGCCGAAGTCGGCCGCTCAACCGACGGAGCCACCCAGGCGCCCCTTAAAGTGATTTTTGAAGCATTTGGAAAGTGGTCTCGAAGTGTGCCTTTTCAGAATGATAAGGTCACACTTAGGGTTGCCTTTGAGCACCTGTACTTCCAGAATTCAGGCAATAAACCCAACATTTTTATCCCATATTTTCTGATTACTCATAATGGACACTGGTCTAAGTTGTTAATCATCAAGTTTGTTTTGGAAATAAGTTATGATACATGTAAAAAGCCTTATTTAAAAAAATAATCTGCTTTGCCTTAAGAAAAATGAACCTATTAAAGTCAGGAAATTGACCTTATGCATAATGTGTAAATAATACCCAGGGACTAGAAAAGTGACCCGCACATAAGAGACCCTCAATAAATATCAACTCAATCAATGAATAATCAGTTTGGCATATTTATTTTGTTTTTCACTGACTTGCTTTTTTTTTTTTTTTTTCATGTTTGGTTTTGTTAGAAATCTGTTTTGGGAGAAAGTCAGGGTGTTTGTTATAAATCATTTGTGCTCTCAGCGCCATCTGAGATTTGGCTTCTAAGACTAGTTAAGATTTGGCTTCTAAGACAGGTTAAGACTAGTGGCTTCAAGTTTAGCAATTTTGGCGATTTTTTTTGCCAAGTAATTTGAGAATCAGTGTTCTAATGTATTTGGGAACTCTGAAGCTGTGACTCAAAGAAGGAGGTAGGGTATAAGGACAGGTAGATGAGCCTGAGACAAATATTAATGGCTAATTAAATTTTTTCATTCCTAGTATTTTAAAACAATTATTTACTGGGTTTCTTTATATTCATGCTTCTGGCACA
Organism: Neofelis nebulosa; assembly: GCF_028018385.1. NCBI lineage: Eukaryota > Metazoa > Chordata > Mammalia > Carnivora > Felidae > Neofelis > Neofelis nebulosa. The sequence goes on from NC_080784.1 coordinate 127,326,339, forward strand.
ACCTCTAAGAGTTAATGGGATCTGTCATAAATCAGGGTAAAGTAACAGATAAGAAAAAAAGAGAAATTCTTAGCTGTGGTGGCCAGGGCTCAAATGGATTTATAATCAAGGGAGAGGCTTAAGGTTATATGAATTTAATATGATGAGTAAATATTATTGTACTGAAGATTTGGGCTTTATTTTATTTCCCACTTGCAAAAGAAAGGTCACAATAATCTCCAAAATTCTTTTCTTTATATTTTCAGCATAATTATCCAGATCATTTTTTCTTCATCACTGCACTATATAACCTCCTAGAAGAAAATGTGTTTCAGTTCAAAGGCATTTTACTGCATCTGAAAATAATTACCTTAAAATATTAGGTCAAGAATTTCTACCTGCCCATGTACATCATGTAGATAAGGTCATAAGCATTCATATTCTCATATGGAGAAGTATTAAATTATCTTTTGCATGTTATCATATATTTATTTTATTAGAATAGAATGCAGACTCGGGGTTAGAAAAACTGACATCTCAAAAGTGTTTGCAGTCACATGGTCACACACTAATAAGAGCTACATTCGTGTTTAATACAAAATAGTTGGATCTAAGCACCTTAGTTGCTAGGTATTTTTTTATACTCTGCTTTTTGTCATCATCTGCCAGTAAATTCAAGGAATACCTTCCTTTGCCTCACAGAACTCACATCACTGCTGATGGTGTTCACAGGAAGACAAGTTCCGTACTCAGCTTGTGTAATGGGAAACTCACAAGCAGTCATGGAGGTGTTGGGGGCATAGAGTTGACTTTGTAGGCAGGTTAGATCTTTGGATACTGGCCTAATTTCTTTGTATGACCCTCTGTCTTTACATCTTATGTGCCCCCCCCTTTTTTTTTTAACTCTGCCTCTCTAAAAAAGACTATATTCTGGAAAAAAGAAAAGGTGCAAACTGGAATAAGGAAATTTGAGGGGATTCTAAAGAAATGATGAAAAAATCTTTCCTTAATTTCAGAATTCTTACCAACCATATGAGCTCTTCAGTAAGTTAACTTGGTGTGCTATTTGAGGTGATGTGTAGATCTGATCAAAAAGAATTGGCATTTGTCTAATGTGCCTCCACCATTTAATAAGGTACAGAGAAATTTGACAATGCATTTGGGTCTGAGTACAAATTAGAAAACAGCTTTCCTCTGAAGGTGAGGACTCATCTTTCCCACTTGCAGGCTGTGTCTCTTGGATTAAAAAGACAACCAGGGAGACGGGGAGCCACTCTGCGGTTAATCGAACACCTGTACGTTTTCAGGATTTGCAATGGGGAGCTGTGCAGTAGAATGACTCAGGGACAGGAAATTTCTGATTTTCTGCTTCCTTGGATGCTGCACAGACTCATACATAAGCTATGAGGAAAAGTTTGCTACTTTTCAGAGGAAACATGTTTTGAATGCAGAAATTATTATTGTTATAAGAGCAAAAATGGGGTGTATGACAGTGTTAGAAGACACTTTCCCCAAATTTTGTAGCTTTAAAACCTTAGTCCCCACCAATGGGAGAATGAATTCAGTTGTGATTATTCTGCATCTCATTGTCTTCAGTAAAGGTAATAAGACCCTCCACACAAATGTGGTATAATCAGAATAATTAGATGTTAGATCCAATCTGAATGATGAAGTTGATGAATAGCAATTCTGGGAAGGAGTGGAGCCCTCTGTGGGAAAATGGTTGGAGGCCAAACTCCACCATGGGTGGCCCTTGAGAAAGCAGGACTGACGAGGTAGGCAGAGAAATAAAGGGCACAAGCAAAAGCCAGTTAAGTTGCATAAGTGGTGTTATGAGAGATATTAGAAACAGAGGAGAGGCCATACAAAAAAGAACACTGAGCAGGATATTCCTCAGGTGTATCAAAGTAAGTAATAACTCCTCCAAACCAAGGAAGTGTAAGAGCAGGAAGCTACAGTGTTGCAAAGGGCATTTGGATATCAGTGTGGGGGACTGAGTATGGTGAAGGAAGGTGGGTTTATCAGAGGGTCACATGGGATTCTTCCATTCTGTACCAAGATTTGTTGTACTCATGATAGGAAAATGTTCTGCTCGCTTTCGTTCAGTTCCCGTAAGTGAAAGAAATAGGGAGAATCCTGGCTGTGCAGATGGAGGCAAGAGTCAGTGCCAAGGAAAATTATGAAGTGGATAAACATACTTCTGTTCTTCCTCCTCTGCTGCCTGTACAACCTGGCCTCACCCTCTTGCTATTGCCTATTCTCTTACCACCCATATTTTGCAGTCTTATGCTCTCAGGTCTATCCGGTGACAGTGGGTACCTAAACACCTAGTCAAGGTCAGGAGTTGGTGAATCATGTGCTAACTGTCACATGAGTATTCACATTTGAATAATCTCCCAAGAATAAGGCAATAAATCATTTACGGAATAAATCATGAATGGTAGATTTTCAGGCTTCAGTAGTTTGGTGTGTGGTTTTTTTTTTTTTTTTTTTTTTTTTGGAGATGTGTGACTTCCCACTATTTCTCATATTATACCAAATATGGTGACTTTCAGCTCAGTATACTCTTATTCTATTCATGTATCCAACAGATATTTGTTAAGTATCTGCTAATGCATGCCAGGCACAACTCTTGGTACTTGAAAAACAACCAGAAGATAAAGGTCAGCTCCTTCAAGGAGTGTACAGTCCAGAAAATGGAGAAAAAGCTAACAAAAGATTACACTAAAGTGTGAGAAAAGCAAAGCAGATCCCATTAGGAACGCTTGATGGGCCGGCTGAGTCAAATAGTGTATAAAGTGATATTAACCTGGTGAAGAGAAGGGCAGTTTTTAGAAGAGGGAAACATATGTATGAATATAAAGAGACTTAAAACAGCACAATACAGGTGAAGAATTGCAAGCCACTGGGCATGACTTAAACATGAGATGTTGGGAGAGGGAAGGGTAATAAGAGATGAGACTGAAGAAGCTCATGCAGGACCCTATGCCAAGCTATGCAGTTGACATCTGCATCCTGAAGGCAATGAGTAAACAGTTAAGACCAGATTAGAATTGTGGCTTAGAGAAGAACATTCCACAGCATTATGGAGAACTGGTGGAAGGGACTGGGGACAAGAGGCCAGGGAAAGCCAAGGAAGGTCTTACAATTGTAAAGCCTGAAATGGTTAGGCCTTAATGAAGGCAGTAACAGTGGATACAGGCAGGAGGGGACCAGTTGGAAGGAAAATAATGACTGTGTAGGATCCATGATTGCTCTGCTGAAAGCCATCAGAAAAGGTCTAACTCAATAACCAGCTATATTCTGCTAGACATCATTTGGCCAGCGAGGAGGATTTACAACTTCTGAATAAAGAGAAGAGATTGAGATCTGATTTAATGGTGACTTTTTCATTTGCCTAATTTCCTTCAGTGTAATACAAGTTCATGTACGTTATGTGAATTATCTAAAATATATGTATTTTTCGTCTTGTGTGCTAGATTTATGGGTGGATATGAGGGAAGCTAAAGTTAAACATGCGTGTGATGAATTTTTGACAATAAGGAAACTAGAGCGTTACTATTCCTTGCAAGAACTTTGAACAGAAACAAACAACAACAAAAAAGTAATGTGCCAGAAAGCTCAAGGGAATGTATAAAAGTGAATTGCAAGGAAGAGAAACCTGGCCACCCAAAGGAAGATAACTTTCTCTTTAAAATTCTGCCCTATGTGCCCCTAATCAGATAGGCTGAATGACTGACACAGGACCCTTTATGGACATCCAAGTTTCTTTTGCCCCCTAGACCAAAAGCATAAATCTTGTTTCTCTAATAAAGACATTTAAGGCAGAAAGTTATGATAGCATCCTCAATATCTTAAAGTTAGATGTGTCAGGACATTGGAAGACATCCATCTTCCCTGTCCAGCAATTCTCTGGCTTATCCCGAGGGGCCATGGCATGTGTTTTCCTTGAAATTTTCAATAAAAGATAAGAAAATAATTTCTTTTGGATCATCAGTTTTCCCAGCTGAACTCCTGCAAGGTTGACTTGTAGAGACAATTAAACCAAGCATTTGCTCGGTTTACGTGGACATTGTTATTGCCGCATTTGTCGCTTTCCTGACAAATTGCATTATTCCTCTGCCCTCTGAACCATTAGCTGGTCCAGAGGGAACCAGGTGGTGATGAGGAGGGGTGGATCTCACATTTGTCAACCCCGAGGCAGAGCCAGGCTGAACTGAGAACTCCCTTTGATTCTTTACACTGGGTAAAGGAGGTGGGGGCTGAATTAGGGTGGGACACACATTTGAATGCTGTCATTTGCCTCTGAGCAGAAGGCCATCATCTCTTTAGTGTTCAGAGTGAATGTGATGCCCCCAGATTTGTTCAATAATTGCCCTGATTTCTGCCTGAGGCTTGACTTTCTTCTAGCTAAACGCAGTCCTGTCCCCTAACACTGTCCCCCATTACTAACAAAGTGGCTCTTTCATGTGCTCTGGGCTGTAGCAGCATCGTTCTGCCTGCGCTTCAGCTGAGGCTGATTCAGCATCACAGACTTCCCTTTGTGAACATCTTGCCTCTCTTCCCTCTTCTTTCCCCTCCTCTAGGAGTTGAAAATATAATGGGGGTGGGGGGTTAGTTAACCCTGAAATATCTATTGAATCCTAAAGAAGCAGTAGAGCTTTTCATGATTGCACAAAAGTAAGAGAACACAGGTAACCCCTTGGATGGAATCTTTTTTATCAATGAGACTGTGACCTAGTATGGGCTGTCAGGCATTTGGAGTGAAAACAGGGACAGTACAACCCAGTGGCTTAGGGCTGTGTTTACGAACATGCGTATATCATTAAGAGGTGCATTAGCACCTGTTGGTGTAGCCCAGGGTCTAGGGACTGCCTCCTCTGAGAATCAGTTGTGCCATCTGCAAAGTAGGGGGAACAATACCCATCCTGCAGATGAGGAAGCAAATATGAAACATATGGAAGAAACTGACATGACTTGCTAAAAATACCCCAAACCCATCAATGGCGGTCACCATTTTCACTGGCATGGGTGTTTTTGGTTTTTTGTTTGTTTGTTTGTTTTGTTTTTTAACTTACGCTGTGATCATCTGCTCTCAGAGGTTAGAGACACAAGCCAGCTGGGTGTAGCAACATCCCTTCCATAGGAAGTCCCCAGAGCTGGATGGGGCCCCTCTTTGGTTCCAGGCCAAAGCTAGGTGCACACCACAGTAAATAAAAGGGACACTGGCTCACTCCCCAGGGACCACAACTTCCTGTGGCAAGTGAGGGATGGATCAGAGCTGACTCCAGCACAAGTCAAAAGATAAAGGGGACGCTTGTGATGGAAAGCAAAGGGGGCCGAGATAAAGAACAGTGGGGGAGGTGGGCACCTAGTTTAGTTTGGCTGAGCAAGGAGGATCTCTCTGAGAGCAGGATGAGAGCCAGGGGGCTTTCAAACTCTATTCCGACAGGTTTGACCCACTCCACGGAATAAGTACTTGTACTTTTAATTTACATTGATTTAAGACTACACAAAGATAAAAGGCTATTGTGAATTCAGTAAAGAGCTTTTACACAGATGTATGTTTTCTTTACTGGAGTGACACCAATGCACATTTGAAAAATAGAAGTATACAGATGTGTAGTATATGTTATTGATTCTTCTGAAGATGATGCCAGGTTTGCATTTAGACCCAAGGATTTAGACACTTTAAAATTATTCTGAGTCCCTTAGGTATTTTGAGACCAGCAGTTTAGGAATCACCAATGGAGTGGGGGGAAAAAAAATTAGTGGAAAAGATAGGAGACCTGAGCCCTATTTTTTTCCTTTTTCAAAAACTAAACAAAGAGCAAAGAAGCTACTTTTTTTTTTTTTTGAGTCTGTTTCCTCATTATTGGAATGAGGGTAATAACTTGTGTCATTTAACCCTTTAATGATTGTGTGAGATTGAACTAATCTGATAAGAAAGTTCTTGCAAAGCATTTTGAACTATGTAAAGATACTAGTATTAGCAATGGCTTGAAATAAGGAATTCTAATAATCTTCAATACAGTTCAGTCGTTTCAAAAAATAATTTGTCAAACTACCCACTTCACCTGCTTTTTCCAGGATTAATGTCCTGAGAAACTCTGCTGGCATCAGCTGCTTTAGCCTGTGTCCATTTCTCCAAATGATGTGAATGTGGGTCAAGTCATGTACCCAAAAAAGAATAAGGATTATTACCCTCAACCCTCTCATCTTTAGGGAGGTTATACCGTGTAGTCTACTTAAACATTATAAGAGAAGATTGTCCCTTTCTCATATTTGAAGTAGCTAGAAATGTCCCGTTTTCTTTTTTCTTTTCCTTCTATGTAAACCCTTATATGTGATAGAATCTCAGAGAGACATTTCCGGACAATTGTTTTGTAACGTTTACTTATTTTGGAGAGATAGAGACAGAGAGATAGGGTAAGCAGAGGAGGCGCAGAGAGAGAGGGGGCATAGAGGATCCTAGGATGGAGGGCTCAAACTCAAGAACCATGACTTGAGCTGAAGTCAGATGCTTAACCAACTGAGCTACCCAGGCGCCCCCAGACAATTTTTTTTATATAAGAAATATCTTAATATGCTAAACACTCAGGTTTCACTGTTAAATAGCCAAGCCTGATTCTGCTTTTTATTAAATAGTTCAGTGTTAAATTAGTGTATTTCAAATAATGTGCTTCAAATACTTGGCTTCTTTTTATGTTTGATAACAAATGGTTTGATATGGAGAGAGGCAACCTCTAGAATTCTAACATGCAGAAGATCAGCAGTTCAAAAAAGTTTTTACAGTTTATCCTGTCTTTAATATTTTCAATTGAGAGTGAGTCACTCCAAGGGAAAACATTAATGACAACAGGCTGAATACATTTGTGTGATAAAGAACAGAGAAAGAAGATTACAAGTGAAAATCCTTCGTAGCTTGTATACAGAATATTATCCAGACAACAGGAAACATTTTTATTCTTCAGAAGTCTCAGAAACACCTTAAACCATTAAAAACAAGATTAGAAAATATGCATATTTAAAAGAATATGAATATTCTATGACTGAAATATTCTTGCTGCAATTTTGCACTCAGATATGAAGTATCTGCTTTGAGATATTTACAGAAATTAACAATTCATTTAACAATAACCACATTCAACAATTCATTTAACAATGTAGAGGCATTTATTTTAATTTACAGATTAATTAAATATGTGATGCATTTTCATAGTAGTCAAATGTGACATTTTTAAAAGTTAAATAATTCCTTATCCATTTCTCTCAAACCCTTGAGCCAACCACTTTTGACTCTTTTAATTGCTTCTTTTGGTTTTTACATAAATTATTCCTAAACCATTTGTTCTATTATTTCGTAACATCTTTAGCTATCTATGATTGACTTACAACAATTGCCAACTGCAATTTAGCTCTATTGTAACTCCTTTTCCACCTCAGATGCTCCCCTTCTCTGTGTCTCCAGTAGAGGAATGCAACAGTTTTGGGTTAAATTAATATTGTTTACAGCCTTGTGGTTTGTAAATATCATCATATGAATAGATTTATTTTCTTGCACAATTTTCTGTTTTTATTGAAAGTAATCATTGCCTCTCGGCAGCTCTCTCTGTCTCCCTGTTTTTGTTTCTCTGTCTCCTTAGATTTCTAACCACTAACATGGATGTGTCCCCAAGTGCTTCCATCAGATTCTAGAATTCCTTCCAGCAGAGCCAAACACTCATGTAATCTATCTACTGTCCCTTGGACCCAGTTGCTTTGGAGCCTCTGTCCTCTGCCCCAGCTCCAACTTTCTTGGTGCCATGCTGGGCCTGCCGCCCAACTGTCTACCTAAGATTTCCTTGCCCAATGCCCTGGGAATCGCTCTGCTTGTCACTTTCGCTGGGTACTCTGCCTCTTGCAATGCCTCCCATCCCCTCGTATGGTTTACCCCTAGTGTTGGTGAAACACACCCTTCAATGTCTTCCTAAGAATACAGGTGTGAGGGAGACAATTTGGGTGCCCTTTGTTATATCTGAAAATATCTTTTCTCTTCAAATAGTCAACTTATACTGTGTTGCATATAGAATTCCAGATAAGAAGTTTATTATCTAAAACCTTAGCTTTTAATAATTCATCATCTTATTTCCATATTTCATTTCGTTTTTTACAACCTTCATTTTCTATTGTCTACTCTCCCATTCTCTTTGTTCTTGTGTAACTTTTCTCTTTCTTTATTGGAATGAGGAGTTTCAGGAGCAAGTTACAGTCATTCACGTATAAACAATGAAACCCCTCGAATATGCCCATTTAACACCATTTTTGTTAAATTTGCCATCTATAATCATTGAGTTATTTTCATTTTATTTTATTTTTTTTTCAACGTTTTTTATTTATTTTTGGGACAGAGAGAGACAGAGCATGAAGGGGGGAGGGGCAGAGAGAGAGGGAGACACAGAATCGGAAACAGGCTCCAGGCTCCGAGCCATCAGCCCAGAGCCCGACGCGGGGCTCGAACTCACGGACCGCGAGATCGTGACCTGGCTGAAGTCGGACGCTTAACCGACTGCGCCACCCAGGCGCCCCTAGTTATTTTCGTTTTAAAAGCAAATGTTTATGGGGCACCTTGGTGGCTCAGTTGGCTGAGTGTCAGACTTTGGCTCAGGTCATGATCTCACGGTTTGTGGGTTTGAGTCCTGCAGCAGGCCCTGTGCTGACAGCTCAGAGCCTGAAGCCTGCTTCGGATTCTGTGTCTCCCTCTCTCTCTGCCCCTCTCCCACTTGCACTCTGTCTCTCGCCTTCAAAAATAAATAAACATTTAAAAAAAAATTAAATAAATAAAAGCAAATGTTTACTTTTTTGAATGGGTATATTTTTTAAATAATGAAATTGCTGAAAACATAGTTTGGGGTTAACCAGCTTTTGAACCGTATGTAAATTACTTTTACTTAACATGTTAAGCATTATAGTTTGAATTTTACTTTCATTGTTCAGGAGCATATCACTTTATCTCTCAGTGTTTGAGCTGCTCTATACATTATACTCAGAAATTTAAGCATGGAAATAAGGAATGAATAAACTTTGTTAATGAAGTAGGTGGCTTAAAAGACTATGAATAAACAAAGTCAGAAGTTGTGACCTATTTTTTTGGTTACATAACCTATTTCTTTTTTTTTTGCCGCGTTCTGATAAATGTGGACTATGAATCAAGTGTGCTCTATTTGCATCACGTATAAACCATGCCTAAACTAGAGTTGTCAGGTTTCACTTTAGAGAAATGAGATCAGGGCTGCCCTAATGGAACCAAACAATGACTTTTCAGATGATTTCAAGGTCTTTGAAAAGCCTGCCACAGTTCTGGGCCTCATGGCATTGTCTCCAAGAAGCTCATGCTAGTTAATGCAGCAATTTAACTGGAGGCAGGCGAACTTGTTGTCCAGCCTGACATTGATATGCATGATGTATCCCTACTGGTAGGCAGCAGAATGATGGAATGCAGAGAAATGGGAAGTAGAACTAGCAAACTGTTCATGTAGGAGTAGAGTTAGAAGTCAAGATATTGGGAAGACAGGTAATCTTAGAATCGTACCTTGACCTAGCATGAAAGTAGGGCTGTTTTTGTTTTTCAGACCTCACTATATTAAGATGAGAATCAGTTTTTTGCTAGTTGGCTAGCATATCATAACATTTGCCAATCCACATTTTTAGCAAAGAGAGTCTGCCTTAGGCCCCAGGTTTATGACAATCAAAAACATCGAACTAATGATGAAACATTGCTTTGTGTTCATTTTACACATTACAGTAGCCTTCTATCCATGGCAGTTGATACTGGTTCCCAATTACTGTGATGATGGACAGATTTTCCGTGTAATAAATATACTTAGGTAAAAACATAAATTTATTTCAGTAAAAAAAATCACAAATGATAAATAGTGAACACATATCAAATTGTGAACATGGGGCACATGCAAATGAGGTTTAGCAAACATTGGCACAGGGCAAGGACACTGGAGGTATGGACTTTGTTTCTATCCACAGCAAAAGTATGACGCAGGCAAGTCATCTAACTTCTCCACCTAAAATGAGGATCTAGGCCAGGTATCTTATTATTAAACCCCTCATATTTCTTAGATTTTGTGATTGCAAGGATTTTTTTTCTGGCACTTGATATGTATATGCAATGTAATTGGGAGGACTGAAAACTTAGGAAGCAGCTAATGGTAATCATCAATAGCATCCCAGTAAAGAACAGACGAATTCCGGAAGAATAGACTAACTTTGTTTCACGGAATTTTGGAGCTGGGAGTACCCTTAGTAAACATAAAGACAAATTCCCCCTGCTAAACCTTCTTTTAATAAATGAGAAAACTAAAGCGTCCCAGACAACTTAGGAGGCTCATTATCATATGGCTGAGCAGTTAGAGGCACGTAACTCCTTGGATCCCTGGACATTGGACTAGAACCTCGGATCCACTTTGGTCCTCTTCATATGATATCATTATGGTCTTGTGATATGATTTTCTCAAACTTGTGCATGTAAGAAGTGAAGGTCATACGTGGATGCTGTAATTTCTTATATTTAGCACAGTCAGAAATGAAACAAGGCTTAGCCAAGTGGTCACTTGAAGAATCACGTGAGTTGCTTCATCAATACCAGCAGCTAATAAGAATAACTCAAGGCTACTAATTTTTTTCTGACATAGTCTGGGTAGTTCTGTCCAAAAATATGTATTTTTCCCTATAGTGGTTAGATCTAAATGAAATATGGGGTGTAACCAGACCCCTTCCAGGGGAAGCATTATAGAGATTAGCAGACATTATAAACTACTTCAGAATTGTAAACAGTTGCATTATTAATTTGTTTTCCTAGTTGGTGATGCAAAATAAAACTATTCTTAAAAATGGAGGAGGGGAATGTTTATGTGCTGCTTTTTTGTTTTTTCCTCCCAGTCCTTTAGAGTCTATTGACTGTTCATCAATTTAATTATTGTGTTATATATGTCTAATGTACTTGCCACACAGGAGGCTAAGTAGTTTCCTTCCCCCAAGGTAGCTTTCTATGCCTGGAAAGCGATCTATCTGTGAGCCACGCTGGCTTCTTTGGAAATATCCTCCTATTGATTACAAGAAAGAACTTTAAAAGCTGACTCAAGAAACACTACTGAGGAAAAACACCAGTGTTTCCTCTTTAATTATGAACTAAAGCAAATCATTGAAATCAGGGATCCATAGAGCAGCAAAGAACAGAAGAACAGAATGGTGACACACAGAGATTGAGAGAAATGCAAGGGGATGGACTTGGGCCAGAAGAAAGGAACTTGGGAAATAGTGATTGGTCTGTAGCTTGTTATGCATATGGAAAGCATATACTTATTTTGTTTCCACAATAAAAGTATTATATCCAAAATATTTACCATGGCTCCTGAAGGGAAACAGGACTTCACAAGGTAGTAATTTTAAGAATCTTAGTAAATATTTATTAAGCACTATTGACTTTGCCACGCAGAAGCTTTCAGTGGCTTCCCACTGTCTGTCAAATTAAATGCCTTCTCTTCATCTCCACACCGAGCTTCTCCCCAAGTGTGAATCCCAGTTCCTGCACCAGGGCTGTGTTTCAGCTAAGCTGACATGTTCGAGAACATGCTCACTGTTGCTCAATGAACACATTTTTGCTTAGGTTGTTTCCTCAGATGTCCCCTTCCCAGGTGACTCTTTGGAAATGTTGTTAATATTGGCAGGCATCTTTCAAGGCTTTACTCCGAGAATCCTTACGTGATTCCCTCAACCAGAAGCCACCTTTTCTCTTCTTTTGTCTTTAATACCCACTGCATTTACTCTTCTTCCATTTAGTAATGATTGGCTCACTGTATAAAACTCCCTCTTTCTGCCTCCAAGACTGTACAGTTCTTGACATCCTCCTGTGCAAGTTAAAAGAATTTCCACTCACGACTGTACAGTTTTTGACATCTTCCTGTGCGTAGAAGTAATTTATACTTACCAAATTGAAAAGTTGAAGAATTGAAAATTAAAAAGTTAAAAGTTAAAGAATTTTTATCTAATACGTAAAAAAATTGAATAACCCCAAATCTAGAGCAGTGTTAGGACCACAGAAGAAATGTCTCAGAGGCTCTAGATTCTTTTTTAACTTCAGAAAAGAAGAGCAGTGTCTTTAGTCTTAGGAATTCTGGAGAAATTGCTGCCAAGGAGCCAGAATTTCGAATAGGTTTAGAAATATTTAGCTAAGTGGAGATAATAAGCTAGAGAAGCTGCCTAACTGAAGTGGAGAGGAGGAAAATACAGGATGGGATCACAAAATAGGTAGTAAATGTTTGTTATACTCTATATTGTGACAGAGGGTTTTTACAGCTTGCAAATCATTCTGTACATATTATTTTTATCCGTAAAAATACCTGCGACACTTAGGTGTTATAACCCTTTAAGGCCTTCTAGATTATCTGTTTATTTCTCTCCCCTATTGGTCTTGTGTGATCAGAAACAGGAGGAACTATTTGCATGCATTTTTATTCCCCTCAAGGCTAAGCAGCTCTTCAAGAAATAAACAAATGGAGAATGATTATGCCTATTATACAAAATAAGTCCCTGAGAGAAGTGTGCTTGATCACAGGGCTCAGACTTAAACATAAGTCTTCTTTGTCCATGCCCAGAGCTCTTTCTTCCATGTCAAAGCCTCTACCATGCCAGGACAGCAGGACCAGGCAGAAGAGAGAAACCTGGAAATGTACATCTGAGGGATGTTATACAGGGGGTAGGAGTCATTTAAAAAAGAATAACCAGCTTAGTGAAACATAGATGATGTCTTTAAGTGGCATAATAGTATTGATTAGAAAGCATTCTGGAAAAAAAAAATATGTAAGTAGGTAGAAATTAAATTAAATGAAGATGTTGCATTAGTAGCATGACATGTCACAAAATGAATAAAAATACAAATGATAGATTTTTAGGAACAGCTTTAGGGGGGAAAAAACTAGGTAACTGGTACCTGAAATTGCAGAAAGACTGAAGAAGAACTATTTCTCTGGTTCTCTGCTCATAACTGCTGTCTATATCTTGAAGAACCAACATAAGACAACACTTTCAAAAAGCTGTCCTTGACATACACTATCATATTCTGATAGCTTTTGGGCTCTCGGTTAAAAATCAGTATTTCTTGAATGTCAGCTATGGGGGCTCCTGGGTGGCTCAGTCGGTTGAGCGTCCGACTTCGGCTCAGGTCATGATCTCACAGTCGTGAGTTTGAGCCCCGTGTCGGGCTCTGTGCTGACAGCTCAGAGCCTGGAGCCTGCTTCGGATTCTGTGTCTTCCTCTCTCTCTGACCCTCCTCTGTTCATGCTCTGTCTCTGTCTCAAAAATAAATAAAAAAACATTAAAAAAAATTAAAAAAAAAGAATGTCAGCTATGCATCTAGGGCATACACAGGTGAACAAAATGTTGTTCCTGGCCTGAGAGGGAAGTCTATCAGACACTGTCAATGCCCAGATCCATTCAACAACCTCACTTTTCTTGGGCCCTTGCCTGCTTGTCCTGTCCCTGATACCAGCCAGCAGTTCCATCCAGCCTCTCAGCGTTGAAGGCTAGAATAAAAATCTCATGAAGAGGCACTAAATGTAGATATTGAGTTCTTTGTATTATTATCTGGTCTGTATTGGGTTATTGGACTTTATATTTCATACAGTAGCTTCAATATGCCCCCCAAAAAGAGTTCTCCAACTTATGCATCCTGTAGTGTACATGGTTGGCACTTAGTTTAGGAACAAATTAAAATTCATTAGGTATGTTGAAAAGAAATATAAATACGTCTACGATTCTAGCTCAAGGGCAGTGGGGAAGTATTTTATTTAGTGAGAAGATCATCTCTTAAAACAAGAAAAAAAAAAGGAGAAGGCATTGATTATCTCACAGTTTCTGCAGGTAAGGAGTCAAAGCACAGTTTACCTGGATTTTCTGCTGAGGGTCTCACCAGGCTGCAGTACAGGTGTGTGTTCTCATCAGAGACTTGATGGGGCAGTGGGGTGCGGGGGCGGTGGGGGGGGGGGGAATAACCACTTCTTGGCTCCCTCAGGTTGTTGGAATCATTCATTTCCTTATGGCTGTAGCACTGAGGGCCACGTTTTCTTGCTGCTCTTTGTGAGGTCTGCCTTCAGCCCCTATAGTCTCCCCACAGCTATTTGCCATATGCCTCTCTCTGACCATGGCAGCCTCCTTCATCAAAGCCAACATGGGGAGCCTCTATCTGCTAAGACAGAGTCTTACATAACGTAATGTAATCGTGGGAGTGACATTCCATCCCCTTTACCATATGCTGCTAGTTAGAAGCAAGTCACAGGTTTCTTCTGTACTCAAGGAAAGGAGATTACACAAGGGTGTAACTCAGTGGGATCAGTTTAGGGTATGTCTACTGTAACAGTTTTGTCTTGTACAGTTTATTTATATGTAAAAGACTGGTTACTTTCATCTGTTAGGAACCAAAATCAATGACTGAAAAGTTAACTTTTGTTTTAGAAAATATATATGAATATATGGAGGCATCATGCTAGGGATAAACAATGGAGGCACAGTCCCTATAGTTGAGGAAAATATTCTGTAATGGGGAGAGCCAATACATTAAAGACAAATAAAAATCCTGCTCCTATACATAATTTTAGTTCCTGATAAAAACTATGAAGGAGCAGGGTTAAGAAAAAAGATTAATGAGGGAAGCCACTTGGGTGTTAGAGAAGATAACAATAAAAATGTACTCTAGATTTGATGATCATGGCATGCTGCCCTAAAGAAATGTCATTTGACCACTCGACAATGCCTAGTAGCTATCCAAGAGAGAAGAAAGGGAACTTCAGATAGGAAGAATGCAAGTTCAAAGGCCCTGTGGCTGGAAAAACTAAGCCTACGTGAGACAGTGGAAGAAGACTAGACTGGTGTACCTGTAAGAAATGCAGCGTGGGTAGATGAACATGGAGAGGTAGAAAGGAGCTTTGGGCCATAGTGAAGATTTTACATTTAACCTAAATGCAGTGGGAATCCATTGAAGGGTTTTCAGCAGGGAAGTGTCATGATCCCCTTTGAAAACACTAATGGAGAAACAATATTTTGCCTCTTTTCTTTCTTATCCTCAGTAACTTAAAAGAGTCCTTGCCTGCTGTATGCAGTACAGTACTTTTTTGTGAAGTCATTCATAAGGTTTCGTTGATAGTCTCTGGGGAAGGCCCTGTTTAAATCAAAGTAGATGGTACTTAATCATGTCTCAGTTAACATTTTTAGAATATTGTTTTTGGCATGGTAATCTCTGTGTCTTGCGTTGCTTTTTTTTTCTTTTTTTTCTTAGTGATTATATTTTTATTTTAGGAACATCGCAGGTGACATACTTCCTTTCATATTTGTTATCCTAATTTTGTCTACAATATTAGAAAGGCCTGTGATATAAATGCCATGTTAAAAGTAAATTGACCTTATTTTGGAAGATTTCTGTGAATTGCTATATTTTTCCCTTTGTTATTCACGGAACTCATGGAGCACACTAATGTTTTCAGTTTTCACTCAAGTAATAAACAGTCCTTTGCCTGTGATTTTTATCTAATTAGTTCTAAAGCTGCATTTATATCTGAGCGCCTTCTGCAGCAACCTCATTCCCGCATAGAATTCACTGTTGGCAGAGAAAGGACACACTGCTGAAGTTTTTTGCTACCAATTAAATAGCAAAAACCATCCCACTGAGAAAGCACATACTAAACTTTATCTCATTAAGACAAAGTCCAGATGCCTTGTTTACTCGTGGTTGCAAATCAATACCCTATTGTCTTCTAGAAATACGTAATGTGCAACAGAAACAAGAAACAGGAGGTGTGTATTTATTGCTTTGTCTCAACTACTAATTAAAATGCAAGCTTTTATTTTCAGATGGACAGTTCTAGCAAGTCAACAATAGGGTAATACAAACATTCAATAGGGAGAATTCTCTGCTGTGGTAGAACATTACTTACTGCCTGGTGCTTAGCTGACACTCAGATAATTGCTGAATGAATGAATAATGAGTGATTAAATTAAGTTAGACTTCTGAATTGCTATTATTCTCACTAATTTGGTAGACAGTTTGCAGAGGATGGCCACCAGAATTGGGCAGGACTGGTATCACTCCTGGGGATGATGGTTTCTTCGTTGCGACTTGGATAAAATGAAGGATAGATCCAATTACTCACAAGTGCAGGATACCTTCCATTAAAATTCTGGGGAAATAATTTCTTCTGATTAGCCAAGTCATTTTGATGACCCAGGTAAATGGTTTTGATTATAGTCATGAAATTCTTTGTTTCAATTTGCATATGGTTAGCGATATAAATTTCTTCCTGCCCTTTGAGAGCAAGGATGTATGTTATCCACTGTAGCATTTTACATAGGAAGCAAAAAAAAAAAAAAAAAAGTTACATTTGGCTAGTTCTTATTGGGAAATTGTGTCCCAAGAGTACAATAAAGATGCCAATTTTATGAAACAGATGTAGAAGTGGACACATTGAATTATGAAGATGGAACAGAATGCAGACAATTAATAATACTGCTGCTCTAAAATATAGATGAGAGTTTTAAAGAAATGTTTTTGATCGTTGTCTCGGTGTTGTACGAGGAGATGATCTCTGTTCTGCTTTGCACAGCTAATTTCAATGTGCTTTATTCCCTGAGGTCTATGTCTCAAATTCTGAAGGCCAGTAAAAATTCATACATTAGTTCTTCCCTATGTGGACATTTGTCCAAGGAACTGAGTTTTAAGGATACTGGCCTTATTGGGTACATTTGTGTCCTAGGCATATGATGACACAGACAAAATATATCAAAAGAGCTACTTAAGTTTCTATTTGTTGTATATCCTGACCAATGTACTTTTTTTTCTGCTTGGGAAGAATATATTTGGTATTCATTTGAAACTAATTGTTACTGTACTATCTAATAAAAAAAATTAGGGATATAAAGAAATAGGTTCTTTGTCTAGGGCATAATTCACTAAATCCTGTAGGTGCCTAAGTGTTTTCTTATTAACTTTTCTCAAATGTTACTATTTAAACATTATTTGGTGGGATGAGATTAACAGAAAAACAAGTGTGAATTCTCATATCCATACTTGTTTAGTTGAAAACATAACAGATTGGCAAAGGTTTAAATATATCATTTGATTAACCTTGGCATTGGTTAGACTTTCTCACTTTGTGTAAAGCACTTGCATTTCTCAGAAACATGAACGGAACCTATTTTATATTCAAGATAATTCTTCTTACTTTCCATGTGTCCAACCCCTACTTTTTCCTTCTGTACTCATTTCCTTCTTGGAGCACCCAGACAACACCCACAAGACTTTGTGCCTTTCTCTTTTCTCTCGCCCGTTCCCTGGCACTCAGCCTCCTGGCTTCCCTGAGTCTGAATGAATTGACCCCATGGGCTCTGCCATAGATCCTAGCACAGGGTAGAAGCTTAGTAAATATCAGTGTCTTTAAGCCCTTTGGCCTCAACTCCCTTACCTGTATAATAGGCATAATTATAGTACCTACCTCATAAAGCGTTTATGAAGATCAGATGAGCTAAATGTAAACTAAATTAGTTGAATGTAATACATAAAGCACTTAGAGCTAGGCACATAATACCATCATCATCATCATCATCATCATCATCATCATCATCCTTCTATAAAATTAAATGCCCATGGGGCGCCTGGGTGGCTCAGTGTATTAAACGTCTGACTTCAGCTCAGGTCACGATCTCGTGGTTCGTGAGTTCGAGCCCTCATTGGGCTCTGGGCTGACAGCGTGGAGCCTGCTTTGGATTCTCGCTTTTTTCTCTTCCTCTCTCTCTGTCCCTCCCCTGCTCGTGCTTTCTCTCTCTCACTCTCTCAAAAATAAAAAAAAGTAAACACATAAAATTAAATGCCCATCAAAAGTAGAGATGTTTCCCTCTTTGAAAAAAGAAAATATAGAGAGAATATAGAGAAAATATAGACAGAATATAAATAAAGAGAACATCTCTCTTTTTTCTCATCTCATACACATAGTAAGTGTTCCAGGGATCCTCAGGATCCTTTATCCAACACCTTTGCTTTACAGTTGAGAAAAAGGGGATGCAGAGAGTTGGAATATCTTACACAAGATCACATAGCCAGTTAACAAGCACTAGATCCTGAATCCAAGTGTTCTGGTAACTGGGATCAGGACATGTATTCTATGCAGTAGAATCTCTCCTGTCTCTTCCCAAGGTCCTAAAGGCACAGACCCCAAGGTGAATATCCTGTGAGTTTATCCTAAGTTGAAACTCCTTGCCTAGGTATCAGTTGTCTGTCTCTAGTAGTCTGCATGTTATTTCCTATGTCTCCTGCCACAGTGGCTCATTATGAAAAATATAGTAGTTGCTTGATGATGAAGTCAGAGAAACTCCTGCTTGGAAAGGAAAGTTACCCCCAGGTTCATTCCAGCTCAGTGAGAAGCAGAGATGGGTTCACAGGTGTGCACCAGGATTCCTTGCCACCCTTAGGAGGTCCCGTGCTTAGTTTAAGGCTCTGCTGCTGCTGTCTTGAAATTTTTAATATATTTTGAACAAGGAATGCCACGTTTTATGATCTCTTGGCTTTACAGATTATCTCATCATTCCTCCATAGCTGCAGTCCTTCATCTTTGTGGTAAATCCCTGGGCCTCAGGAAACTTCTGATCTGCTTTGAGTGGGAGGAAGTGAGATTTGTTTTGTTTTCTAAGTTGATTTATTTACTTTTAAAAGAGAGAGAGGGTATGCATGTGTGCCTGCAAGTGGGAAAGGGGCAGAGAGCCAGGGAGAGAGAGAATCCTAGGCATGCTCCGGATTGTCAGCACAGAGCCCCACATGGGGCTCAATCCCATGGGAATCGTGAGATCATGACCCTAGCCAAAATCAAGAGTCAGGTGCTTGCCCAGCTGAGTCACCCAGGTGCCCTGGTGAGATGGTTTTAATAGCAAAACTCAGGACTGTGAAACCCTCAATCAGTACTATAGATGAGAATTGTATTTTCTTTAGAACCGCATGCTGCCTTTTATTTAAGAAGAGAGCTCTTCAGCTTTGCTATGCCAGCAAAAGAGAAAAGACCATCTGTGGGCTAGCTGTACCCTTAGGTCTTCGAGGACACTAAGACTTAGAAGTCTGTAGGTTTAACTTGGACTAATTCTTCTTGAGCTCTGTTTAAAGGAACTTTGTTCTATTTTTTTTTTTTTAAATAAAGAACATAGCTTTATATATAAGACTAAAGTTAATCATACTTTATTTGAATCTGTGCAAAAGTCAAATAGCTTTACCATGACGAAGACCAGCATTTAACCATCCAACCGAATTAATGGCTTTATTGGAAAAGTAAGGTAAAAACATAAAACAAAAATCACAGAAGTATATTGCTAAAAGGTAGATAACTTTGGATCTAATTAGCAGTCAGCATTTCAATGTAGACAACGTGTAGAGCTCAAACTATAGTAGTCCACAGGGCTAGGAGCCACTTTTTTTTTTATTTTAATTCCAGTATAGTTAGCATACAGTGTTACGTTAGTTTCAGGTGTACAACGTAAGGATGCAACAATTCTGTATATCACTCAGTGCTCATCAAGGTAATTGTACTCTTAATTCCCATCAGCTGTTTCACCCACACCCTCCCCCACCCTCTGGCAACCATCTGTTTATTCTCTATAGTTAAGAGTCACAGGGCCACTTTAATACTGATACAAAGAAAGGCCCCGCCAAAAGACCTGCCCTCCATGGAGGGCTCCTCCAAACCATTTACCTCCTGGCAAGGGAGGAGGGCTGAAGAAGCAGACTGGTGGGAAATAGGGGGCTCGCTGTGAATCTTTGCCCTTTGAATTAATTCTAGTTGACCTACTTGAGCAACGATTGAGGAATTTTTGATTCAGTTTGCCCCGATCTATCCCCCGGTGAGCATGAGCTTGTTATTTTTTAATGAAACCATTTTCACAGCCTGTTGTTTTAGGTGTCAGTAATAGAAGAGAGTGAGGTTTTTTTTTTTTTTTTTCAGTTCTTATTCCATTTTTTCATCAATTCTTCTAGTGCTGCTTGTGCTGCTGAATTGCTCTGAAACCAGCATTTGCTGCAGAACGTACTTTCTGACAAATAGTCGGATAACACTAACAAAGGATAAAAATAATCCCAGATAATGACAGATGAGAAAAAAATGTGTACAGAAAATATCTGTTCAGAATGATGACTATATATTTTGTCCTCCCCTCTAATTATATAAAGACATCTATTGGGAGGTACCTCTCTCGCCATTGAACTTTCCAGGCCTAACTCATCACCTATCTCTGGATATCAGAAAAAATATATATCACTTTATTGTTTTTGCTGCTAAAATGAACTCTTTAATTATATTATCTATTTAGTTCTTGTAAGTTACGGTTGTCCTCCTTCAGCAGTCAGGGTAGGTAAAGCTCAATCCTGGTTCTACCACAAGGATCTTTCCAACTAGACTTTTATTCATAGTACAAGGAGGGGTGAATGGCAAGTTAGCTCCCCCAGTTTGTGGGATTTCATTACTGCCTTTCAAAAATTGCTTTCGTAGGATTGAAGTTGCCTTCACAAATTATTCATGAAGCTTCAGGAGTGGAAAGGAGTCTCAGCTAGAAAGCAGCTGGGTACAGAAGTCAAGCTTAGCTAACTGTTAAAATGACACCAATGGAGTCGCAATACTGCAGAAAATAGTAGATTTATTTCACAGGATCAGGTGAGCTTCTGTACATCAGAAGCACCACACCACTAAGGGCAATACATTAACAGTATCGGTAGAGGTTTGCAGATCACAGGTCTTTAGCTACTCAGCCAGACATCTGCATTTTTTCTATTTCTATTTCTTTTTTTTTTAATGTTTATTTATTTTTGAGAGAGAGAGAGTGTGAGTGGGGGAGGAGCAGAGAGAGAGGGAGACACAGAGTCTTAAGCAGGCTCCAGGCTCGGAGCTGTCAGCCCAGAGCCTGACACAGGGCTCCAACCCCATGAGATCATGACCTGAGCCGAAGTCGGACGCTTAACCGAATGAGCCACCCAGGTGCCCCTGTTTTTTTTCTATTTCTTAATAAAACTATCAGGGAATAGGTTTTAAAAACTAAGTACCATTATAACTTTAATCTCATTTACATTCAAAACTGTCCTCCAGGGTTGATGCCTAGAGGAGAGACATATAGTAAGCTCTCTTGAAAAAAGCGGTTGTATAGAAATTGCTTTTTAAATTCTGTTTTTAAAACAAGCACCTCTGAACTTTATGGAATAGCTGGCTATAATAAAATGTCAGAAAAATTACCATTTTAGGTTTTTCATTTCAAATGAGTAAATGATCAGAGAGGAAACACCAGCATGCTAAATAGTCTTCCCATAAACTTGGTAAAATTACACCCATATCCATATTTCAGAGGAAGGAGGTTGGTAATTAGACCACAGAAATAATATCCTCTTTCAATATTAAGAAGAAAAAAATTAAATATTTGGAAATGTTAATGGTACTCAATAAGACTTCCTAATGAAGTCTAGAGTACCAGTTGGAATGATTCTAATTTGGAAAATATTCCAGGAGAACCTTAAGATGCAGTAAATGTCCTGTGGGTTAACAGTCCAGCCCACATAGTGTGTGTACTGTGAGCATTTTACAGGAAGAGTCTCTTACCTACTTTCTTAATATTTATTCGTTGATTCCTCCAACAGTGCTCAACAGCCAGCTAGTATGATCTGGTCCCAAAAGTGCCATCTTGGAAAATTCACATTATTCACCTTCATTCAAAATTCTCTGTGTTATCCTTTGACCTCTTGAAAATAGTAACTCCTAATATGTTGGTGGGGAAGGTAACACTGCGGTCCACAGACATGATCCGCAGTCACAGACGTGACTTTGAGATTCCCCCTGAACCACCTAACTCCTCCATCTGTCCTACTCCTACCTTGCACTGTATCATGGAGTGACACATAACAGAGCAGTATACAATAAATCTCAACCAATGGCTATCATGTTTTCCCCCAAGGGTAGAAAACCCTTCTGTTTCTTTTCTCTTTCGCTTCCAGGTTAGAGGGTGCATGTGTGGCCATCTAATACTGTGCATGCTTATCTGAAGGAATTTCCCTGGGGGGATGTATAATGTATATATCTTATTTATAGTCTCCTGGGAGATTTTTACTTTTAGATAGTCACAGTTAAATCAATATGGCCTCAGTCCTGTCCTTCTGAACCAGTAATATATGTTTAGCAGAATTGGTTTATAAAACATCTGATAAATTAAAATTCTCTTATTTTCCATCTTGTGACACTTTAAATCACTTTACAATGATAAGATTTCTATAGTAGAATAGTCTATTAGTAAAGTGTTTAGATAATTCAAACTCTTAAAAATTGCTCTGCCAATTTTGTAAATAATGCCAAAAAAGTGTAACATTTTTAGACTAATTAATGGCTAATCATTTTAACTGGAATGAATGCTTTCTCTTAGCCTAGAAATGTTATGTTGTATAATTGTTTTCTACTGACTTGCAGATGATGTTAGAAATAACTATTAATTACTCAATAATGAACCAAGTTTTGGGGGGAGGGGGTCCTTGGATGAAAATTGAATAAATGTTTAAGCTAATTAGTTCTTTTAGGCCTCAAAGATATATTTCTGTAAAAAAAAAATCTTAATTTATTTTTCAACCTATGTAAACATATTATCAGTACCTATCAAAAATACTTATTTTTTCCACAAAATAGCATGGCTCATTTCATAATTTGTACAACGTGGTAGTTGAAAAAAGTTAAGAGATTTGTCATCATTAAAATAGTTATGACACTATCTAGTAAATACATTTTGTCTATCTTTAATAGATATTCTCACTGAGTTTTAAGAGTTTACATATAAAATAGGTGCTGTTGACAGTGAAAGACATAGAAAGAGTGAAAGATATATTAGAGAGAAAGAAATGACAGTTATCTGTCTAGCTCATCTTTTGTAAATGATTTAATATCTGAAAATTGTTCAGCATAATCTCTGCAATTGTCAGAAAATGACAATCAGTATAATATATGGGATAATGATTTAGATTAATTGTAGCCAGCTACCAAGCTTCTAAAACTGTGTCGATTTGGAGGTCATTTAGCTTCTTTGCACCTCAGATTTCTCCTTGGCTAAGGGGGCTAAGAAGCCTGTCACCAGGTTGTTGTGAATTAAATATGGAAGGTGCTATGGAAAATGGAAAGCCTTCTGTAACAGTTAGCTTCTTAGAATCCATTTAGAACCACCAACCTTTAGAGCTAGAAGAAGCCATTGGAGATCATGAATCTCCCCATTTCCATTGTGGAAATAAAGGAACAGGCCCAAGGAGGTAGTGACCTTTGCTTTATGTCACACAGGACTTGGTCCTCTATTCAGATCTCTGGACACACTGAGCCATCTTACTTGTATGTTTGTTTGGTTTGGTTATATTTACCTTTAGAGTATAGTCCAAAGGATAAACACCGTTGGGATCATTAAGAAGTATAGGGCTGTAACTTTATCTCTTTTGAAAATGTAGAACCCAAGAATGAGAATACTATAGATTTCTGTAGTTGCGAACTCCCCTGATTAGAAGTTCTAGGGAGTTTGCCTGTTTGGAGACATGTTAGAAATGTACCTTGCATAAGGTGCCTGGCTAGTTTTCAGCTAGTTAAAACCAATCCTGGTTTTAACCACCAGTGGTGTCTGGAGAAAAAAAAATGAGTTAGACACCCCAAAGAATCTCTCAGTTTTCTTTTTATTTATTTTTTTTTTAATTTTTTTTTTCAACGTTTTTTATTTATTTTTGGGACAGAGAGAGACAGAGCATGAACGGGGGAGGGGCAGAGAGAGAGGGAGACACAGAATCGGAAACAGGCTCCAGGCTCCGAGCCATCAGCCCAGAGCCTGACGCGGGGCTCGAACTCACGGACCGCGAGATCGTGACCTGGCTGAAGTCGGACACTTAACCGACTGCGCCACCCAGGCGCCCCTCAGTTTTCTTTTTATTTGAGGTGATTTATCTTTTGCTGAGTCTACTTAATAAAGAATCAAAATGATACTTCTTAATGGGGTGCCTGGGTGGCTCAGTTGGTTAAGCATCCAACTTTGATTTCAGCTCAGGTCACGATCTCGTCATGGTCATGAGATCTAGCTCCTTGTCAGTCTCCATGCTGAGTGTGGGGCCTACTCTCCCTCTCTCTCTCTGACCCCTCTTCTGCTTGCGTTCACTCCCTCTCTGTCAAAATAAAACATTAAAAAAAAAAAAAAAGAATGATACTTCCTACTGTTCAACAACTGGAATTGAGATTATGATTAAGAAATAATGTATTTTTTGGGGTGCCTGGGTGGCTCAGTCGGTTAAGCATCCAACTTCGGCCCAGGTCATGATCTCATGGTCTGTGAGTTCAAGCTCCGCATTGGGCTCTGTGATGACAGCTCTGAACCTGGAGCCTGCTTGAGATTCTACATCTCTCTCTCTCTGCCCCTACCCTGCTTGCACTTTGTCACTCGCTGTCTCTCAAAAATAAATAAACATTAAAAAAATTTTTTTAAAAAGGAAATAATGTATTTTTATAAGTTTTGGGGAACACCTTTAAAGTATTTTCAAGATAAGCAGTAAACATGCAAATTCTAAAACAATAGAACTATCTAGAATAATATCCAATAGAACTATAGTGTGCCCTGCATATGTAATTATAAATTTTCTTATAATCACACTTTTAAAAAGTAAGAAGAATCAGGTAAAATTAATCTTTTTTTTTAAAAAGAATTAATGTTTATTTATTATTGAAAGGCAGAGAGAGTCAGAGCATGAGCAGGGGAGGGGCAGAGGGAGACACAGAATCCGAAGCAGGGTCCACACTCTGAGCTGTCAGCACAGAGCCTGACACCAGGCTGGAACTCACAAACCGGGAGATCATGACCTAAGGCAAAGTCAGACGCTTAACCAACTGAGCCACCCAGGCGCCCCTCAGGTAAAATTAATCTTAACATTTTTAACTCAGTATACCTAAAGTATCATTTTTTAAAGTTTACTATTTATTTATTTATTTATTTATTTATTTATTTATATTTATTTATTTATTTATTTATTTATTTATTTTGAGAGAGAGGGAGAGAGCAGGAGAGGGACAGAGAGAGAGATAATCCCAAGCAGATGCTGCACTGTCAGTGCAGAGCCTGACATGGGACTTGAACCCACAAACCATAACATCATGACCTGAACTGAAATCAAGAGTTGATGGCTTAACCTACTAAGCTGCCCAGGCACCCCTAAAATATCATTTTTAAACTATTTAAAAACTATTAATGAGATATTTAACATTCTCTTTTTAAGTGTCTTTGAAATCCAGTGCATATTTATATTCACAGCACATCTCAACTCAGATGCTAAATTTTCATTGGAAATACATGATCTGTATTTGATTTCATAGAATTTGCATTTGAAAAAGTAAATTTACCTACCTGAGTTGCACCAAAGATACCTAAAAATTTTCTAGTAACTGAATTGAGTATCAATCAGTTTTAAATTTAAATTCATTAATGTAAATACAAATTTAAAATTCACTTAATCATTGTTTAGCCATTTCAAGTGCCTAATAGCCACATGTGGCCAGTGGCTACCATAGAGGATAGCAAAGTTCTACAAGACTGTGTGTGCTCATGTTTTAGCCCATCCCTGTGTATGTGGGAGTAAAAGGGGGCAAAAATCCATCTAAAAATCTATTTTATCTCATTTCATTGACTAATGCTTTATTTTGTTATGCAAACATCTTCCACATATGTTCTGTTATAAATACTTAGATTTTCCTTTTCAAATCGAACAGTAAAACATCCCTTATAAGAACTGATGGGAAGATAAGTGTTGGGAAATTGCCTTAACTGTGATGTTAGTATTTGAATTGGCCAGATTTCCTTTCCAACAGCTTTGAGTGCTTTGTGGGTTTGTCTAACCCTGTCCCCAGCTTTATAAGTACTTTCAGTGTAACCTGCTTTGTTTCACTTGATTGCTCTAGTATGGTTAAGGACAAGTGTTTTTGAATAATAACAGGGCTATCAAACTGCCAACTGGGAGATCCATGGAATATGCTTAGGGCAGCTTTTTTCCACATTTCCTTTACCTGACAACAAATTTTTAGAAAAAAAAAAAAAATGTTCAACTGCACAATGGATTCCTAACTGGAAGATTCTAGAAAATACTTATTTATATAACATATATGTCTATTTGTTACCATTATTATTTTTTTTTAGGAAAAAAAAACAAATGTTTTGGGGCCATAGAGAGAAATAATATACCAAAGAAATTGAAAGCATGGTTCAGGAGTCAGATCGGTTGTATTTATATCATGATTTCACCACTTATAAATTATGGGAATTTATGCAAAGCTACTTCGCCTTTTCGAATCTTAGTTTCCTCCTTGTAGAATGGAGATAGGAAGAGGCTTACTTAAAAGGGATATTAAAGAATCAAATGAGAATATATCCTCAGCCCTATGCCTGACACAGAGTAAGTGCTCAGAATATGAATTATTCCTATACAAGACTGCTAGAACTATAGAACTGCATTGTCACACTTTAAAGCCATCTGCAAAGGTTAAGAAGAATAGCAAATGCTATACGTGACTGTGGTGAGGTATAGTCAGAGTGTATAAATACTAGACTGTGGGGGCGCCTGGGTGGCGCAGTCGGTTAAGCGTCCGACTTCAGCCAGGTCACGATCTCGCGGTCCGTGAGTTCGAGCCCCGCGTCAGGCTCTGGGCTGATGGCTCGGAGCCTGGAGCCTGTTTCCGATTCTGTATCTCCCTCTCTCTCTGCCCCTCCCCCGTTCATGCTCTGTCTCTCTCTGTCCCAAAAATAAATAAAAAACGTTGAAAAAAAATTTAAAAAAAAAAAAAAATAAATACTAGACTGTGGAGAGTCACAGTCTTCATTCCCCAATTCAATTGTTTGTTTCTTTTTTTTTTTAATTTTTTTAGTAAGCTTTACACCCAACAAGGGGTTAGAACTCATGACCCTGAGATTAAGATTATGGTCTTCTGACTGAGCCATCGAGTCACCACTGTTTTAACTCCTGTGGGCAAGATCTTTCTGTCATGAAGCAAAAGGAATTGTTCATCAGTTTTGTAAGAATTGTGCTTTTCCTACCTGTTCCAAGATAACTCATTTGCATCTGTTTTGAAACAGGACTTTATAAACAAATTCTCTAAAATGATTCTGTGAATAATAGATCAGACTTTTAATCAAGGTATGGTTTTATGTTCTGAAAATTGTAGCAAAGATAAACATCATAAAGTACATTCACTAATTTATGTACTGCCAGATTGGTAAATTACGGTATTTTTTCGCCGTCCTGTTATTGTTGTTGTTGGTTGCTTTTAAATTTACATTATTCTTCATGTTCCTGGGCTCCTATTTCTCAGAGCCCTTTTCTGTATTATTGTTATTAATGTGGCATATGTAATGTTTATAGTGTTTACATAAAAATAGATCATCTCTGGTAGGTAATTTTCAGTATTAAAGCAAATGTGCTTACTCATTGAATATGACAAATAACCCTCTGGAACAAATGGAGAACTATTCATCTCTTGAACAGAGTTCTTTACTTATCTACCTAACTGCCTTGGAAATATGACTTGGGAATCTTTACCATACTTTTGAGAAGCAGTCGATCATTTAGGCAATTTCCACTAATCAACAAACTCCTTGAGATAATCAGGTTAATACAAGTAAAAATATTTCAGGAAGGGGGTCTCCATGTAGTAAAAACCTACATGGAACTGATGTTTAAGATGCATTATTATAGGCAAAAGAAAATCTTACTTTGTTCTTTAACAAAGCTAGTTACAGAAGTTCTTAGTTGGGTCAGCCATGGCAGAAACACAGGGTTTTAGAATGTATTTGACATTATTTTTAAAACCATTAATATTGAGCTGTTAGCTCTGTGTGTGGATGGAATTTCAGAGCACTTATATTTTTACATTTTAAAAGTAGAACTAGGTCAGAAATTGGCACAAAATTTAAAATGCTAGGATATTTGAGATATGACTGTTTATTCTTAAAGACATCGATTTCAAACAAATAGGACACAGTATCATATAGAACATAAATGCATTTAAAATATTCTTTCTTTATGAGTTAGAATATATATATTTTCTTTCAGATTTGAATTTAATTCTTGAAATCTCGTATTTTACTTATATGAGGAGTGAAAGAGAAGTGCAGGTAGAAGACTAGAGTTTATATTAGTTTAATATTGCCATACATGCCCAAGCATTGATAATACATATACCCTGTATTTTGTTGACATTTTGTACAGATTTCTTATCTTAGATTATAACCCATATGAATATCCATTAAGATCCACAAGAAGATCATCCTAGAGAAAAAAAAAAATACCTTGCCATATTAAATTAAGCGTAAGAGGAACACAGACAAGGGTCTTTTTGGTGGGAAGAGAAAACAGGTCCAGCATCTGTCCTTCCCAGTAAGGCAAGGATGAGGTCATGGTGTCTCCTGCTGTCAACATTCTTGTCCTCAAGACAGATTAGCAAATCACAGCTCTGCAGAAGTTTGTTTGTATTTGTTAGGAAGAACATCATCATCAGAGAGACTGAGAAATCATCTGCATGTCAAAGGATAAGCAGGCATTAGAAAAGAACAGAGGACTTCAGAAAAATCAAAGGCATTGATGTTCAAACTATGCAACAGCTAAGTGTGCTCAGAAGAAAGAAATATTTGAAAGATCAGTGTTATGGTAAAGAAGAAGGTAAGACTGACAAAACGTGGACATGTGAATGCTTAGCCAACAGTATATGCAGAAACTGTATCTGGGCATAATAGTGGCGTCAAAGAGACCAGCTAAAAATTGGTTATAATAATACAAGAGTGCAAGGGTAGGGAGGTGGGGGATTAAAAGTTACCTGGAGGAAACATTAGAGAAACTACAGGAGGAGACACTGCAGTTTATGATGGATGATTAGAAATGAGTCAAGACAAATTTCAGAATGGGTACCAACAGGAACAATGGCACCATTATCAGATGCTTTATGTAGAGAGAATGTTAGCTGTTGTTGGAGAGGACTGAGGTTTTTTGATGTTTCAACTTTGTATAAATGTGGTTCAGCCCCTGAGCAACTTTTAGGTTTTGGCTTATGCAACAATTGTCATCCTACTAGAGCCTGATTTTTTTTTCTCACCTCATTACTAAAATATAGCCAAATAAAAGAATTCTGGATATACCAGAGCTCAAAAAGATAGATAGAAAACAAAACTGGGAAGGTGCATTTCTTAACATGTGTAATTTGAGGTTCCAAGAAGACATCCACATAAATTGCCTATTAGAAGTTATCATCATGGGATTGGAACTTCAGCCATTGACCAGCATTGGAGGTAAAGTGTGGATGCCATCCACAAAAATAATAATTTTGCTGTAATATGAAGATTTACAAGTTAATAAGGACATTTTTGTTTCCTCATTTTAATGTGAGAATCATCAACTCAATTCATTCATATCAATAAAAATGGAAACTTCTGACACTTTTAATTGTAGAACCCTAGAATAATACACTGTGCTATTAAAAACCTTGTATGTTTTATAGTTCTGTGAAACATCATTGAAAATCATTTGGCTTTAGTTCGTACTTATTTAGTGATGATAAAAATGAATTTTAATGAAAATATAATTTTTTGCAGGAATAAAATGAAATTGAGCAGTACAACATTATGTTCTATCATTTTTGCAAATTGTAATCTATGATTTTTTATAGTATGAACAACTCAACGTATCTATTCAATAGGGGAAAATTCATGAATAGCACAGTTGTATGTATTTTCAGAGCATATTTGAAATAAAATGAAGCCTTTATGAGTATGAAAGATTTTTTTTTCTTTAATTACAAAGCACTAAGGGGCACGAAGGGAATAGATGATATAAACAAGCAATCCATAATTGTTCCAATGGTTGAAGACATTTTGCCTCACTCTAGGAGATCTCCCATTGCCAATTCCTAAAGGGCTCCAGTCTTCCATCTGGGCATAGATGTAACATAAGGGAACCCATCTCCATTATCCCCCTTTTTAAACTCTGTCCTTTTCTTACATTCTCTAATTTATTGGTTGTACCAGTCAGCCGATGTCAAAAACTTCATTCTTAACTTTTCCCTCTCCTCCAGTACCCATGTCCAACCAAAGACCTCATCTTCTCAGTTCAACCTTGAAGGATCCTTTTAAATTTTCTTTCTCATTTTCACCCAAACTACACTTTTGGTACAGGCTCCACAATGTCACCAGATTTGCAGTATTCTCCTACTAACTCATCCTCTTTTCTGTCTTCCACCTCTTCTAATTTTTTTTCCACACAGCTATTGGAGTAACTATTTTTAAATGGAAATTAGGACTTGTTACTCTTTCTTAAAAAAATTTTTTTAGTGGCTTCTTGCCAGGATTCATTCAAGTTTCTTGTTTCTACCTGGCAGGCCCTTACCATCTCTCCAGACTTCATCCACACTCAGGTATACCCGGCCTGTGTTCCAGCTCTACCCAACTTCTTGTGCTTCCTCACAATGACTCAGTGAGGGCCCTACCTCTGTAACATGGCAAGTGTGTTACCCACTTGCCCACCTAACCAGGTGGTCTTTCAAGATTCTGCTAAAATATATCTCCTCTGACCTCTTCCCTTGCAGACACAATTTGTTCTCTTTGCTTTCTACTTCTGTCTATTATTCCAATATTTGTAATTCTTTTTCAATTTGTCTCTCTGTTATACTGTGCAATCTTTAAGGAAAGAGAATCTACATTGTATTTGTGAGACCAAGCACAGAACCTAGTACATAATAGTTAACTCAAGAAATAATTCCTGGATGAAGTTGAAAAGTAGGCAGAGATGGGCTTAAAGTTAGGGCAACAATTAGTTCTCTTATTAACCCTACCATTGACACATTTTCATATAAAGTCTGTTGAAAAATATATACATACATATATTTCTACATGTACATATATGTGTTACATTTATATTTTAGCTATATCTAATTAGTTATTATAAAATATTTGAGTTTGAAACAGACTGTTCTAGTTACTTTATTTAGAGTAAATCATTTTTCACACCCTTCTAATTTAATTTAATAAATGACACTTTATTTTTTTTAATTTTTTTAATGTTCATTTATTTTTGAGAAAGAGAGAGAGACAGAGCGTGAGCAGGGGAGGGGCAGAGAGAGAGGGAGACACAGAATCTGAAGCAGGTTCCAGGCTCTGAGCTGTCAGCACAGAGCCTGACACCAGGCTCAAACCCATGAACTGTGAGATCATGATCTAAGCCAAAGTCAGACGCCTAACCTACTGAGCCACCCAGGCCCCCCAATAAATTACGCTTTATGAAGTAAATTAGTTAATGCTATTTGCAAAAGCGTTTAGTGTACTAAAGGAAAATAAGACTTTGAAAGAATCTATTCCTCTTTAAAAAAATAAATGAATAAAAGGGAGGGTGTTGGGGGGAAGAACAAAAAGAGGGAGAGAGACTCCCAAGCAGACTTTGTGCTGTCAATGCAGAGCCCTGCTCAGGGCTCAATCTCACAAACTGCGAGATAATGGCCTGAGCTGAAATCAAGAGTCAGAAGCTCAACTGACTGAGCCACCCAGATGCCCCTGGACCTCTTTTTAAGTGAAAGATGACAGAGAAAAATTTGAGTATCATGATGTGAAGAGGAAATGAGTGGGTTTTATTGAGAAGATGAAAAGGTTACATGTGCAGTTATTTTCCAGAGTAATGAGAATGTCTGTGTCTCAGCTTATTAAAAACTGGGAAGTTTATATTAAAGCTAGTTGTGCTTCAATTAAGTTAGCAAATATGGATGTCAATATTATCACAAATGCAATATTAGAACTGATGTTTGGTCCTGTCTTGAATGCAATGATTAAATTAAGTCTAGTATTCAACTCCCTTCTATTGAATAAGGAGGAAGTAGCCTGGCATTTTCCTTATCATAGAAATCTCCTTGGTATGCTGTTGTTTGGTATTTATATAAATAAGCTGGTAGAAAAGGTAAACAGACTCATCATTAAGTTGTACTGAATCAGTAAAGCGATAATTGAGTCTTAACATTCCCAAACAGAAATCTTAAGGATGACTATTATGGGAATAGTTTTTCAAAAGGAAAAAACATTAAATCACTGAAGGAGATTTATTGGTAACATCCCATTGTTTTTATGTATTTAACAACAACAATAAAGAAAATGCATGCACATATAGGGAGTGCTTATCCATATATAACTGTTTATCAGTTTGGAAAAGAAGTCTGGCTAAAAGTATATATATATATAAATATATAATATAATATATTTAATAATATAATATATAATATAATTATAATATAATATAATATATAAAATAATATAATATATATATACATTGTATAATTTTAATATATTCTAATATACTTTATTTTACTTTCAATATACTTCTAATATATTATATTATGTTAGATAATGTATCTCAGATAATTTGCATGTCCTTTTTTGGAAGAAGAAAAATATGAGAACATGTTGACAATTTAGCTTCTTTTTCTTCATCCTCTTCTCTTTTTTTATTTCTTATTTTCACACTTACCTTCAGCTTTGATATTGCATGCAGCTTTGATAGCGTTGCTTACTGTTTATTCTAGGAATGCTTCTGTGTAGGGCCTCTATTATCATATCCTGCTAACAATACAGTAAATGGAAATTTGGGGAAAGCAACAGTAGGAATTGCTGTGTATCTGCAATAAGTTAATCAGAGTTTGATCCTCCAAAACTAACACAGCCCACAAGACTGATAGCCCAATGCTACAGTAAATTGTTTCTTAGCAGGAAATCTACAGTAGAAGTGTAATTTGGACAATGGAGCATTTGACAGCTAACCCATCAAAAGCAGTGCACCCTGAGGAAGTTGCTCACTTCCAGCTTTACATTCAGCCAAGCATTGATAAAGCAGTGGCTAAGTAGGAAAATCAGTTTAGAATCAGATGATGGTAAGGATGTTTATCTAACTGCCAAAAGGGGGCATGGGCAGAAAGGAGATTACTCTACCTGGGGACTCCATACCATGTATTTGCCCAAAGTAGGGGATGGGTCACCTATGCTTTATGAATTGCCTTTGAGTGTCAGTTTGCTCATATATTAATAAGCATGATTAAAAGCTAAGGTATAATCTGTTCACAAAAGACTGATTTATATAAAGTGACACAAGATAGTTGTAAATTTTCTCTCATACAGCATTCTAGAAGTAATCAAATATGAAAGATGGTGTTCATGACTTCAAAGAGAAAAGATCTTTGAAGAACACATACATTATGTTTCTGTGTGGAAGTTTGTTTTGTACAGTGGGCCAGAAAGTGTTAAAAGATTAAAAAGAAATAAACGTACTTGTCATTCCCAAATTAGGAGAGCTCTTTGAATATGAACTTTTAATGTTTTTTCATATTAAGTGAAGGATACAGAGTTATTTCCCATACCCTATGGTTATCACCCATTCTATTCTGTTTTAAAAAAAGATTTCAGGTTCAAGATCACCACTCCATATCACAACTCTCTGTAAGAAAGGCAGAGATGCCAGTGACAGTGAGGCCAGGAAAGGCAACAAAGCTGTGACAGGGAGAAGCCAGTGGTGACCATGAAACCAAGCTCATTGTCATATGTTCTGGGTAGTATATCACTGTAACAGGTGTACTAACTGGACCAGTGCAGGCATACCATCAAAAGCAGAGCCAAGCACCTGGGCTCAGGAGTAAGAAGCTAAGGGGAAGCAGCACTAAAAAATATTTCGAAGACCAACATGACAATGGATTACAAGCTTGCAATTGTAGGCTGTTATTATAACTCAGGGAAATGAGACACGTCAGATTAACACATACTAAATGCAAGACCTTTGTCACATGGAAAAGCCATAAAGAGTGGGAAGCAAAACAAATGCAAAGAAAAAAAAGCATTATAGAAGTGTGGCGAGCAGTTAAGAAGAAAAAGTGTTACTTTTTAAAAATTTTCTGATGTTTGTAATATTTGTCATATTTTCAGATTTTTAATTTGTTATGACTTCTCATTTTAAGTAAAATGCTCACTTTGCATCTAGATTTTTATACATGATTTTGGATGATTCCTTTTAACATGGCCTCCCAAATTCTTTAAGCTTCAGGTGCCACAACACCTGGACATAGAACATATTCCTGCAGGTCAGGGATGATAATGCTGGTAAAGAGGACTTTATGTTTGCCAAGTGCACCCACTGGACTTTGAAACAGGCCACCTGTGACCTGAATCAACTCACTGGAGTCAGTTGCAGTGTGGCTGGGAAACACGGGCACCCGATTCTCACTCAGTTTCATCCGGGGCTCCTGAGTTTGCAGGTGGCTGTTTTAGTACCCTAGCATTTGGGCTTTGCTCTTTTCTTCTAGTAACAGCTGCTCCTGAATAGCTGACTCTCATGTACACATACACTCCCACCTACATTCAGCATTGTGGTCAACAGCCAGTCGCTGTCAAAATGATAATCGTACACTATGAGAAGCCCCCAATGCCTGAATATCTTAACGGCCTTTTAAATTTATGATTTTCATTTAATGTTTTAGCAGGGTTTGTTTTTTTTTAATTTTTTTTTATTATTTTTTTTAACGTTTATTTATTTTTGAGACAGAGAGAGACAGAGCATAAATGGGGGAGGGTCAGAGAGAGAGGGAGACACAGAATCTGAAACAGGCTCCAGGCTCTGAGCAGTCAGCACAGAGCCTGACGCGAGGCTTGAACTCACGGACTGCGAGATCACGACCTGAGCCGAAGTCGGACGCTTAACCGACTGAGCCACCCAGGCGCCCCGCAGGGTTTGTTTTTTAATGTCTAGTCACTTATGTTGTCATTTAGGTCATTGGTAAGTGTGTATGTAACATTTTGTGCAGTATTTCCAAATCCCCATTATTGATAAAACACTCAAACTTTAGATGTAAAGTATCAAGTAACTAAGTTGTACAATTTAATTTGACATTCTAATATCTGAGCTTTAGACATGTTCAAAATTTAATAATTTTTGTTAGAGTTAATACTACTCAAAGTTAGTGTGTCATAGGCATTTATGGTGGTGGTGGTGGTTTCTTTTGGGGGAAGGCTAGAAAAGGCATGTTTATTTAAAAAGAGGAAATAAGAAGAATAGGAATAGTTTTTTTTAAACTCCTTCCATTTCCATTTTCTTTTAGTGTCATGGCACCCACACACAGACACATATTTTCCTTTCACAGCAGATCTGCTATGAACTTCAAGCACCTTCATGAATAATTTCACAGAAATATACAATCAACACATCCAGCTCCACGATGTAGATCTTCAAAGTGGCTCTCTTAGAATCACTATGGATGTTCAGTAATGATGAGTGTTTCACACTCAGAAGCAAAGCATATGTCTCATTCTGTGCCCATAAGAAATTCACGTTGTTTCCTGTGGTTTGATGATAGTGGAGTAAAATTTTTCAAAAACACAGGACCCTAAAATAAAATGCTCAGTAAGAATCTATTTATGACAGTAATAATATTAGGTATTAGAATTTAAATCTATTTAAGTTATTAGTATCTTCTTTCCTTTTCCGGTATACCGAATAAAATCCTCTTTAGCATACATTGCATACTTAACAAATATTCATTACAATGAAGGCTTTAAATGGGTATGGGAAAATTGAACAAAATACGAACTTTCACATTTCACTTGTCACGTGGTCCCCGGGAGAGAGAGCCTTTCTTTAATGAGGTTAAATTAATTAAAGTGGGCTCAGTGCTATTAGCTACATGCAAAATTTGAAGCTAAATGCTTAATCATAGAAATTAGAGATGATCATTTAATGAATTCTGAATAAATAGTGTGGTTTTACTCCAGGATATTCACAAAGGGGAACTGTTTGTCACCATAGAAAAAAAGATGAGAAAAATAGTGTCACAGCAAAGCTGATGATTTTGTTTGCGAAGGTTTATTTTTTAAATTTATGACTAATTTTAAGAAGTTATGTTAGAGATGGTCACATAAGGAATAAAGAAGTCTTAGTAATTTGTATTTATAATTATATTAGTAATCTTGTGTTCTTTATAATGTATTATTTATATTCCATACAAATATAGCCATGTTCGTGAGACAGATAATCCAAATTGACAACCTTGATTTTTATTTTTAAATAAATTTCAACGTTCTATGTTATTTTAAACATTAAAATCAAAATAATTTTTAAGATACACTGAAAGTACATGGCAAGAAGCTAGGTACGAGAATGTAGCTAAAACAACAATTAAGGCCTGAGAAAACGGGACAAAATATGATTGCTTTCCATCAAAAAGAGTTAAGTCAACATAGAGGGCATGAAAATAGAGTAAAGAACAAAGAAAATTTTCAAAACAGAAGCTCTAAAGAGGATGTTTCATAAAGCTTTCTAATGGAGAATGAGCAAAGTGATAAAGCGACCAATGCTACAATACCTCGTGCCTTTACGTCATCTAGCCACTAGCCTTCCAGGGACTATTCCTGGCTCCTATCCCTCTCCTAGCCCCATCTTACAGCCCTGCTGTAGGCATAGTTGACAAAACCAACAAAGGCATGAGACAGCACTGCAGTCTTGTTGCCTCCTTATCGCCTCCTTATCTTAGGCTCTGTGCTCTCCCAAGTTTCCTTATCCTGCCTCAGAAGTGTCAAGGGGTTGTGATTCTGACGGCTACTGAGCACTGATCTACCACCATGTGAAAGGAAATCATGTGAAACTGAATCCAAAATTCCACAAGGAATGGGGTCAACCTATCAGTGAAAATAATAGCCCATTTGAGCGCTTCTTCTTTCTCTGACCGGAAGGCAAGCTCTCCAGAGTCCACTGGGGATATTTCCTAAAAACACTTTGAAAGCTCACACATGTGTGCTGTGATTTTTAGAAAGCAGGATACTCCTCTTGGGAAATAGGAAGGCCTCCACCACAATGAAAAATGATAGAATGGAGAAAGATCCATGAGCAGGTTCAGAGAGGATTCTTTATAATTAAATTGGTTTATGTTTTCTAAAGCTTTGATAACT
This sequence comes from Neofelis nebulosa, assembly GCF_028018385.1. Classification (NCBI taxonomy): domain Eukaryota; kingdom Metazoa; phylum Chordata; class Mammalia; order Carnivora; family Felidae; genus Neofelis; species Neofelis nebulosa. Next base: position 127,363,365 of record NC_080784.1, read on the forward strand.
GCTTATTAAAGACTTCAGCAAGTTTATAGAAATAGTGCTTGCTGCACAGTAGTCACCATATAGCACAAACCTAATTTAGGAAATTTTCCAATAGTGCACAGCACGCATCTGTGACTGAGACAAAAATCAATGCTTATGGATTTAGCAGTGTAATCCTATCACTTGTTCTGTGAGATATGATTTGAAATGTAAAGTACGTTAAGACTTAAGTGAACTTGGAGGCATGGAGTCTCTGGGGTGTTTCTTAGTATCCTATTTATTATTGATCAGACTATTTCTTTATTGTCTCTCTATTCCTTGCCCCAGTTACCTTTTTCCCCCTTGTTCACAAATAGTTTCTAAATTATGTGTCTCAGAACCAATAAATTCCCCTCAGTATGAATATTTATTTCTACTTTCAAAACAAGTAATAATTTTCAAGTTCTTATACCAGGAACATGATCGTGTGGCCAATCGGGGTAAGTCTTAAAATACTAATAAGATATTGGGTGACCAGTCTAAGTTTTATGAAGAAAATTTAGGGTTTCTCTAGAAATACGATACAAAGTCAGTAAGTCGCCTATTTCTAAGTTACCTTAGATGACCCTAAATTATCATGCTTAGTATCTATAGGAAGTCACTAATGTAAAATTTTTACAAATTCTGGTTTTTAATCTAAGTAAGATTTTAAAATCACATGCTTGCTCTCAAGCTATGGAAGAACAATTAAATGAAGTTTGAAGTAGTCATAGCTACCTGGAGTCATTCATTCATTCATTCGATAAATACTATCAGAGACCTATTGGTGTGCCAGTCATTGACAGGCACTGGGACAAAGTTCTGACTATAATGCTTATATTCCAGTGATCCCTCTTAAGCTCTCTGCAGGAAGCTATTACTAACTGGAATTTACATAAACCATGTTTGTTTGTTCATGCAAAGAGTTTGAATTTTTTTAGCTCCTGAAGTGGTCATCAGCCATAACAGCCTTAAGATATCACGAAAATTGTTGCAGCTACATGGGCTTTTATCAGTACTTTAATGTAGACTGATTTGAGATAAAATTCTGCCCCGCTTAGTAGATGTGCCTCCCATTAGTAGATTACATCTCTGGGAATCTGATTCTTAGTCCCTAACTGCAAGTGGGTTATAGTTTGCATTTACCGTATACTTTTGACATAGATGATGCAGTTGCAAACGAATTTGAATTCTAAAAGCTATATTTCTTCTTAAGTCATTATGCTGTACACCTTAAATATATATCATGCTGTATGTCAATTATAGCTCAATAGAACTGAAGAAGAAAAAACATATAATTTTCATTCCCATCAGCATATTCTTAATTTCGGGAACAGTGAGACCTGCCAATGAAAGGCCACTGTCTCTACAAACTACTAAATCGCGTGTTTCTGTGAACGAGGTGGATTTAGACATGACTGAAAATAGTGTGTGACTCTGTGTGTGAAAGTAATTATGGGGTGAGGAGGAAATTTGTTCCCATTGGTGTGAGCACTTCTTGCGTGGATGCATATCTGTATCTTTACAGCTTGTCACTTATTGAGAAGGAATCCTTCTGAATATCTCTGAGTACTGTGAACACTATAGATAGTATCTGCTTACACAGGCAGTCTGAGTCTTTTAAAAGTTATTTTGTCTTTAAAAGAGCAAATCCACAGAATGACCTTCAGCTACTATTAATCCATCTAAATGTAGGGCATGAATGCAGAACACATCTGCCATCTGTCAGCTGAGAATTCCCCTGCCACTGCCTGACCCCCACTCCCTGCAGAGCCCTCTTGGGGCTGACATAACTTAGGGAGAAGTCTCTCTTTGCTGGCAAGGAAGGAGCACATTTAGACCAATCATTAAAATCCATTACCTAACAAAGTGCATGTTCTTAAGGAACACAGTGATACTTGCCAAAGAATTAATCAGCAAAACAGACTGTGAGGAGGTGAGATTAACAGTCTCAGAAAAGATCAGAATCCATGAGATGCCAAAGCTTAGCCCCATTGGAGGGATTTTCTCAAACAATTCGAATTCTATCTAGATTTGGTCTCTTTGTTGCTCCGCACTGTGTTTTATCTGGGGCTGGAACAATGTCCAAGACTTTTCTTGGAGTTTGATAGGAAGAATCATTTATTTGAATAATTGATCATTCAATTAGTAGAGCAAATGTTGAACAGTTGGACAGCTCTTTTTATCAGTGTTGATGGGAAGTAATTGGCTGCAGTTCATTATAAAGCAGAAAATTGAAAAGTGTGATTTTAAAATAAGAATATTAAAGACAGCCTTCCCACCACAACAAGCCTTACCTACTTTTTGTCATAGCTGTTTGATTGACCTTTTCTTGGGTGCTATTACATTCCAGAATATAATCAAGCAAATGATTAAGCTCCCTGAATATTACGATTCAGTGCTTTGCTTATACAAATTCTGTATAATGTAAAAGAATTGTGCAGAGTTGAGGCCTGAGTAGAGAATGATTAGGACTTCATTGGGTTTAGCCTAAGACACCCTAGAAGAGATAGGCAACCGAAACTGCGGCCTAGGGACTACGGGTACCCTTTGGCTTTGATGACTCTTCCTTTCATTTGTAAAAAGAAACTGCCCTTTCAAGAAAAATGCTTGCTTAAATTATTAAATTTGAATTTCTAGCAATAAAATAATGGATGTATGGTGTATTATAGACAGTAACATTAATTTATTTGAAAAGAAATCGGAAAATAATTCATCAAGGAAAACCCTGTATAATTGCAGCCTACACTTATTTCACATTAAGTTTAATCTAATGTCAGAAACTGTAATTTGATTCACAATGATATATTCATAACTTAGTTATCATAATAAAAATATAAAAACTCTATTTTATTCTTAAAATAGGAAACTTCTCAAAATATAAATAGATGACTGGTTTTCAAGCTGTCCCTGTTTTAAACTGACATAAATATTGGTACACCAGCATATTCACTTTTTCCTGTAGAACACAGGAACAATTTCAGAATTTATAACCAATCTATTTCCTTTTATTCTCTAGTATCAGATAACCTGTTTCTTGCAGTAGATACTATGAATCACCTTAAAGGTCAACAATACAAGACGCAGCGTAAACATCTCTCTCTGAAAAAGTGTGTGTGTGTGTGTGTGTGTGTGTGTGTGTGTGTGTGTGCACATGTTTATGACTTATATCTCAAAGGCAAATTTTTTAAAAAGATATATTTAAATCTCAAGGGCATTAATAAAAATGACTTAATGAATCAAACATCTTTTATGCTTATTCCTTTTATTTTAAAATATTTTATAAAAGAAATATGAAGCAATGTAATTATTATACACTATATAATATGAAATAATATTAAATAGTGAGCACTCTTATTTTGTTTCTGGATTTAAAGGGACTTTCTTGAGAATTTTGACATTGAGAACACTGTCAAATTGTTCAATGAGAATTGAACAATGAGAATTGCTTTTCATTGTAAAATAGGTACTCTACTATTAGAAAATTGTCCTCCTAATCTTATTTTCAGTGGTTTTATTGGTTTTATTAGGAGTGAGTATTAAAAGTTATCAAATCTTTTGGCTTGAATTAATTATGTTTGATTTTTGTTCAGATAAGCACATTGTATTGACATATTTTCCTTATAACAATCACCTTTGCATTCCTACTATTGTATCGTTGTGTTTCTTCTTCATTGCAGAAAGATTATCTGTATATTTCTTGACAATGGTTTTATTTAAAATAATCCATTGTTGTTTTTTTCACCCTATGTGGTGGTGTAGAAAATTCATTTTTCTCTGAAATTAAAGAATCTTAAGAGAAAGTACTGTGATTATGGTTTCTTCATATTAATTTTAACTAAGTTTTAAAATGTTTTATTCAAGTATGTCCTTAATAACCAATTCTAATTTATTTTTATGTTGATTCAGAACCCCGATTATTTACTTTCTTTGTCTGTCATCTTCTCTCACATGTCTTTAATTTAGTTTTGTATTTGTTCATCTACTTCTTACCCAAATGTTAATTGAGGGTCAACTATGTGACAAGCCACTAGGCAAGGTGGGTGAAGGAAAGACAAATAGGATGAACTGTTCACTTCTTTCTCTATTAAGTATTTTCCGTATATGTTACTCCAATCTATGTTATTTGCCATGTCATTTCTACTCTTTAATGCTATAAGTGCTGATTTAAATATTTAGAACTATAATTCAATCTATTATATTATTATAATTTAGCTCTCAAGATATTTTTAACTACCCGAGAATTAATAATGTGATTTTTTTTTCTGAACTCTGTATTTGCTTCATATGACCCACATATTCTGTTTGATTTCCATACTTTTCTACTTCCTTCTTTTCCTGTTTCATGAGGGAGAGAGCCAAATCATAAGAGGCTCTTAAAAACTGAGAATAAACTGAGGGTTGAGGCGCCTGGGTGGCTCAGTCGGTTAAGCGTCCGACTTCAGCTCAGGTCACGATCTCGCGGTCCGTGAGTTCAAGCCCCGCGTCGGGCTCTGGGCTGATGGCTCAGAGCCTGGAGCCTGTTTCAGATTCTGTGTCTCCCTCTCTCTGCCCCTCCCCCGTTCATGCTCTGTCTCTCTCTGTCTCAAAAATAAATAAACGTTAAAAAAAAATTAAAAAAAAAATAAACTGAGGGTTGATGGGGAGTGGGAGAGAGGGAAGGTGGGTGATGGGCATTGAAGAGGACACCTGTTGGGAAGAGCACTGGGTGTTGTATGGAAACCAATTTGACAATAAATTTCATATTAAAAAAAAAAAAAATAGAAAGACTCTGACTGGTACTGACCATACCTCCAACAGGCCTGCTCTAGAGGCTTGCTGTTCTGGGCCTTGCACTCTAGACGGTCCTCACTCTGGCCCTTCCCCAGCTATGCCCCTCCTCACCCACCTCCCAGTCAAGGTTGCACTGAGGGTAACTAGGACTTCAGTATTCTCTGCTCAAATGGTTCTGGCTTGATTCTAAGGCCTCCCATATACCATATCCCTGGGTCTGCCCTCTCAAAAGGCAAACCTTGCGGTCAGTATGTAAATTCCTAGTTCTAAGGGGTGGCCAAGTGGCAACTGTCGGTGAGGGTCGTGGACAGACTTCTATAAGTGTATAGGGATGGCCACGTGAGTGCCTGCAAGGCTGCTCATTGCAACGAAGGGATCCGGGGGTGGAAACAGAACACATCTGCTCCTTCCAGGCCCCTATGGACCTCAGCACGGAACTCAGAGCACTTAAAGAATGATAATGGTAGAATTTAGCCATACAGTAAATCCCTGGAAGGTGTATTTATCAAGATTAGAGGATAACGAATATTTTATTTAATAGTTTGTTAGTTTGATTTATAACCTTGAAATATTTAGACATGTGGTATGTGGGCCTCCATTTGTACTCTTTTTCTGAGTCCCGCAAATGTTAGGGGAAGGTCTGTGTTGAAATATTATTTTCCTTTGTTTTCTTGGTTTAGTTTCCTAATTCATTGAGATGAGTTCTTGAGGCATGCTGCTTTGGCATTCTCTTTCTCTGACTTTTATTTTATTTTTTTTATTTTATTTTATTTTATTTTATTTTATTTTATTTTATTTTATTTTTTGAGAAAGAGGGGAAGAAGGACAGAGGAAGAGAGAGAGAGAGAAAGAGAAAGAGAGAATCTTATACAGGCTCTGTGCTCAGCACAGATCCCAGTGCGGGGCTCCATTCCACAACCCTGGGATCCCAACGTGAGCTGAAATCAAGAGTCTGACCTTAAACTGACTGAGCCACAGAGGTGCCTTTCTTTCATCTTAAATTTAGAGTGCACACTTCTCAAGTTTGTGTTGGCATGTATACCTGCTTATAATATAATTGATGGGCTAATTTAAACCCATTCTTCGGATTTACCGAACAATGAACAATGACAGTTGGAGACAAGCTAGAGATCAGGTCTTATCTATGGTGATTTGATTAGAGATTGTATTCAAAACAACTTCCTTATATTTAGAATTGCTTCACGAACCAAGAGGAAGCAATGTATTTACCCTTGCTTTCTTATTTTGAAGCCTGACAGTTTAACAGCCAAAGAGGAATTAATGGAAGGATTCCACCCTTTTTTCACATTTGTAAAAACAGTCAGGGTCCTTCATTTCCTAGACCATAGACTAACAGCTAAACCATTTATTTCCCAGAAACTAGAGGTCCATTCATTTATTTAGTAGTCGTTTATTGAGTACCTACTATGTGCCTGTCACTGCTGGTGCTGAGGACACAGCAGGGAAACACACACTTTTATGGTAGTTGGAAGGAGGAATTAGATAAAAATCATAACAGATCAACATATGCCATAGTATTGGGTGAAGATAAAGGCTGCAAAGAATGAAGGAGTAAATAAGGAGACACAGAATGGAGATAGCAGGCTTCTGGGGTAAGTGACAGTAGAGAGGGGTCCTGGATGAGTTCAGAGCGCAGATTGGAAGGAGAAATGTCCCATCTGCTGGAACCACAAATGATCCTAAAGCAAGAGATTGTTGGCAGGTGTCAGAGGAATACCAAATAAGCCTGAGTAGCTGGAACAGAGTGAAAAGGGAAAGTGTGTTAGGAAGGATGGGAAGCTACTGTCAAGTTGTGTAGATATAGGGCATTCTAGGCCATGGCAAAAGCCAACTGGGGGTTGTAAATGCTATTGTTGCATGTGTCCATTTATATTTTAAAAACATCACTCTGGTGTTGGAGGATGATCATGTTCAGAAGTTTCAAGTCAAAGTAGGGAGAGCTTTAAGGAGGATATTATGGTAGGACTAGACAAAAGGTAATGGCGACTAGTACTTTATCGGTAACAGAGGATGCCACAGGAAACAGTTGAATTGCAGTTGATCTGGTTTTGCAGAAATCAGCTCTTAGCAACTCTTGGCTGACAGAAGTGCTGGCATAATCCTGCTACCCTTTTCTCTTTCCCTGCCCTCTCACGTGCTGGTGTAGCTTCCTCAGGGCCTAGAGGCTGGTGCCATCTCTTCCACTCAACTGTACAGAAATCTAGATGGTGCTCTTTTATTATATTTGTATCCTCTGAGCATCGTAGGTTGATTTCTGGATACTTTGCTTAGAAGCCAAGTGAGGAAGTCTCCCTCATATTCACGAACCGCCAGCCACACATTAGGCCCAGCTTTATTTTAAGGGCTGTGTTTTATATCCATTTTTACTGTAAGGTGCCTTGGATCTGTTCCTGAATATAGCATGAGTCCTTTAAATAAAAGTGTAGCAGTACCTAAACAAGGGTGAAAAACTTGAATAGCCGGCCGTTCAATCTCGTAAAATATTTTTGAGTGTTTCTCAATTTTGTAGACAAAGGGAGAGGAAAGATGAAGAAATCTCTTTGGAATCAAAGGTACCTGACAGAGCACATTCTTCCTGTTTCAAAATTGTTTTTGTGTATGTGGTTGCAGAGGGAGGACCAGATTCAGTATCTGAAATATCATGGAGACCATTATGTCTGCACTTGTGTCTGTGGGTTCACCTAATTTAGGCCTCAAGTACAGGATGCCAAACGCTTAGAAAGCAGCTGTACTTCTAAATGTATTAAGCAATTTACTTTAGGTAATGTAGCCTATAAAATTTTAATTTTGGATTAAATAAGCCATATCTTTCAGTGTGCCCATTGCACCTTGATATTCACGAGATGAAATATGAGGCATATTTAGTGAATTTCTTCTCAGGATGCTCCACTGGAGGAGGGTCAATAGTTTCCTAATGAAAGTAGTCAATAGCAATTCTTCTTAGAAAGCTCAAGGAAATTAGCATTAAACAACAGGCATGGGTATCTTCGGTTTTACACAATTATGTGATACGGTTGTTACATGTTTTAGGAAATGGTTCGGGAGGCACTGCATTGAAGTAGTAATTGATTAAAAACAGTGTGATTGTCCAGGCTCTAATGCTCGTTGCATTGTAAGCTAGAAACTAGAAAGATGCATACCTTGAGAACCTTTCCCAAGAAATGCGGAACATCGCGTTTAGAACTAAATTGCCAAAGGTTAGTAAGGGTTATTGCATTTTAATGTTTTATTTGGAAGAGAACAGATGTTATGCTGGGTGAAAATCTGAATTAAATACCCATTTGATTTATTGCTTCTCAAGTGTCTGTATGCTGTATGCCATGAGGTTTTGAGCTTGCTTCCTTCTATGAAAAGCTATTGTATTTAACAAATACTATATAGCTCTTGTGTTTCCAGTGCTTTATACATATTAAATCACTTAACCTACATCACAATGCTTTGAAATTGGCAGTAAGATTATCCCCAATTCTCAAATGAAGAGAGGAACAGAGAAGTTAAGTGACCTGCCCAGATTTACACAGACATTAAATAGTGAAGTCGGGCAATCTGGATGTAGACACATGGCTGTTAACCTACAGAGTATGGTACAGCCTCCTTATTTAGAGTAACCAAAGGACTTGATTTTCCCTGTCTCTAATACTAATCCCATTAGATTTTATACACACACATACACACACACACACACACACACACAAATCTTAAGTATTTTTCTTTCTTTCTTTTAACTATAGGTTCGGCAAATGTTGAAGCACAATGACAAGCCTGTCTGATGCAAAGTGTTCACCTATTTTTAAGTAGTCTGGATTTTCTCATTTTTTTCCATTTCTTCATTACTTTATGACACTATTTCTGTCAAGATATAACCCATGCACAAAATTTACCAAATGACATTATGGTGAGGAACGTATTGTACCCAGGAAAAAGCTGCTTAACCAAAGCATTACTGAAAACAGACAGACTTTCAGTTCACCTTTGACGATACTCACATTTCCCTGTTAAAACAAGGAAATTGGTTATAAACATCGAGCCAAGAAGGTTTATCTGTTTCCTCTATACCATTTTAATAAATAAAAAGTGAAAAGAAAATCAATGCTTGCCTATTTTCTCATGCCAACTCTGGTTTATTTCATTGTCTAATTAACATTTGACATACCATGTAGTGTCTTCAAGCACACAGAATTTGCTAGTGGCCTGAAGCAAATTCCTCTGCTGTGATTTTGTTAGATCTTTCAAGCTAAGCTGTGATAGACGGAGGGAGTTGGAAAAAAACACCAAGGACTATTTTAATACTCTAGAAGTCTTGCTTACATAGATGGCATGTTTTTTTAGGTCTATCCAAAATTGATGTCAGCTGTTCTAAAGGTATTCGATTAAAATGAGTCTCTAAAGTTCCTGTTATTGGCTTAATACAGGTCATTCAATCTCTCCTAGTTCTTTCTGCCTAAAGAATCAATACAGGTTTAAGCAATAGCATCTTGTCTCCTTTTGTCTTTATGTTTTCCTTGTTCCTTTCCCTATGTTCCTAAAACAATAGCCTTGCCATAACTCCAGCTGATAAATCCATGTTTTATTTACTCAGTTTATGTCTCATCTACAGCTTTGTTTAAGCAATCAGGTTACTGAACATGTATTAAGCTTTTACTGTTTGCAAGGCAGGATGGATGAGAAGATACATGGTTCTCAGAGTGATAACACAGAGATAGCAAACCATAACCCAAGTTAGGCTGGATTGAGTGCTGTGGAGTCATGGAATGGGCACTGATTAATATACCTTAAGGAATCAAAACCATCAAAAAGAAGGCAATATCAGGCCCATGAGTTTATGGATAGGTGAGATTTTAGCCAGCTAAATGAGGAACAGTTAGGTGAGGGACATGGGTGCCTTGGAAACAAAATAAGAAACAGTTTCTTTCAGGGAATTTATTCATTCAGTCAGCAGATATTTATTGAATACTTACTAAGTTTAGAAACCGTTCTAGTCATTTTCAATGACAAATACATAGATGAGCAAAACAGACAAAAGTCCTCGTTCTGCCAGGGCCTGAAATCCAGGGAGTTAGAAATTAACAATAAAAAGAGAAATGAGTAAATGTTGGAAGAGAGAGATGTTGTAGGGAGGAAATGTGGAGCAAGTCAGAGGAACTGGAAGTGTGGAATAGGAGAGGGAAGTTTGCCCTTATAAATTCATTGAAGATTAAAGATAAGAATGACAGGCCAAGGATTAAGGATTAAGGCCAAGAATAAAAGTCCTATAGGACCAGAGTAGGGGGAGAGGTGTCAGATGAGGCTGGAAAAGTGGACCAGAGCTATATTATAAAGGACTTTGAATGCAGATAAAAGATAATTGGCTTTAATGCGAGGGATAAAGGGGAAACGAAAGGATTTGGGAGAAAGTTGGTAATATGACTAGATTGCATTTTAGAAAAACAAATAAATAAGCAAATGCAGGTAGTATGGTGTTTTGTTCCAGGCAAGAACAGATAGGTGGTCTGAGTGAGGTTGATGAGGAGCCCACTGAAAGCTGGTGGAAAAGGAAAATGGGATGGGATTCGTAAACATGTCCGAGGTACAACTGAATGACTTGAAAATGAAGTAATTGTGAGAAGTAAGGCAGAGGGGAGAATTAAACTTGATTCCTAAGTTTCTAACTTTGTTGACTTAAGAAAAAGAAGTTATACTTAATTTTCTATATTTGAGCTTAGAAACACAGGACAGTCAGACTGATGGTTACCAGATCAAACTTGAAAGAATATCAATTACCTTGCTCATGGTAAAGACATAAAAATGCCACCTTGGACATGTTGAATTTAGAAATGCAACTTGCATATTTATGTGAGGGCATCTAGCAAGATGGCAACTTGTACTTGAGGGCTAGAGGTACAGATTTATGAGTCATGGAACTAAGATCAGAGAAGAGAATAAGATTATGCAGGGAAAGAAAAGGAAGTCAACTGTCCTAAGTCAAACAATCACAAAAATTGAAATGTTAATTCAAATTTCAAGTCTTCGATTTGATTAAAGAGATAGCATTGCTTTTCCAACCTTTTCAGTAATTTTCCTTGATAGCCTGTAACATACAGTCTATATTGTGCTATCAAACATTGATGAAGTAGTAAGTTATCCATCTAGGATCCGTCTCACAGTTCTGAGCATTTAACATCCTTTCACTTTGAAACTTTTTTTTTAAATTTCTTCTTTTCAAGCTCATCCATTGTCTGTTCAAATAATAATTGAGACAGAGAGATAACTACAAAAGTTCACTTTTTTCTTTATCTTAATAATCTTAAACAAAACTTACTTTTTTCCTTATAATGTCCTCTCATTTTACTTGAAGAGTGTAATATATATGTATAAAATATTATTATAATAGAAGAAATATATACACTCACATATATAGAGAGGCATATGAATTATGAATTACTGGAAGAATATCCTTTAGAGTGCTATAAATGGAGAATTCAACATTTAGATAGATGGCTACTCACTGAATAGTGTTTTAGTTTGTTATCAGACTGAAGAGATAGCACAGTTAATGTCAGCCATATGCCGTTTCTTGCCTGACTGATTTAAAGATTGTTCTGTTGCATAATTAGGATAACCTATTTGCAAATTGCTTAAAATTAGTGTTAACAGTTGGAGGGTGAGTTATGAATAACAATTTCGTTGCTTTATTAAATGTTACTAAAATATAGAACTATTGTGCTCTGTATAACTGAAAACGTGTGGTGGTTTCTTTATTGGTTCTTTTCTTATCCATCTATATTTAGAACATTAGTTAAGCGAAGGGTAATGCCAAGGACTTAGAGATTAAAGACTTTCAGTTATTTGTTGATAAACAGTTACTGTAAACTTATTCAATCTAAAATTTCAGCTCACTAATATCAATCCTAAGTTTAATGAGCGTACTCTCGCAAGCAATTTAAAAAAATTATAGTATCACCAAGTTTGAAAATTCAACCTCAGTGGTCGCTTACAGATAATTGCTACAGTAATGCTAGTCGGTAACAGGCACCCAACTTTAACTCAGGAACATCTTTTTCAGCTAAAGACAGTCTGTCTGTTAGCTCAGTACAAATGAGTGATAGAAATGAGTAATGGTAAGTTTAGTGATAGAAGTTAGGACATTAAAAGCTTAGATCAATGTCTGTGATTCTTCATCTTATAAATTCTGGAAAGGAAGTATGAGAAATATACTTTTGTCTATCACCAGAGAGATTTGACATTATTTTCTGTCACCAGGCAACAATTGCCTGAGGGCTTCTGCAGGCAGAATTCCTAGATTAATACTCTGTCCACTGGTAATGAGTAGTAACATATCTCTAAAATTTCATATTTATCATTGCATAATTCCTTTCATGGTAGTGGGGGGAGGGTAGCTTAGTGGAAAGAGCTCAGGCTCTGTTGTCAGGCAGAACAGAATTCAGTTTTCTGTACAGCCACGTACAAGTCATGTGACCTTGGGGAACCTGCCCTCACTTACCCTTGGTTTCCTTGTCTATACATGAAGCTCATACTTGAGTAGTTTACTATTTAAGCATGAAGAAGGCCATGTTGGTTAAGTGCCAAGTACTGGACCTGAACACAGTAGGCTCTCAACAAATGTAACGCTGTGTAATTCAAAGTTTTGGAAATTCTTTCTGAGAGGGGAGTGACAGCTAAATGAATGAAAGATATTAGCCATAGCAACAAAGAATGAATATCAAATATGTAATAATGGCAGCTCTATATTATTGAAGTCATGAGTTAATTGACATGTGGTAGGCATAGTCCCTTGAGTGTATTCCTTCTTTTCCTGTCCAGGTCTACCACACTTGCTATTTTTTTATTAGAAAAACAAGTCTATCAAAGCCTTTGGTATTCTGTTCCCAAGAATATGCCTCTTCTATTTATAATTACGATTTCAGGTAAATAATTCTGAGAGAAAAAGGCAGATACTATGCAATTAATATCCTAACTTAACTCTTCCAGAAATTCAGTGGAATTAGTAATTAGAAAACCAATTGTTTTTTAAAACTGGACAATGTGTTGTTATATGCATTTGAAATATACATGGATACCCACATGGGGTGCTAAAGTCAATGTTTACATAAACTGCTGGTCCACTTCTCAGTCTATCAGCAAGATTAACATTTTTTAAAAAGGTGCATTACATTAGGTATTTTTCCATTTTCAGTCATATGAGCAACCTTATTAACCCTTTAAAAGGAAGTGCTGAAGTTGATGGACCTCCACAAGGCAATCATTCCCTAGAACTCAGTCCTTTCATGTTTCCTGTTGGAAGTCTGTGCTTATAAATGGTATTATTAAATGGTGTGTTTTAATAGGGTTTGACTATTTCATATTTGAAGGGCCTTCTTTGTGGGATCCTTAGAGGCACATTACATTACTACAGTGTTACAAGGCAGAACAAAAGTCTGCTCCTCCTTCGATGAGCCACACAAGAGCGTGTTGCATTGGAGCCCAAGAGTTACAGGCTGAATGGTTTTCAGGGACCAAACAGAGCATTTGTGGTGCAGAAGTAGACTTTCTGCATCCATGAGGGTGTCAGAAAAATCACAAAGGACAATGGGAATCAATGTGGTGTCTCCTCCTCAGCAGACTGAGCAAGCACCCTCGGTGTCACTTTGCATTGAGGAATTGGGGACAGTGCCAAGCTCTAAGAGTGCTGAGGCCAGACATGGTTGAGTTTCCCAAGAAACCTGATAGGATAATTCCACTTTATAGGTTTTCCAAACTGAAGTTTCCAGGTGCCACTACAGTGTGTGTACAAACAACCTAAGCAACACAGGTTCTCACACTCACTTAGCATCTCTTGGTGTAACACTACGGAGACTATTTTTCTGTCCTTCTTGCCACTGAGAGGATAGCATGACTGGCAGCTGCAGAAGTCCAACATCTTTTCAACTTCCCCGAAAGCCTCAGGGCCACACCACGTGTATGATGATCAGGTAGACCATGTAAAGACTAAAACAAATAAAACTACAGTTTTCCTTCCACACGCTGCCTGCCTATTAATAAAATGAATGCCCACTTTGAACTTTATGTTCTTTTGAATTACATACTCTTTTGAACAACCTGGGGATTATTTTATTCATACAATTATTCATGTAGTGCTTTTCTTCTAATGCCTTTGTCCTACTGTGATAAAAAGTAAAACTGCACGCGGTATTTGCATGCAGTCGCCCACAATGGGTGGTGTAGTTTGCTACTTTTGCAACTCCTGAGGAATGAAAAGCACAAATCAAGCTGCCAAACATAAGTGAGCAAACGAAGGTTAACAGAACAAAACAGCAATTAGCTGAATATGAGAACAGATAAACCCTCCTTTTCCTGGAGGCCCTGGAGTCCACCCCAACTTGCTTGCAAAAGCGACAGGAAACCAGGTCACAAGGCCCCAGTGTGGCCAAGAATATGCAGCTTTCTCTTGGTAGAATATTGGTAAAGAGCAACTATGAGAATCAGAAATCACATGCTCAGAGTCAACCAAAAACCAAGCAATGCAGCCTCAGGGGTCAACTCTGTGAGCAGACAAATGCAAACTCTCTTTCTAGAGAGTGCTGTCCAATAAAAAAATAATGTGACCACGTATGAAATTTTAAATTTTGAGTAGCTATATTAAAAAAATAAAAAGAAATAAGCAAAAGTAACTTTAATAATTTTATAATCTAATACATCCAAAGTAGAATCATTGTAATATGCATTCAATCTTGAAGCATTTTAATAAGACATTTTACCTTTATTTGTACTAAGTCTTTAAAATCCAATATGGGGGCGCCTGGGTGGCTCAGTCGGCTAAGCGTCCGACTTCGGCTCAGGTCACGATCTCACTGTCTGTGGGTTTGAGCCCCGCATCGGGCTCTGTGCTGACGGCTCAGAGCCTGGAGCCTGTTTCAGATTCTGTGTCTCCCTCTCTCTGACCCTCCCCCATTCATGCTCTGTCTCTCTCTGTGTCAAAAATAAATAAATGTTAAAAAAAAAAAAAATTTAAAATCCAATATGGATTTTTCACTGACATCACTTCTCAGTTTGGACTAGCCGTGTTTTAAGTGCCCAGTAGCCATATGTGGCCAGTGGCCAATGCCTTGGATAGTTCAACTCTAAACTAAACTTTTCTTACTGATAAAAAGCTTTTGAAACAGATGCTCATTGGCTCCATTCTAACCTTAAAACTGTACCCTGTATCCTCTTGTGGACAGCAAATAAACAAATCTCAGGACTATTCTGAAAACCAGAAAAACAATAGAATAACCTTGGACTAATTTTTTTTTTTTTTTTTAATTAGGCTTACAAAAGGCAGCCTTATCGGTGCTTACCATTCTACTCGTTTTCTTCCTCTAGAATGCCATCCTCATTTCCTCTTATTATACCTGCTGTTCCAGTTGAAGCTTTGTTGTTGTTTTTTTTTTTATGTGTTTAGATTTGTGCTATTTTTTAAGTTTATTTATTGAGAGAGAGAGAGAGAGAGAGAGAGAGAATCCCAAGCAGGTCCCTCCACTTTCCCAATGCAGGGCTTGACAAGGGGCTCGACATAGGGCCCATCCCATGGGATGGAGCCCCAGGGAATCATGGACCCGTAAGATCATGACCTGAGCTGAAATCAAGAGTGGGATACTCAACCGACTGAGCCACCCAGCCACGGCTAGATTTGTGCTGTTTAATACATAACTCTAGCTATGTTGAATGACCAAGGACTTGAAATATTGCTAGTATGACTGAGGAATTGAATTCTTCATTTTATTTAATTTTAATTAATTTAAATTTAAAACTGGTATTGGATTCAGTTATTAGAAAATGTTTAGGTATGTTTGGAATGCTTTGAATGCTTGATCTTACCATAGTTACTGAACTATATACATTTTATAAATACCAAATTCAAATCAAGTAATTTCAGTGAAAATTTAGCTCTCAAATTGAGATTGCTAAATTGTAAATAAAACATACACTGGATTTCATAGGCTTAGTACAAAAAAAGAATGTGAAATATCAGCAAATTTTTATCTTGGCTATATGTTATGGTGACAATGTTTTTCATATATTGGGTTAAATAAATAAAAGATGTTATTAAAATTAATCCCATTTGTTTCTTTTTACTTTTTGTAATATGGCTACTAGAAAATTTTAAATTGCCTATGTGGTTTGCATTGTATTTGTATTGGGTAGTTCTGGCTTAGGTCTTTATACTTATCCAGGCTTTGGGAATGCCTCAGACACCTGGTCTGGAGAATAATGGCTGAGAGTTGAACACATTCCTAAAACCTACAAATCATAGCCAGTTTACAGGTGGCCCTTGGAAAAGTCAAAGGGTTTAATGAAGTGCCTCATAAATAAACACTGGCAGCCATCAGAGCTGGCCTACTTTTCAACGTATTGCTCATTGAAATGGTTTTGCCTGTTTTGTTTCTGTTTTTTTTCTTAATTTCATGCACTTATATTTTTAAATCAATTCGTAACTCTTACCAATGCCATAAAGTGACCTGAAATGTAGTAGTAAGTCTATAATTTGTAAACAGTTTTGAAATTGACAGTTTAAAAAAAGATACTATAAAAACATAAGTTGTTTTACTTAGATTCCGTGGGTCTAGGGGAATAAACATAGACTTATTATCTTATTGAATTTGCTTTCCAAATACCACAATATTCAATTGAACTACTCAGTTATGATATATTATAATTTCATACATGGCAGGTAACTAGATTTAATGTTATTTTAGACGTCAAAATGTTTTTAAATCATGAAAGGGGTATTCATATACTATGTTGAACAGGCTGTCAGCACACCAAAGGCTAATTTAGACTGTGTCTGGGTTATTTTCATGGGCCCTAATGCTTCTGTGAAAGCATCTATTCACTGTACTGTATCTGTCTTTCATCAGAATGAATCTGTCAGCCATTTCTATAGAAGATAATGTAAAATAATTTTCTGAATATACTATTTGTATTCCATTGCTGACACAGTCTGTAAAGTTCTCCATAGACAGAAGCTTATCAATTCAAAAAGAATTTCTGAAATACCTACTATGGGCTAAATATGATAGGCCATGTAATCCATTTTCCTGAAACAACTAAAATCTGCGAGTCATTCATATTAACCTATGTAAAAAGTGTAAACATCAGAAGAAAGATAAATTAGTATAATAAATAATAATGTTCAAATGTCTGGATATAATCAGGAAGACATAATTAATCTTAATATATTCCATGGGGCACCTGGGTGGCTTAGTCGGTTGAGCATCCAACTTCAGCTCAGGTCATGATCTGCTGGTATATGAGTTCCAGCCCCACACCGGGCTCTGTGCTCACAGCTTAGAGCTTGGGGCCTGCTTCAGATTCTGTGTCTTCCTCTCTCTGTCCCTCCCTGACTCACTCTCTGTCTCTGTCTCTCAAAAAAATAAAATAAAATAAAATAAAATGTGAATATGTATATATAATATATATAATGTGTATATATATACATATACAATATAGATACATAATATATATATAATGTGTATATATATACATACATATATATATACAATATATATATATATATAATGTGTATATATATGTATGTATATATGTGTATATATATGTGTATGTGTGTGTGTGTGTATATATATATACACATTCCAGAAAAAAACAATAAGGTTTGTGAGGAGAGGAGATCAAAATTGTAGAGGATTAAGTATAGATATTTAACATGTAGAATGTTTAGAAAATCGAACATCTAAATTCAAATAAAGTGGCACAAGGCAGTGTTAAAAAGGACAGGAGAAGTGAGAAGACCTGGGTTCTAGTTCTGACCTACCATTGGCCAAAGGTATAACTTGAGGATATGTTATTCAGATTTCTGAGCCTCAGTATTATTGTATATAAAATGGGGATGAATAAACCCTTCCCTGCCTGATCACCAAAGTCGTAGTGAAGATAGATTAGTAAGTTTGTGAAGGGTTTTCTGAACTTTAAATGACTGGTCAAATGCATGACATTAATAGGAACTTAACTTCCTAAACTTAAAATTCCTTTGAAGGCTTGTAATGGTTCTCTGCTTTCTTCAGGCCCTTATAGACTGATATCATTGCAAATTATACTTGCATGTAAATAGAAATGTGTTGGCATAAACTGCCTCACAAAGAAAAGTTATTATTATTTAAAAAGAACAAATTCAGGGAGCCTGGGTGGCTCAGTCCATTAAGCATCTGACTTCAGTTCAGGTCATGATCTCATGACGTGGGTTCAAGCCCCACCTGGGGCTCTGTGGTGACAGCTCAAAGCCTGGAGCCTGCTTCCGATTCTGTGTCTCCCTCTGTCTCTGCCCCTCCCTAGTGCAGTCTCTCTCTCTCTCTCTCAAAAATAAATATATATTTAAAAAAATTTAAATAACAAACTCAATGCTTATTTCTGCTGTTTAATATAACAAAAGTAAGTTTAACAATTAAAAAATACACAATTTTAACTGGATTTAAGACGATCACAGAGGGTTTTAATATGAACTACTTTGCAAATTATTTTACAATAAGGTTTCTGGCTAGCATTTTATATTAACAAAGGTCCTACCAGTAATAGCTCCTTTTTACATTTTACAATGAATTGTATGAGTAGTTCAGTATTTTATTTTTTATTTAAATGGGAGATTTTAGACTATGAAGTGATTTTGCAAGACTTAAAAGAATCCAGGGGGAAAAATGTTGTCTTTGTTATTGTTGGATGCTAAGATAGTTTAGATTCTTCAAGAGGTTTAAGATAAAAGGATATAGTGATTCATCTCTTACAATAAATTTTAGGTCAGATGTAATTTGAATGTTGGTTGGTGTTTTCAACATCACGTATATTTTCTCAGTATAAAACAATGCTTACCTTGACTTCATTTCTTAAAAATTATAAACTCATACTTTTCTTTTTGAAAAGTAGGTAATTCCAGGTCTGTTTTGTGATAGGACCAGATAGTGGTTTTGTAGCACATTTGCTCCACGATATTCTGTAGAGCCAAATTTTATTTCTCCTCAAATGGAAAAAGAAAATGTTATCACTTATAGTTAGGATATATATATTAAAAAAAAAATTACTTCTCAGGAAATTCTTTAGAGTGGAGAAATTCCAAGGGGGAAGCTACTTGGAGAAAAGTTAAACCCCGGATAAGAAAGAAGATACTGCTCTGTAGATGAGCCCTGAGGCTCAGATCTCTAGAAATGACCTTATCCCAGACCGCCCAGTCTCATTATCCTGCTTGCCTTTTATTTTGTTTATTCTCAGTAACTTTTCATATGCACTGATATTTAGGCATGTGCAGTTTTAATTCTGTGTATGTTAGAGATTGATCTGTTTGGAAAGATCACTTGACATTCTAGCTCATATTTGAGCGCTGAGAAGAACACTTTTAAATGTGGTATGAGCCATTAGAAGTAGCATTGTGGAGTGAAATCTTTAAACAGTATTACGGAATAAAATTTTCAATGAGGATGTGCTTATAAAAGCAAAGTGGGCCACTAGTTCTGCTAGAAAATTAGAAGAATAAATTATTTATATTCTTTGTTTTGTTTATACTGTGCTGTGCTCGATAAAGAATTTGGCAATGCTTAGAAAAATACATAAGCCACAATGGATAAGATAAATCACTGAGGAAGTTAAGAGGGCAGGAAAATCATCAAGGCAATGATGATAATGAATTTATGATAATGATGGCATGTTTATTCAGTGGGTACTCAATGCCAGGATCTGTTGTAAGCACTTTCCATTTAGAAGCTCAGTTAATCCTCATAGTAACCTTAGTAGTTAGAACAGCTTACAGATGAAGAGAAAGCACTAAGATACATGTCCCAAGTCACAGTGCTAAACCCGTGTTGGAAACCTGCCCCTAGACTCCCAGTCACTGAGCTCCATTAACCTTCTCCATAAAACCAGCATGTGGATTGACTTCGTTTTTACAAGTACTGCAGGTTTGGTTCTAAGCCTTTCAGCATCTAAACCGAGGCTGCAAATACAGTCATAGTGACTATTGGTTAAAAATATCAGTCATCCCGGGGAATTAAGAAGCGGAATACTTGGTAGACATACTTGAAACTACCTCACTGCACCGTATACTGAATCATACTGAGACTTAAATAATGCCCTTATGCCAATAACACAGTGTAACTCTTGAACGTATCCACACCTCTGAACGTCAGCACATTAGTCAGAGCCAGGGAAGCATGATTGTACTTGGCCAGCTCAACTGAGAGCTAAATCTTTCAGCCTCCAGACATTGGGCATTTTGCGACATGCAGGCCAGAGGGTACTTAAGAAAGTTTCACGTGGTGGGTTAGGACTGCAGCAGCAGGTCGGACTGGGAACAACAGAGACGGGTAATTTCGAACATGCAGCAAGCTAGTGGCAGTCTTAGTAAGCTGATAAATACGGATGTGGATGTATATGGACTTGTCATCCCAATACTTTATTGCAAGAGTTTGGCCAGCATGATTCAAATGCCAGGTTACAGGTTGCTTCTTTCAACCGATTGGAGGTTTCACATCTAATAAAGTAGAGCAATCAACCCAAGCCCGGGGCTGAAGCTCTCTTGTCCTGTGAAGGAGAGGTGGCCCGGTCTGAGTTTGCCTCCGGGCTCACTTAGAGTGGCAGGGGGAGCTGTGGCTGTTATTTCACCAGAAAAGAAAAGCAGCATCTCCCTGAAGATCTCACATTTGTTGTTGGTGGTGTGTGTAGTTGTAACTGAACAATGAACTAAGTACCTTGGCACTGCTTCAGAAGGGGCATTATATCAAAGAACTAGTTTTTTTTTCTCTCTCTTTTATAACTGAGAACAAGAGAGAAGCAAAACCTCTTTTGTCCAGTGCCTATTAATCACCATCAAAACATGCAGCTGTCGGCTTAATTTGGATACTAATTTACTTATAGTTTGATTTTACCACTTAAAATGAAGTATTATCGCTGAGGCAACAGTGTGAAAGTACGTTGTTGTCAACGACCTTGGAGTCCCAAAAGCTCCACTTGTTTTGCCAAATAATGAATCTGATGTTCAATGAATCTCCCACTGCCCAGAGACCTTTGTAATCCCGAGACACAACATTTTATGTTTACAGATGCTTGATTTAGTGGTGCCTCTGCCAGCTGATCGCTAACAAATGGTAGCACAGCCAAGGAAGACCAGTGAGATTTGCATCTGGCTTGTGGAATGGTAAACCTGTGGTGCCGGCAGTCTGTCACAGACTGTCCTTAAAAACTCAAATATAGTGGCCAGTAATCAGTTCATTACAAAATGCACCAGCCAAGAGCTATTAGGAAGACTGAAAATACCTGTTGGTGCGAGTGTTTGGCTGGCCCTCTCTACCAGCTGACAGGGGTGTATGGTTGAGCTAGGGTTTCTGTGTATTACTCAGGGGGATGACATTTTCATAAACCATGGTGTGGATGGCGCCCTCTAGAGTTGTGTGACACGGTAGCTCTGCATTTTATATAGTCCACAGTTTTCACCTTTTTTACAGTAACCTATTCTTGTTTAACATATGTTTGTGTCCTTACTTGCCTGTCAACTCCTACAGAGCTAGTTTTATTTTCTTATTTTTCATATTGCCCAACGGTGGCAGAGTGCCCATGGCATAGGAAACGTTTTTTTTTTTAAGCTTAGTCATTTAATTGAATGAAAGTGAAAATATATTTTGAAAAGCCAAGAATTTTTGCTTGTATATTTAAACAAAAAGGAACTTTTTACAAGTATGATTCATATTGGTATGTCAGCTCAGACTTCACCCTGTAATGTAGTGAGGACTCATCAGGAGACAAGTGAAAGAAGACCAAATCAAACATGTTTAAGGTTGAAAGAAAAAACTGAATTTAGTGGTTCACGTAGCAGAAATCCCAGAGTTAGATGCATCTGACTTCAGTTGCCACCAGATCCACTGACCCTAAAGATGACCTTAAGGGATTTTCGCTGCATCTCTCAGTTCTGCCTTTCTCCGTGTTGGTTTCATTCAAGCTTGCTTTTTCCATCCCACATCAAGGTCACCAGTAACAACGCCATACTAGCAAACAGTCCTTTAAGCAATCGTTTTCTTTCTGTACAGCAAAATCCAAGATTCCATCTTGATGACAAGCCTCAAGTCGGGGGCTTGCTTACCTGGGACCAGTAGCTGTGGTCCCAGGATTGGGATCTCTGATGTGCTGGATGGGAAGTGAATGGGAAACTGAACCATAAGGCCTGAGAGTGTAGGAAACGTTTCTGTCACAAAACAAGAAGAAATGGATAATGAGCAAAGAAATGTTTCTACCACATTATCCTCCATTTAACAGGTGATGAAACTAAGATTCCGGGAGGACATTGTCTTGACAATGTGAGTCTATTGGTACTGAATCCGGTATGTTTTGCATATGACCTTTCACTTATACAGTCATTCCTGTAACATATCAGGTTGGTAGGTAATCAACGGTAAGGATTTTGTTTTTAGACCTGTAGCATAGGAATTTGAGAAGACCGAAGAACTGGAAGCAGCAAATGGGTAAATTGAAAATAAGAGTCATGAGAATATTTTCTTGAGTCTTTAGTTCAGTTGGATTCAACATGATTTCCCAATTTATGAAAAAAGGCAGCTTGATTTTCCCGACAGATCATGGCAAGTGGAAGTTTTCCCTAAAGTACTGGCAGTGATTTCAATAGAAACAATCAAGTGCGGATAGCTTCATTTCTCTGTTCTCCTGACTATTGAAAGGATTTATTTGCTTTGATATGGATGTGGTTCTGGTTTTGGTGAGAGTGAAGTGGCACTTTGGCCTGAGGGATGTGTATGTGTTCTAGAGAATTGCAGGCATTGGATCCGACCACAGCCCACACTGCCTTGCTGCCATTTTCATAAATACTGCATGATTCTGCGTCCACATTTGCACAAAACAGCATGTCATTGATGACCACATTTATGTGAGTTTAGTTTTGTTTACTTTTTGATTCACTTTTTATACCAGTCAGCCTGGAAGGTATGAAAAGGATAACGATTTCTCAAGAACTTGAGTTGAACCCATACAGAGGAAGAGGGAGTTAGGGGTCTGCCTTGAAATCAACCTGCTTATTTAAGTAGATTTAAAGAAAAACAGAGCATGAAAACAACAAATCAGCCTGACTTATCTAAGAGGAATGGATAAAATAGTCCCTGCAGGAGGAAACGTGTAACCCAATCCAGTAGTTTATCACATCTTCATGAAGCACTGAAATAGCTCTATGAATTTATATTGTTTCCGAAAGCTATGTGAGCCGTGATGTCTTGCCCTGCCCCACTGTGAACCCTGAAATCAATCCATTGCTCTCTCAAACTTTGGGAAAATGATATGCTGCTAATGTCAATGAACTAGCTGCATTCACAGAATGGTTTTTCACTCCCTGAGTTTACTGAAGTGGAACACAGAGAGGATATGCCTTCCTGAGAATAACCACATGTGCTCAAAGACTTAGATTTTCCAGGCATGAGTGCATTGCTGATAAAACACCTCCTTAACATGAGGAAACCTTGTTATTCTTCCTTTCCGCAAATCATTTGCCTCCTTTATATTTGTAAAGATTGTCAACTCTTATTTCTTTTTCTGAGGTCTGATAGAACAGAGGCCTTGAACAAAGGAAAATGGATACTGTTCAAAGAATCTACCTCCTGTAACAAAAGAGGCCAGAGCTATCTCCTCAGAGCCTCTATCTTCCTACAAATCACCCTCCTTTGCCTCAGTTTACATTAGTTCATGATCATTATTTATATGATATTCTGAAGAAGCACTTTATAGGTGGGTAAAATGCAAGTTAAGATATTTCTGACTTGAGAATAACAGCTAGAAGCTAAATTTTGCAGCCAAGTTGCGCTACATATCTTAAAGTATTTTTCTTACATATTTTTTACAAATTGTCTTAGCTTGTTACTACTATTTGACAATAAATTTAACAGTGCTAATACATTATTCTGTAGCAGTTAACAATTTTCAGGTTGCTTACACATATTCTGTGCCTATTGTGTTTTATTATTCCTCTCTATGTAGTGGACGATGATTTGCTAAGTCTGTTTCCTTTAACATAGACAATAGTTTTTACAGGTGACTTAAAGCAGTTACATATGTTCGTTGACTAAACTAGAAAGTAAACCAATTAAAAGCATTAAGAACATATCATTGTGGGGGCGCCTGCGTGGTTCAGTTGGTTAAGCGTCCGACTTCGGCTCGGGTCATGATCTCACGGTTTGTGGGTTCAAGCCCCGCGCTGGGCTCTGTGCTGACGGCTGAAAGCCTGGAGCCTGCTTCGGATTCTGTGTCTCCCTCTCTCTCTGCCTCTCCCCTACTCATACTCTGTCTCTCTGTCTCTCAAAAATAAATAAATGTAAAAAAAAAAAATTTAAAAAAAAGAACATATCATTGTGATATATGAAGAGACTAACAGATACAGTATGTATACAATTATATTGAAAAAGTAGCATTTGTTTATTTCTCATTTTGACCTGTAACTAATAAATAGATGTTGGTGCCTCCTTGAGAAGCTGCACAGAGCTGATTATTCATCAGGTGATTCTCTAAGTGTGTGTTGAATGTTAGGCAAAGGAAATTTCTGCTACTTATGAGCTGTGTAGACCTGGGCTAGCTAGTTGACTTCTTTGTGCCTCTGCTTTTTCATCTTTACAATGGAGACAACAATATTATCCATGGTGTTGGGAGACTTACATGAGGGACTAAGTCTAACGTACTTACTGGGGTACCTGGCCTTTGTAAGTGCCTTATAAGAATTTGTTATTTTTATGGTTGTTTTGATGTTGTTACTAACAAGAATGCCGTAAGGGAATCATGGACAGTGATTTGACGAGTCAAAGTTTTCACATTGTGAGAGGCCACACCACTTAAAAGGCACTCAGGCTTACAAAACCCGAAGTACCTGGATTCTTGTCCCAGCTCTCCCATTTACAGATGGATGGTCTTGGGAAAGCTACTCAAACTTTCAAAATCCATGTTTTGTCTATGAGAAACATAAGGAGCTTATTATAAAAGTTATATCCTGTAGGGTAGCTAAAAAATGAGATCATTAAATAACTTAAAAAATAGTTCCATAAAGGAAACTGCCTTTCCATCTTAGACACAGTGTCTGGCTTTAAGCAAGTGATGGTGGAGCCCATCATTAAATCTCATTCAGTCCTTTGCCCTAGAGCTGAGTGCCCTGGATCAACAACAAATGGTATGTGTCTGATCTTTATATTTTTAAACAAAATAAAAGTAATATTTTTTATTTGTAAAATGTATAAGAAGGTTTAAAGTAATTCACTACTTGGCAAGTTTTAACTTGATCTTAGTGGAGAAAATACTTTAGCAGTGCTGTATTTCCAGTCTTATCGCCTTCATTCCTTTGATCTTCACTTTTGTTTTCTTCTAAATACATAACAATATTAACAGTGCTGCTTAATTCTGAGGTCCAGTAGGATTCCCAAAACAAACTTACTGGGAGTAAGTTCAACCATACTGGTGAGTTAATCCTTCTCCTCTTTTGTTGAAGAATTTAGTTATAGACCCCAAATAAAAGTACTTCCAAATAAAGTAGTACATTTTTTTTTTTAAGCTTAACTCTCTTTAAATGAGACCAGAGTCTTAGGAACTTTTGTTTACTAGTAAACTTCTAAAAGTTTTGAAGCATTTGTCATATTTCAAAATCTAGTCTTTATCTGAAACATCAAGGTAGATTTAGGTCTTGAAAGAGTTTTTATTTTATAAAAATAGCGTACCTCTTTCAACTTCATGTAAAGATGGCAGGCTAGGCTAAAATGACAAAGAATGCCTTCAGGGGAACTTTGAATGAATAACTTTGAAGGAAAACTATTTTCACCAAAGACTTGTCCAGATTTAATTAGTTATGGGGGTTAAAGGCAGAGAGAAAAGGCCAGGAGCCTAAAGGGATTTTAGGAGTAAAGTGTCAAGGAGAAGTGAGGTCTCACATGGAGAAGGAAGTGTTGCTACTTTAAGGTTTAATAATTTTGTGACCCAGTGTCAAGTGTTGTGATTTCCAGTGGCAGGGGAGGTGAAAAAGGGAAACATTAACCAACCCTGTACCTTGCTGGAGGTGATTCATACCCGTACTCTCTTCTTCAGTGTACTGGGTATAATAGCTTTCCAAACAGTAAATTTTGGAAGAATGTCATTTGCTCCATCAAAAGGGATAAAAAGCAGGGATATTGGCTCATAATCAGTACCCTCACACAAGAAGTGAATTAATCCTTTCCTGGTGAAGTGATGAAATGTGAAATGATATCACGTGCCATTTGGAAACTATAATTTTTATAAAGGACGCACACCCGCACGCATGCGTGCACAGACACACAGATCCAGAATTCAATTATCTGAGCTAAAGATAACAATGATAGTACTAAAGTCTGTGATGCTTGTTTGCGTTTTAAAACACGTGCAGAAATTTTGGTGTCATGCAGACATTACCAGAACCATAAATGTGCAGTGGTTTTTAGTTGTTGTTGTTTTTATTTTTAACATTGGATGTTAACTTAGCCTAAACATTATAGGTCAGTAGTTGGAGCATAGTTGGCATATGATAGCCCAACTTTGGTAAGGCAGAGAATTTACTATAAAAAGCCGCAGTCAACACAAAAGACATGAAGCATGAGTCCATATATATTTTTAATATATATATCCACACACATTTGCACATACATAAATAACTGCATGGAGAAAGGTCCAGAACAAAACACACTAGTGTCAACAGTTGCTAGAATTGGGGAGTGGGAAGGAGCTTGAGGAGTGAATTTCCAGTTTTTTTACGTTTCTCTATTATAGAATTTTAGCAATTGGAATAAATAAAATTTTAAATACGTAATTTTTAATAAAACAGTAGCTCAAAAATAAGAAGATAAAATAAGTTATCAGGTGAATTAGAAGGAGGTATTGGAATGGTGCTACAGAGCTTACATAATCAGAAAATATATGCCAGAGCCATGAAATCTTGATATTGCCCTGGGATGTCTACTCCTGCCAATTAATAGCCATGCAGTCTTAGACAAGTTGCTCAAACTGTCTGGGCCTCAGTTTCCTCTTCTATAAAATGAGACACTTGAACCAAAACTGTATGTGGATATTTAATTATGTGGCAAATTACTTCTCTATAGCCACAAGCAATACTGACCCATGTTTTCCCCACCCCCTGGTTCTGGTATAGCCACCCAGCCAGCGAGACGGGGCACAAAGAAATGAATTCTCTCTGCATTTTCCCCCACCTCTGTACCCCTGGCCTCCCTCCCACAGTCCTGAACACAGTCATGATGGAAGCATAGACTTCTCGCCTAGAAGACGTCTAGAGTGCTCTCACTCTCGAAGCCCTGCTGTTTATGTGTACGGTATACTCACACCTTGGATTTTTGTTCACACTGTACAGACCTACCTATCAACCTACCTCCCTACCCACACTTACAAAAAACAATAAATCATCGGGAAAGTGACAAGGACCAACACCTGGTTCCCGACCTGGTGTTCCTTTCACCACCTCCTGATGGCTCTTCCAACTCAGGGCCTGAAAGTGAACGTGTTTTGAGAAGTGATAAAGTAACTGGTGTTTTTATGTAGGGAGATTACAGATGAGAAAGCAAATTCTGAAATTGCATTTATAAATTATGTCCAGTTTTAAAAGAGGAAAACTACAGTGAGATAAAACTATTTTCTCTACCCACAAGAAAGAATGCAGACTCTTAAGGGAACACTGGTACAAATTCTAAACTTTTTTTTTTTTTTAACAAAGCAGGAAATAGAAGAGTGTTCACTTCTACACTTATATGTTTGAAAAAATCTAGAAACTTACAGTTTTAGGAATTTCTGTACCTTTTCATCAGTTTACTCAACAAATATGGTCTTTTAGTCCTGCTATGTACCAAATATGACTGGGTGCTACAGATTCATGAAAGAATTACACATAATTGTATTTAAATAACGCTCTGTGTAATGGGGCACAGAAAAGGTCGGTGTGATCTATCACTGTGCATTAAATGCGATGCTATGGCAATGCATATTGTGCAGTGTTAACACAGGGAGAAGGCAACAAGCCCATACCAAAAGGGTCTAGAATGGCCTCCTGGAGAGGATAAAGCTTAAGGTGAACTAAGAAAAACTAATGTTTACTAGGCACAGGAAAGAAAGGACACTTCAGGAAGACAGATCAGAGAGTGACTAGTGCTCAAGGGTGTTTAGGAAAATTAGACAAGCTTAGTATCCACAACAAGAATACAACAAGAAAATAATACAAATAGTTACCATATGTGAAGATCTTATATGTGGTCAGCTCTATGCAAAATCATTCCTATTGCCTTATTTCATGTACCCCACACACTATCACCACATCTCTTTGCCTATATCCATTTGATAGACACAGAAACTGAGATTAGGTAAAATGCCAAAAATCATACACCTAGTAAAAAGTGGTGCTGAGATTCAAATCCAAATCTGTGGGGTCCCAAAGTCTATTTTCATAGCAATTACCCAATTCATAATTATGATAACCCAAAGTCCATGTGTTTTTCCCTGGATACAGAAAGCCCTGCACCCATTTATTCAAAAATTATATATTCAGTTCCCAAGAGTGTAATAAGCACCACGTGTACAACGATGAATAACATCCAGTTAGTAGTCCCAAAGTTAATTTAAAATGCAGTGTTAGAAATAAATATTTCTCCCCAATAAAGTTGATGGTAGGGTTATGGGAGAGGTATGTTCTAAGCTGGCAGAAGTAGGAAAGGCACAGAAAACTTCCTGGAAGAAATTATGGTTGAGTAGAGCTTAGAGGCTGAGGAGGAGCAGGTAAAATAAGAGAGGGGAGTCACTGAAGCAGAAGGTGTAGAAACCGCATGTTGTGTCCAGATGACAGTAGATGGTCTGTGTTTTTGTAATGTAGAGGGCAAGGGATGGAGTATTGAGAAAGGAAGGTGGAATGGTGGGCACACATTAGATCATGGAGGAGCTTGTATACCATGTTCATGAGCTCGGATTTGTCTTAGAGGAAACAGAGAAGTGACTTAGATCTTGCCTTTCAGTGGTAGGCCAAGGATACCAACTATGAGACTTTGAAATGTTCTAGTAAGAAATGGTGATGGCAGTGGAATCAGAGATAGAAAAAGAGACAGATGAAAGAAACATGTAGGCCATAAAATCAGTAGGACTCGATCATTTTTATGTTGGCAGTGAGAAAGAGAAAGAGTCAAAGACAATTCTTAGTTTTGTAGCTTGGGGAAATCCTAGGAAAGATAGAGATTTCCTAACATTTTTTTAAATGTTTATTTATTTTTGAGGGAGAGACAGAGACAGAGCATGACCAAGGGAGGGGCAGAGAGAAAGGGAGACAGACTCTGAAGCAGGCTGCAGGCTCTGAGCTGTCAGCACAGAGCCTGATGTGGGGCTCAAACTCACGAATCATTAGATCATGACCTGAGCCAAAGTTGGATGCTTAACCGAATGAGCCACCCAGGTGCCCCGAGATTTCCTAACTTTGAAGCTTCCTATATTCATGAACTTCATTATGGATCTATGGAGTACTGTGTATATTCAGTGTATTATTAATTATTTCACTAAATTTAAGGGATATGTTCTTCATTCCAAAGTCACTAAAAAGAATTTCTAATTTGCATGAGAAATATAGATTTTTAATGGTTATGTTTTAAAAATATAAAGTATGTGTTATCAGCGATAATTTTTATTTTAGGTCTTAATTTTATGGCTGAACAATGTATGCATATTGCCATAGATTTTATTTTCATAGTTTCCAATACTTTGAATTTAATTCTTATTCTTTTTTTTTCTCAAGTTTATTTGAGAGAGAGTATGTGTGCGAACAGGGGAGGGACAGAGAGAAAAGGAGAGAGAATGCTAAGCACACTCCACACTGTCAGTGCAGAGCCAGATGGGGGACTCCATCTCACGAACCGTGAGATCGTGACCTGAGCCAAAATCAGGGTTTGGAAGCTTAACCAACTGAGCCACCAAGGCACTCCTGTTTAATTCTTATTCTTAATTTGGTGACATTTGTCTTCTTTGCTATCTCAGCCTGACACTCTGATATGTTTAGTTTCCCTTACATGTGAATTCTGAATGCTTACAAAATATTTTTGTGCGTATGAAACAAAATGAGTACACTTGTTAAATTTCTGGAAGTTGGGTTATGGGTGTTTAGGTTCTTTGCTCTATCATTTTTCATATACTTGAAAATATCCATCATAGTTAAAAAACATATATAGATTTTTTGATAAGTGTATAGATATAGACAGATTACATTCTGATAATTTGAATTATCATAATACTTTACTATGGAGAAGTAATTAATATTTTTCATAGTTCTCGAGGCAAGGAATCAATTTTAGGTGTGTTCACTTCAACTGAGTAAAATTTTAGAGCCTACTAGATATATGGTGGAGCTGGGCTATAATAAGGAATACAGAAATTACTGGCACTCACAAATCGCGTTCAAGGATTTGTACAATTGAACACTAAGGAATGGCTATCTCTGGAAGGACTAAGAATAGATCTTTCAGTGGTATTGAGATAGGCATTGAAGAGTCAGTAGGGAATAAGACATCATGTGCACAGCAATACGTGCACGTGGGGAAAAAATTTAAAAACCTACCTTAGTGTGGAATATAGAATCACCAATTTTAACTGTGGGGGAATGGTGGTAAATAAGCTGAAAATTGAGTGAAGCTTTGGCCTTTTTCTGTTGAACACGATGTTTCCAGCAGAAGCTGTTGTGATTCTACCTTCCATTTAGATGCGGTATAGCTGGAATTGAGAGAGGAAGGTCAGGAGCAAGTCCAGAGCAAGGCAAGTCAGTAACATTACTCTTGTAATAATTCATATGAATATAGTAAGGACTTAAATTTGAGCAGTGATAGTGAAAAGGAGAATAAGGATGGATGGTAAGAGAGACAATATAGAGCTGATATTCATTGTACATGTAGATGAATTAGACCTGATGGGGAGATGGGACGCCAAGCTTCTGACTGTTAGAATGATATGGTAGTCAGAAATAAGGAGTTGAGTCAAAAAGAGAAGCTGGTTTTAGAGGGAAGATGTTTATCTGATGTCGATGCTGAGGGTAGAGTGTTGAACAAAACAGATAAAATTTCTAATCCCGTAAAGCTTTGACTTTTGTAGTGGGGGAAAAGAAAAGAGGCAACTAACTGAGTAAACAAGCTAATTTGAGAGTGATGGGTGGTAAGAAGAAATCAAATAGAATGATGTGTTCTTGAAGAGACACATCAAGAGTTTGAGAGATTGGGTAGTCAAGAATCTCTTTGGCAGAAAATACTGAGACAAAACCTAAATGGCAAGAGGGAGAGAGAGCTTTTCTAAATGAAGAGCTTGTGCAAATGCTCTAGGGTAGGACTGAGTTTGGTGTGTTCAGAGATACAAATACCAGTCTGTCTGTCTCGAGAATGGTGAGGAAAGGACATGAGGACAAGAAATGAGACAGAGAGGCCACCAGCAATCAGTTTGGGTGGGTCCTCATTGGCCTTGGCAAAGAGTCTGATTTCCTTCTTGGTCAATACAAAGGCATCAAAGGATTTTAAGAAGCAAGGGGGTGGAGTGGAAGATTGTGTGTGTGACATGATCTGATAATTGAAGCCAGAGTTGTGGATGAGATGCCCAAGGGAGAGACTAAAGGAGAGAAACTTGGTAAGTTTCTGACTGCACTCAAACAGCAAAGCAGAAGGAGAAAGGTCAAAGAGGTAGGATGGGAAGCAATCTAGTGCTAATGTGCAGTCCCCAAGAGAGGAGAAAGTTTCAAAAAGGAGGGAGTTGTAATGAAGTCAAGCACCAAATGAGGCCAGGAAGTTGAAGAGGCACAATAATTAGATATATCATTTTCCACACATAAAATGTTTTAGATTCAACTTTGATTATTTAGTGAGGGAATATATTTAGCCCAAGGCTGTTGCACCTCATGATGTATGACATAAATACTTGCATAGAAGATAGATCTAATTTTTTTTCAATATGGGGAGTGGATCTGTACTTATGAATGCCAAGGGACCACCTGTCAAATACATGTATTTCTGTTGTATTTTGTGTAAGGACTTCTTCCCATTATTTCTGTTGATAGAGTAATTTCTATATTCTTCTATCTTATCATATAGGAACTTTTTACAGGACAATTCAAATGGAAAGGAAATGACAACCTAAAATCCTGTTGTCCATGCCAGGCACTGGACTAGGTATCAGTTATGCAGAAACGAATTAAGATAAGCACTTTCCTAAAGCTCTGAACTTACTTTCTAGTGGGGAAGAAATAATAAACAAGAAAAGTAGAGAGCAATGGGAGATGATATCAGAGGCTGAGGTCCAGGATTTGGAGGTGAGAGGGCCTTCAGAAGAAGGGATGTCTGATGTCTGAAGAATGAGCAAGAGGTATGAAACCATGGCAATGTTGTGGGAAGTGTGATGGCCAGTTTGATGTGTCAACTTGGAAAAGCTGTGGTCCCTGGTTATTCAGTCAAACACTCACCTAGGCATTGCGTGCCCTTCCTTCCTACCTTCTTTCCTTCCTTCCATCCGTTCCCAGAAGTGGCATCATTCTATGCAGATTGGCCAAAAACTTGCTTTACTTGCTTAACTAACTAATGGATGCCCTTCTAATTTAATACAGACAAATATGCTTCTTATTTTAATTGGAAAAACAGTTTTCTCTTAGAAGCATATATCATAAATAATTATTTAACCATTCCTCAGTTGATTGTTAGTTGTTCTCATTCAAATAATTCTCATCGAATAGTTAATTCCAGCTGCTTTTGTTGAAATATATCATGTATTTTTTAAAAATTCTTTTAAACATTTATTCATTTTTTGAGAGACAGAGCGTGAATGGGGGAGAGACAGAGAGGGAGGGAGACACAGAATCCAAAGCAAGCTCTAGGCTCTGAGCTGCCAGCACAGAGCCCAACATGGGGCTCAAACCCACGAACTGCGAGATCATGACCTGAGCCTCAGGCGCATGCTTAACTGACTGAGCCATCCAGGTGCCCGTCGTGTATTTTTTAATAAACAGTGCTGCAGTGAACATCTTTGTGTATGTGTGTATTATATATATATATGCATATATCCATACACACACACACACACACACACACACACTTATATACATACATATATGCCATTATGTCTGTAAAATGTAAAGTTCCAAGAAGTGGGATAACCTATTTGGATGTGTGCAGAGATTAAATTTTTATTTATATTGTTAATTTTTCTCTACCATGGTGCAAATTTACACTATAGCCGGTATATGCAAATGCACATTTCCTCAACTCCTCATCAGTCATTCACTGTTTTTTAGCTAATCTGATAAGCAAAAATAAACTTACCACCTGGTTTTATGTTGTCTTTATTAAATTATTTGAAAAAGGGAGTAAAGGTATTTTTGAAAACATTTTCTACGAGCATGGTATAGACTATATGGCAGAAGTAAAGACTGTAGGCAGGAAAACACTTGGAAGCATTTTATATTAGTAAAATTGAGAGATGATAAAGACTTAAACTGGGGCAGAAGGAGGTGCCTCTGTTTCACAGGTAAGTGTGTCGCCAATATCATGTTGACTTCATGTCACCGTTAATCATATATCAGCATGACTTTGCAAGTATTTCTTTAAAAGAAGAAAAGGGAAAGTTTTTTTTTTCTTTTGGAGTTAGAATCGTGCAGTACCTCCAAATTGTGTAATACATTTAAGGCATTATATATTCAGCTACTTAAATTTAAATGATGAATCCATCAATATGTTGCATGAAGTATAGACCGTAGTCTTTGTCTTCCAAAGGATATTTTAATCAAAATATTAAAAATAAGCTGGAGTCTCATTCAGATAGTTAATTTCAGCTGCCTTTTGTTGTAATATATCATGAATTATCTCTCTGATGGATGGGCAGCCAAATGCAGATAAAATTAGCTTTGCAGTCATTCATTTTAAATTGCTCTTGAATCATTTGGAAGTAAATTCCATTTCAGAAGAATACGCTTCAGGTCTCAGACAAAGAGATAATAGTCCTATATTTTATGATATAAGCAATAATAGTTTAAGTCTTATGATTCAGAAATATAGAAACTTATGTATTAAGTTGATGAAAATTAAGGCTTGATACATAGCAATAAAACCAGCAACCTAAGCTTCCTAGATTGATGTTCATAGCATAATATTTTCCTGTCAAGATTTAGGTGGAATGAAAGTCTATAAAAATAATACATGGTACAAAGCTTTCTCTTCTTGTGTATAAATGAAAAAACAAAGGCTATATGAGATAACAGAAAAGGAAATATTGAGATTTACCTGATATCAAGATAAAAATGGCGATATCATTATTGAGTAATGAGAGTGGAAAATTAAGTGTTAGAGAAGGTTAAAATGAATAATAACCTTACATCTAAATCGAAATGGCAATTATAGCTTTAAGTGAATAGTGAATTCAATGTACAGAATAAAAACAACTGTGGAAATTTTATTTTGTTAATTTGAATAAACTACATGCAGAAAACTTGTTTAGCAATTTTATTAATCAAGTCATATGGCCCAAATTTCATAACGCCGTCAATATCAGCAACTGAGGTGTGCCTTTATACAACCTATCTTAATTTGGGATAACTGTGGCATGTTGCCAGAAATAAGTTCATTGTCTGAAGTTGCTATTCACAAATTGAGTTCCCATTATCTCCCTGAAGACTTCAGGGCTCTTTGGATATTTATATTGAAAAAAAAAAAGTAGTAATAGGATGCACTCACTGATCTCCCTGCTGAAAAGACAAACTGTTCTTTTATAGCTTCCAGTTTTGTAGCATGACCTTAATAGTATCAGAAAGCTAGTTTATTTGTATAGTAAAATGAATTGCATGTCAGCAACTGATCTCAGTAAACAGTCTACCAACTCAAGGTAGAATCTCAAACCTTGTTATCCCCATGTATTAAATTTTAAAATCTCAAACCTTATTTTTCCCTTGTATTAAACAGTCTTCTAGTGCCCTGGAAGATTTAGCTTCAGTGTGGCAAAGATTTGACTTGTTTTGGGTCAGGCCTGTGAATGGACACTGGAGTAGTCCAAAGGGAAAGCCATGAGCAAATACAGTCACATGCTTTCCCTTGTGCTCCATTGCAAACACATTTGCTCACAGACCTCTTTGGAGACTGAGTTTCTGTCTCTGGAAAGCCGTGATTCTTCTAGAAAACATCTAATCACGATAAGAAGCTGGAAAATAGCAAATGAGTTCTAAAACAAATATCCATTAATAAAGACAAAGTCTTAATTCTCAGATTTTCCATGAGGTGGAATGCTCGGTTAACTGACATTTGTAGACAAGACCAACTTTGTGGGTATGTGACCTGCGCTGTCACACAGGACTCTTGGTTGGATGTTCATCTGCCATTGTTTCAGAATTCTTAATATATTTTTAATGAGGATCCTGAAATTTCCACTCTGCACCAGGCCACACAAATTTTGTAGCCAGTCCCGTTTGTAGATCTTACTATTGTTACAACCTCTTGTATTGTTAATTAATTTGAGACACTGTAAACTCTAAAATACTTTGTGAATCTGGGGCACCTGGGTGGCTCAGTCGGTTAAGTGTCTGACTTTGGCTCAGGTCATGATCTCATGGTTCATGAGTTTTAGACCCGCGTCAGGCTCTGTGTTGACAGCTCAGAGCCTGGAGCCTGCTTTGGATTCTGTGTCTCCTCTCTCTCTGCTCTTCCCCGTCTTGCACTCTGTCTCCCTCTCTGTCTCAAAAATAAAACAATAAAAAAAAAATGCCTTGTGAATCTTTTCTGAATGATCGCAGGTGCCATTTATACAATATTTATGCTTTTATAAGATTTTTATTGACCTCCTACAATGTGCCTGGCATTATGCTAGACTTAATGGAAAATAAAAAATGAAAATGACAATAACTCCTGCCTTCAGAGGAGCTCTCATTCTAGTGTTAAGCATTTGTTATATATTTCTGGCTTTGAAAATTGGTAATAATTGCATAAAACTGGTGGCCAAAACTGAAAAATAGGTTTCTCCATATATGTGCAAGGCAAATGCATACATGATCCAGAGGAGCTAAGTTTTCATGAAGAGGTATTTGTAGATGTTCATTTACCAACGATCATTTTTCCCTTGTAAAATACACATGGTATTTGGAGATGGTCACTTTTTCCTTGTAAAATACACATGGTATTTGAAGATGGTCATTTTTTCCTTATTAAATACACATGATATTTGGAAATGATTACTTTTTTCCTTGTAAAATACATATGGCATTTGAAGATGGTCATTTATTTTTTCCTTGTTAAATACATATAGATGTAACCATGCCGGATATTTAAATACTCAGAAGTTTTCTTTTATAATTTTGGTTGAAGAAAATTGGCTCACTTGTTTGATTTTCAAAACTTAGTCTAGAAAAATATTTAAAAAGAGATTTCATAAAAAGACAATTTCTGAAATTAATCCTCGTACTTACCATTTTTTGCCTGGACCAAAGAAAGTATTGTCTTAGCATTCTCAACCCAATGCTAGAGAGGTTGTTATCTGGACCAATTTCCATGGTTGGGCATGGTATCCAGGCCACTTGCTGCAAATGCAGAAGAGGAGAATTTCCCAGCAGCTTGTGAACCCACAGATAATCAGTCCATTCCCATTTTGTCAAATCTACCCCATTATATATATATATATATATATATATATATATATATATATATATCTTACTGGCTCAGAGTCTTGAAAATTATCTTTAGAAATGCCATTCCCACCTCCAGAATTAAGCACTAGGAGTAATGTACTATATTGCCTGATGTGAATTTATCTAGGCATGGACTTAAACACCATATGCGTATTATAAGAAATAGTAACAACCTTATATGATATTGCTGGTTAAGGCATCTCCCTAGGTCAAATTTAAGAGATAGGGTTTATGTAGTAAGTACAATGATATGTACAAGAAACACTGAATTTAACACATAATGAAAATGTTTCAAATGATGGAAATCTTTCCTATTGTTATAAAATACAATAAGTGTTATGTAACAAACACCTTAAAAAAATCAACACTTTATGAAACTTCAAACCAAGTCATAGGATTATTTCACTTTGTTAGTAGTGATCCTCTTGTCTTAAAACACAGAATTAAGCAAATACAAAATTAGGTTGTCCATACATTTTTTAAATACATCATTACTATTTTTTTCCAGCATTTCACAGGGCCCCTTTTGAGTTGAAAACATATGTGTGACTTTCTCAACTTCCATTAGTCTTCCCAGTAGTTTACAATAAAATAATCAGAAGGAAGAAATACACGCTTTTGGCAAGGAAGGGTAATCAATTTTTAGTGCCTATCTTTCTGTAGGATGTGAATACATAAGTACTTTGCTACATGATTGAATAAGGTAAGGTAGTAAACAGTCATCTGATATTTCACAATCATCATTCCTTCTAAAGGAACAATCTCACTTTCTGAAACAATAACTGAATGAAAACCTTTTTGTATTTTGCAAACCTAAATAAAAATATTTCTATAAAATACATATACGTTTTTGCATGCGTATACAGTTTTTTTACTATGTTTGTATGTGTACACAATTAGTTTTTACTATTGGTGTATACACTTTTTGTATTAATCAATAGTAAAAAAAGAAAATGAATTGATCCTCTGCCTTCATGAATAATAATTAAAAACAACAACTAACATTTTACAGAATTTGAGTTTGATATTTTGTGGCATTCTGTTGATAATCAGAACTGTCCATCATCACATATAACAATAAGATCATTGGGGGGAAAATGAAATAAGAGAATAAGGCCTTCAAGATATCAGCTTTATGTTGATGAATCTGTCAATACCTCAGTTCCCTATTCCTTTGCCTTTCTGAACTGTGTTTATTTAAGCAGTCTTGAGTGTTCTTGCATATTGACTACAGAAGCTGAAATTGATGGAAACAAGTTTATTCTTTAGTTAACTGACAGTTTGGATCCTTGATGTTCAACAATGGAAAAACCAGAAATGATGCCCTGCCAGAAGAAAGCAAATGAAGGCAGTAAAGTGAGAAAGAAAGCTAGCTATAGGATGCATCATTTACATACCAGTGTCAGAAATTTAAAATTGTGAAGAGCTTTGAAAGCTAGTTGTGTCTGTGATGTAAGTGAAGCCAGTTTTCATTGCACAACATATTGGCAGAGATCAAACATCGTTACTATTTGACAGCTACCCATGACCTAGATGAGAAAAGCGCCAGGCCAGGTTTCTTAACAGACAAATGTCCATTTTACTAATGGCCTTCACGCAAAATAGGGCAACACCAGAATGAGTTATAAAATGAGTTTCAAGGTGACATATGAGCAACCATTGGATATATGTACTTTCAAAAACTTTTAATTTTGAGGGGCACCTGGGTGGCTCAGTTGAGCCACCGACTCACTTCAGCTCAGGCCATGATCTCACAGTCATGAGTTTGATCCCCATGTTGGGCTCTATGCTGACAGTTCAGAGCCTGGAGCCTGCTTCAGATTCTGTGTCTCCCTCTTTCTCTGCCCCTCCCCCACTCATTCTCTCTCTCTCTCTCTCTCTCTCTCTCTCTCTCTCTTTCCCTCCCCCCACCCTCTCAAAAAGATAAATATTAAAAGAAAAAAATTTTTAAAACTTTTAATTTTGACCTCACAGTGTTAACCCGACATATTATCCTAGGGTGCTTAATCAACTTATGGAATTAATAATAGTTTTGCTCTCCACTATCTGTCACAGGAAGAAAAATATCAGGTCTGACTTATTTTCAGTGTATTGGAAAGACTCTTTTTACCTTGACTTTTGTGAACTATGGTAATAAGGTTTTTAATGGCACTTTTATTTTTTTTCTATTTTTATTTGGAATCATACAGAACCCAAATTATGAAAAACATACCTCAAAGTGGGTAAATATCTTAAGTGGTTTGGGGGTTTTGTTTCTTCAGTGGTGTTGAAATAGCAGGGTGGGAGCAATATATTTAACAATTTTCTGTGCTATAAAAAAAAATGAGACCATTGACTATTGTTCTTCACGATAATAACTCAGTAATATTCTAATGAGGACAGGTTTAGCTAGTCATTTAATACATCTGATACTGGAGGTATAGTTTCTAAATAAGACCAAACAGAATTGCTAGACTCTGGGCTCTACTCTATTGGCTGGGCTCCACTCTATTGGCTGGGCTCCACTCTGTCAGCCTATTGGCTGCTTTCCGGAGCTGAGAATAATCCTGAGTTCAACAAATAGTTTTGGTTGAATGAATGAATTCATTTGAAAGACTATGTCATGCAGTGGCACCTTTGAATCTGAACTTAAAGATCACTAATTCAGGTTCCTAGTATTCCTTCTCAGCTCCTTGCAAAGAATTTTAAGGTTTACCTATGAGCCTTATATTTTTCAATGTTTCAAAAGAAACAAATGTTTCTTTTTTTAAATTTTTTCAATGTTTATTTATATTTAAGAGAGAGAGAGAGAGAGCACAAGCAGGGGAGGGGCAGAGAGTGAGGGAGACTGAATCTGAAGCAGGCTCCAGGCTCCAACCTGTCAGCACAGAGCCCGACACGGGGCTTGAACTCATGAGCCATGAGATCATGATCTGAGCCGAAGTCGGAGGCTTAACCGACTGAGCCACCCAGGCACCCCAAATGAATTTTTTCTAATGCAATTGCTTCTGCTTTTGTCAGCTCTCAAGGAGAAGGAACACTGTGTGATGGGAGGTGTAGTACTACATTGGGAGGATCACATTTTCTGAGTGAGACAAACCTGAGTTCTGATCCCAGTTCTGCTATTTACAAACAACCTGCATGCTCAGGGCATTATATTTACCCTTCCTGATGTTGAGTTTTTTCATGTGTAAAAATTAGAAGAATAATCTAAATCATTAATTGAGCAACAAGTCTGTAGGCCTAACATACTGCCTGATGCATAGCGGGCGCTTGGGTACCTAATTAAGTTATTTATGAGTCACTATTTTTAAATGAATAGCAAGTAAATGGCAAGTGACTACAATGATTTGAATGTTTTCTACTTTCTTCTTGTTTTACCAGATGATGACTTTTTTCATGAACTCCCAGAAACCTTTCCATCCGATCCACCTGAGCCTCTACCACATTTTCTTATTGAGCCCGAAGAAGCTTATATTGTGAAGAATAAGCCTGTGAACCTGTATTGTAAAGCCAGCCCCGCCACCCAGATCTACTTCAAGTGCAATAGTGAATGGGTTCATCAGAAGGACCACATAGTAGATGAGAGAGTAGACGAAACCTCTGGTGAGTTTTCCGCTGCATTTGAACCACTGTTCAGGATGTACTTACTAACTATTTGGGCATGTTGTCATACTGTGCTTTCACTTGTGAGAGTGAAAATGGAGTTACTATCTTTTGGCAAAAGTTTTGAATCAGTTTGGGTGGGATTTGGTGGTCTTGTTCCATGCACTGCAAAACAAAAGGGTATGGATACAGCTTGACTCGATGCGTAATGGACATAGTTCATGCTTAAAAAGATAAATGAGGGAAACAAGTAGACTGGATGGATGCAAATGCCCTAGCAAAACATGAGTTTTACTTGTGTGTCAATTCTGGTGTCATGTCTAAATATCCCGGGATTGGGGAATATGTTCAACTAAGGGTAAGTTTATAATATTTGTTTACATGACTATCAAGTCTTAATTCCCATACATAATTTCCCTTTATATTTTTAAACAACTTGCAAACGTTGCACCTTTGAAGTATCCTGTATCCTTAACTTACATCTAAAAATAAATCCTCAGTCAGTTAAGCATCTGATTCTTGATTTTGGTTCAGGTCATGATTCCAGTGTCGTGGGATCGAGCCCTGCCCTAGGCTCAGTGCTTAGTGTGAAACCTGCTTAAGATTCTCTTTCCCTCTGCCCCTCTCCCCTACTCATGCTTGCGCGCTCTCTCTCTCTCTCTAAAATACATACATACATAGAAATAAATCCTAATTATCTAACTCTTAGGTAAAGTTAAATTGAGAGTGATTGAGAATAGTGATAGTGTGGGATCCAGGAAGAAGTGAAGTGGTAAGGATAGCCACCATCTGGGTGAGTCTTGATTAGAATACCTTTGTTCTTGGCATGGTGAAAACACCTGACTTTGTTGCTCTATAAATGTTATCCCTAACAGTAAAATACTAAAGGCATAGACATGATAAAGGAGATTTTTAATAACCTGTGGGATTTAGATTGGCTAAAAAGGAAACTTTCTTGATAGCAATTTTTTTTTCTTGATAGCAATTTTTTACTCCACCATGGGTGACTTAAGATAGTTACAGAATCTCCTAGAGTTATTTTATTTTTTTATTTTTTTATTTTTTTAAATTTTTTTTCAACGTTTTTTATTTATTTTTGGGACAGAGAGAGACAGAGCATGAACGGGGGAGGGGCAGAGAGAGAGGGAGACACAGAATCGGAAACAGGCTCCAGGCTCCGAGCCATCAGCCCAGAGCCTGACGCGGGGCTCGAACTCAAGGACCGCAAGATCGTGACCTGGCTGAAGTCGGACGCTTAACCGACTGCGCCACCCAGGCGCCCCTAGAATCTCCTAGAGTTATTTTAAATTGGAAAGATGTATATCTTTGTACAGTGGTTTAAGTGCTTTTGTTCCCTAGCAGTGAGAATAACAATTTGAACTTTCAGATCCATTCTAGATCTATGATTTTATAATATTAAGACATGCATTTGAAATATTAAGAATTCACTGATCAACATTTCCAAGCCAAATAGTGATAAATATTACAAAAGTGAAAACATTTATATATCTTTATTTTCTTTCATAAATAACTCTACTTACCAAAATGGATACATGTTTTCAAAATCCAAATTGTAATTGATTCATATTTGTGTACAGATGTCAGATTAACCAAGGGCAAGCAGATACCAGCCCTTGAGGGACATCTGTGTTCCCTATCTCTAACAACATGAAGGGATAGTGAGATGATGGGACATAAAGAAATGGAGCAGACTGTGAGAGGACAGAGAAAAGGCATCTTTTAGAAAAGCAGGTTGTGCATATATTGATATAACATAAACGGTCTTAGAAAATCAGGTGGCAGCTTTACATAACTGTTTGTCAATTTGTGAATCAATATGCTTGCCGCATGCCATCTGATGGCTGTAGAAATAACTGGGTATCCAACTGTATGGTGGCTTTACTTCAGGGAATTGTCCCGCCTCTCATTCTAATTACTCAGAAAATAACTCCACCAGATGTCTACAAAATCTCAAGTGAATTAGTTTTATTTGTTTCAGCTCATTTACTTGTAAAGATTTCAAACACACAAGTTTGAATGGTAAGAGGAAAAAGAAAGACATCACAAAACCTGAGATGAAAGTCACAAACCTGTTTAGGCTTGTCTTTACTAAATTAATGAAAACGCTTCTATAGGAAGAGTAGGAATAAAACCAAAACCACTCTGATATTGAGCTCTTGTGCCAGCTTCATGCTGTGATGGTGATACATATGTGTGCATGTGTGGGTGTATATATTTTAGTAAGACGTTTCCCTTCTTAAAACATTGTATTTGCTATTATTTCCACATAAAAGTAATTAGTATTGCATATACCAGTTATTAAAAATATCTTCTAAAGCAGTTTATAAATGGAAATGTGTGGCATGTTTTCATTCGAATTCAGGACGGGACAGATGAGAGCTAAAGGCAGAACTGGCAGCTGTGAGGGGTGCCTGGGTGGCTCAGTCGGTTAAGCCTCCGACTTCAGCTCAGGTCATGATCTCATGGTTTGTGGGTTCAAGCCCCGTGTCGGGCTCTGTGCTGACAGCTTGGAGCCTGAAGCTGCTTCGGATTCTGTGTCTCCCTCCCTCTCTGTCCCTCCCCTGTGTGCGCTCAGTCTCTCTCACGTGCTTAGAAAAACATAAACATTAAAATAAATTTTTTTAAAATATGGCAGCTGCTAGACTTACACATCTCTCAGATTGATGGTTGGAATAAAATGCCATAGACCTTGCTGTCTTTCAGGTTCATCCAGAACTTTACAAGAAATCCAGCATTGAGACAGTGGATTACCTTTAAAGTTAGGAAAAAGACAAAGATGCCCTCGGACACCGTATTATTTGGCATGCTCTTAACATACGAACCTGTGCAA
This sequence comes from Neofelis nebulosa, assembly GCF_028018385.1. Lineage (NCBI taxonomy): Eukaryota > Metazoa > Chordata > Mammalia > Carnivora > Felidae > Neofelis > Neofelis nebulosa. The sequence continues at coordinate 127,406,249 of NC_080784.1, forward strand.
ATAGACAAGACAAATGATTGAAAAATATAAAAATTGTAGAGAAAGTGGGAAAAATAATCATTTTTTGACAGGTCATCTGGTTTTGCATATCTGGAAAACATGCATTTTTAAATAAAAAATTGAAAAAAAACGTCAAGAGGATACAGAAAAGCAGCTGATAAAAGATTCATATAACCCTTCAACTTTTCTTAGTACATCTGGCCAGTTCAAATTATAATGGAATAAAAGATAACATTTACAATAACAACATAAAAGAAAATATGTGTGTATAAAGCTAACAAAAATTTGCAGAGTTTTAGAAAGCAAATGTGTATAAAGCCTTTAAATTCTACTCAGAGTAGGAAAAATACCATGATTAAATAAATGGAAAGACATGTCTTGTTCTTGGATAGAAAAGCAATATTTTTAAAATGTTTGCTATTTATAAATGAATCCTAAGATGACCAACGTTGTATGAAAAGTAATTTGTAAAAATAGCTGGAAGAGTTCTGAAATAGTATTATAATGAGGGAACCCCAACTCTTTGCAAATATAAAACTAAAGAAATTAAGAGTTTGAGCTGAACAGAAAATAAGACCTACAGATTAATAGATTAAAATAGAGACCAGGAAATTCTCAGTTAAGGCATTTTACAATGTGTTAACATGTAACACAAGGTGGGCAGTTGGAAACTGAATGAATGAATGAATGAATGCATGCATGCATGAATGAATGAGTCTTGGATTTTATCTCATTAATTAGAATACAGTAAGTTCTTGATGTTAGGGCTTAATGTTATCATCATCATCACCACCACCACCATCATTGTCATTAACATCATTAGGAGAAAATTTTGGCAATTGTTTGGATGGTTGGTTGGTTGGTTGGTTTCAGTAGTGGGCAAAAGTCTTTTTAATAAAGGCAAAATTAAGAAATCATATAAGAAAGCTTTCTGATTTTGAATATCCAAAGCAAGAAAACCACAAAGCTGAGGAACAAGCACACACACTTGATTATATCTGTGGAGATTATATATATATATATATATATATATATATATATATATATATATTTTTTTTTTTTTTTTTTTTTTTACATTTATTTATATTTGAGACAGAGAGAGACAGAGCATGAATGGGGGAGGGGCAGAGAGAGAGGGAGACACAGAATCGGAAGCAGGCTCCAGGCTCTGAGCCATCAGCCCAGAGCCCGCCGCGGGGCTCGAACTCACGCACCGCGAGATCGTGACCTGAGCTGAAGTCGGACGCTTAACCGACTGAGCCACCCAGGCGCCCTGTCTGTGGACATATATTAATCAAAGAGCTAATTTAACTAACATGTTACTGGTTCTTAAAGTATATTTAAGAAAAATATCAGCAACCCAAAGGGAAAATTGGGGAGAGGTTGAACAGGAGTATATAGTAAAGGAAATGCAAGTTGGTAAATAAGCATCTAAGATGGTGTCAAGATCAAAACAGTATCGAGTGTTGATAAAGGAATGGGATAGGGAATATTTCATCCTTCATTAATGAGGTTGCAAATTGGTACAGTCTTTTGGATTTTACCAGGCCAATTTGAAGATACCTACCAATATTTAAATGTATATACCCTTTTACTTGGTAATTACAAATTTAGGATTTAAAAATAAAATTCCAAATGAGCACAAAGACTGAAATGCAAGGCTGTTCATTGCACCCCTATTGCAGAGGCATACTGGGAACTGTTCATCCCTACATGGACTACTGTGATGTTTTTTTAAAAATAATGAGCTTTCTCCATACGTGAAGCTGTAGAAAAATCTCTCACATAAAATTTGAAGTGAAAACCAGAGTACAGAACACTGTATGTAATATGTCCTCATTATGTAAAGGATGCACATATATTTGTCTATGCATTGGCATGTTTTGGAGAAATATATAATAAGCAGTTGACAGCTCAAAATCTGGGGTGATAGGAGATTTCTTTTATAGTTTGTTTTCTTCAATCCCATGAATGTGTTATTTTCATAATAAATAATGAAACCTGAAAAAAAAAACTGCAAACCATTTTATTGCATCTCTTTGCCTGTTATCATAAATCTCCAATCTGTACAAGTATTGTGGGAATATTTGTAGGCTTCTTATATTAGAGCTCTTTGCTTTTCTGTGAGATCAGAAGCATTATAAATGGAATTGAAATTGAAATGCTTAGTTTGGGGGACTTTTTTCCCTGAAGTTGGATTTACCTGCAACTTTGGTTCTCAAGTCTTCACTTAATGTAGTCTGACTATAGTCTTATGGGGGGGGGGGGGTTAGTGGTGCTTAATAGCAAGAAATGTTAGAATACATCAAGTCTTGAAATATATTACAAATCAGAGAAATGTCTTGGCATTTAAAAGATCAAATTGGTTCTCAGATGATATAAGAGGGAGAGAAGTCACTGCAAATGAGTTTGTTTTTATAGATAACTCTGCCTTAGAATAATAATATTTGGAAGCATGTTTAGTGGAATCAGATACATTGCCTTCCAACTAAGAAAAATCAACCACATTCAATAAAATCCCCATCACAGGTAACTTCACATTGAGAAACTACAAAACAATAATCCTGAAAAAAAGAACAAATTTTCTTCTCCAACTTACAATATTCTTCCTTTTAAATTATGAAGGCATTAAATAGACTCTCCAGTTCTGAAACATGAAGCAAACAATTATTTGTACTCGCTGAGCAAGACTACCCCACTGATGACAAAATGTACTGATTAAAGATCATTTATTATGGTTAATGTTTCCCTTCCTTCACTTAAACCACATTTGCATTTCTTGCAAATATGTAATATAAGAAACAGAAAAGTGGAAAGCAGTATATATTAGGTGGTTTAGAAAATTTCAATAGTCAGAAGCTCTTGATTAGTAATAAGTATCTGTTCTATCAGAATTTCTTAGAAATTTTGATCTGCTCAAAATTGTATGGTTACATTTTTAAGAAAAAACCAGGCTTGGATGCTTTCTATTTACTTGAAGTCTTTTCAACCCTTGTTTCCATGGTACCTAAGATATACCATCGAAAAGCAAATATTTCTCCTCTACAAAAAAGCAGGGGAGTTTAGAAAACCTTGCTTGGTTTGAAATTTTAATAATTCCCAAGATTTTCCCTTTTCCTCTTCAATTATATTCTCACATTAGCACAGTATTATCAGCAGGACCAACACAACAATGATAAAAATTTCCAAGCTTTGTATTGAACACCTTACATGTATTACGTTATTTAGATATCACAATAATCTTCTGAGATCATTTGTTGGCTTCTTTTGTAAATGGGAATACTGAGGTTTCACAAGATAAAGAAACTAATGAGCCTCAAATCACATAGCTAGGAGATGGCAGAGGAAGGATATAAACCCAGGGCTGTCTGATTCCAAACCTTTGCTCTTGTCCTTGTACCCAGTAGCATCTCCCTAAATTCTGCCATAACTACCAAACACAGAACAGTTTGTCTAAAAAACATCTGTGAATACATGTTTCCATTTTCTCCAGAAAAGAAAATCCAGTACAGAATGTCCGGTAGACATTTATCTTCCATGCTTTCTCCTGCCTTCCTTGCCCATGTCAGATTTTCTGTATCTAAGACCTTTCTCGTTCTTTAATGGAATAACTTGAACCAGTGCTTAGGATTTGATTCTTTTTATTCTTGAAGGTCTTCAATATTTTGCCAGTTAGCAAAAAGGAGAGCCTTAACAGAAAAAAAAGAAACTGATGAAGAGAAGCTATAACAGGGCACTAATTTAAGTGAATTTGTCTTTACTCCAAAAGGAGCTTTTACAAATATGCACTGCTCACTCAGGTCCCCATCTGTTGCAAAAGTGGCACAATTGAATTTTTTTTCTCCTCTTGTACTCTTATTTCAGATGCCTCTTCTCTCCATCCTGTCACCAAAAATAGAAATGTCAGCTTTATCCCTTACTCCAGCAGCCAAAGTGATCATTAGCTACTGCCAGTTCCTTCTCAGAATTCTCCCACAAAACATCCTTCTGTTTTTAATTCTCACTGTTAACTCTCCCGGTATATATAGACCTTTATCATATACCTCTTAGATTACTTAGGTAACTTCCAACTCCTGTTTGGTTTCAGCCTTTTTCCTCAGCAAACCATTCTTCAGTTCGTCACAGGCCTAAAGCACAGATCCAAGTGATTATACCATACCATTTCTTAAAATATATGATGGTTTTCCTATGTCCGTGGATTGAAGCTCATCTTTTTTGGTCTTATATTCAAAAAGTTCAGTATAATCGGTCCCCAATCAAACTCTCTACCCTTCTTCTAATAGTTTCTCTTCCACCACATGTCCTAGACACTGGGAAAATTTGACTTTTCCTCTTAAGCTATGTTCAGTGAGCCACCAGTGTCTTATAAGTGCTATTTGGGAAAACAAAAACAAATAAACAACAACCACAACAACACCCAACAAAAACTATGTGGTCAAATACGTTAGGAAACACTACAGTAATTATATCCCCTTTTTGGAGAAAAGTATAAAGTGTATTTTCCTATAAAAGTCCCAGGAAAGCTCTACAGTGGCAAACTTTTTTTGACCTCATCATATTTGGCAACTGAACTGCTTTTCACAGAACCTCTGTTAAAATATCATGAGCCCTTAATGTCATACCAGGACTTGATTTAGGACATGCTGCTCTTAACATTTTCAGAGGGAAACAAGATGGGGTTTAAGTTGTATTAAATGAATGTAAACACTCTTTCCTTTACATTTTGATGTCTTAGAATCATAGAAACTTTAAGTTGTGAGACTATGGCAGCCATTTAAACCCAAAGCCATTATTGGCTTGCTCTTTATTAAATTGACTATAATCAATTTTCTGTTAATCTTGACTCAGTGGTCCTACTTAAGTCATGTGGAACTTTAGAAACACATCTGGTCACTTTCTGGCTTCTTAGTAATAATGTTAGATACTTGAAAGGGACAGTTATGTTTCCCTTTCTCAAGTTACCTCTCCTCTTCCATCTGAACATTATGAGCCCAAGAGTAAGCTCCATGAAATCAAGAATTATGTCCATCTTTTTCATTATTCTACTTCCATCCTTAACTTGGCATCGGTACTTAGTAGGTGATCAGTAAGTATGTGTGTATGAATTAATGACCGTTACCCCATCCTCTCCCCTATCCTACTTCTGTCAAAATCCTACTCATGCTTAAAGAAGTATCCCAAATGCAATATTGTGATGAATCCTTCTGTAAAACTCATGTCATATGTAACATGTCTACGTTTCTCTTATTTGTACTTCTGTTTTTATTATACTCATAAGTGTGAGTTGTGTATGTGTAGTAGGTTAAACCATTAGAGATTATCAATATTCAATCATTTTTGAGGTAAAAAATGTCCATTTCTTATAATACAATGCTATGTTACTTATTAAACAGTTGTATATATAAGATATAAACATGTATTTCATATACACATATAGTGATGTATGTATAAAAACACATGTAGTAATACATATGTACATAATATACATATGTAACTGTGTAGGTGTGTGTATATATCTATATCTGTCTCTTCAATTAGATTGGAATGATATGGTATGGCCTCTGTTTTGTAAAGTTCTGTCTGTTCTGAATTTTATAACACAAGGCACCAAGCACAGGAGATAATAAAAGTTTGTTTTGTGGAATTATAGGTATTCATCCTACGAAATTTGAGTACCTGTTCTGAATTTTATAACACAAGGCACTAAGCACAGGAGAGAATAAAAGTTTGTTTTGTGGAATTATAGGTATTCATCCTATGAAATTTGAGTACCTGAAATTTAGTGAGACATACTGATGATGTTTTTATTTGAGAAATTTCATGAATAGGTGATTTGGGGAATTGATAAGATAGCATAATCTTCTGTAAGGAGAGTTATTTTACATATTAAGTATACACACCATACCAATTATTTTTCTCTATGTAAAATAACTCATTAACAGAGTGAACATTTTCAAAATGAAGTTACATGGCCTATGTTTAAATTTTAGTAAATGGTGAATAAAATTTGGAAGCTCTACTTGAACTTCATTCCATAATTTTCTATTAAGTCAGTGGGATACTGCCTTAGCAAGAATAGAGCCTTATATCTGTAATATATTTGTCTGCCAATGAAGATAAATGATTCTGGAAAATAAACCAATTATTTATTTGGTTTCCTTCCCAGAGGTACTCATTTCAGTACCGGAAACTAGCAACTTTTTTTTTCCATTGTTAGGCTGGCCTCAAAATAAAAATAGAAAATTGGTAAGGATCCATGTAGTACACAAAGGCTTTTCCATGGAGTCAGTCTGATACCCTGGCAAGAGACCTCAATCATCCTGAAATATATATTTTTCCTTACTCTTCATTTGTTTTTGCTCACAGTTGATTCATCCTTATTTCACATTGACTTTAAGTCTTTAAACACCTGAGTTAACATGGCCCACATAATCCCAGCTGCAATTACAAATACATGCTTGGGTCAGAGTTCCAGAATATAGATTCTAGTTGTTGCTTCCACTCCATTCTAGCATGATGATGAGTCTCGGCTGCCTGAATGATTCAGGCTCTCTCACTGTAGAGAAACCTGGGTTTTGTTTCCATTCTTTTCCTAACTTACAAACAGAAGAGAGTGCTTGAAAAATTTCAGACTACCTATTTAGGTTCCTTTTGTGTCTCATCTGCTGTTTTTGTGAAGTTCTTAATGTTTGTTCGTTTTAGCCAATTCCAATATTTGCATGTATTGATATTGTAGACCCTTCACATACTTCAGACACCCTGGCTTCATGCGGAACTATGTAATTTTAATTTAATTCTGTCCTGCAGGGAACGTTTTTCTTATTTGAGTTACATACTGTATAGAAAATTTTAATAGCATGTATTTATTGAACAGATATGGCCCCAAACATGATTGCAAAGTAAGAGGCAAGAGCACATTACGTCTTTCAGTGCAGTTTTAGTGAGCTATCATTTCATTAGAGGGAGACAGAAATTTTCTAAAATCATATACAGCAAGAGTTTTTAAAGCAACGAACACAAAAGAATTCTCCTCTGCCAGTTAATGCTTAGGGCAAGGTTACTTGTGATGCATTACTCCTTTGTCCTCCCACAGCTGAAATGAAAGCGTTGATTAATACAATTTAATGAAGAGTGTGTGTGTGTGTGTGTGTGTGTGTATACATGTAGATATGCATGTATATACATATGTATTTATGTGTGTGTTTGTGTCTGTGTATTTACCCCACTTTAGAAAAAAAAACCTAAATCAAATGCTACCCATCTCCAAGCCCACACAGAGGCTACTATAAGAAGCAGGAGTCCAAGGACCATTCTTCATCTAGATTACTTGCTACCCAATCAGGGCGTTTCAGGAGTAAAAGTAGTGATTCTGTTGCTGTAGCAATTTTGCCATGTGCCCAGCAACAATGCATGTGCTGTGGCTTTGAGTTTTCATATGCTCACTTCAAAGTGAGAAGAGCACAAGTGTTAAAACCTGAAGTATATTTTTAATCTCACCTTTGGCTATAATATGTGAGGTGTTTAAGGAGAGTCTCTTATGCTTTATTTTTATAGGAAGAAACTTACTGAACAGAGTTTTGGATTGTTACATGAAATGAATTAACCATCCTGTTTAAGGAAGTTTAAGAAACAATTTCAGCTTAGAAGAGAGGGTTAGCTTCTAAAAAGCATGGCTTTCGCTCAAAATTAAAATACACTTTTTTGGTGTTGGTACCTACTGCGCTAATATAAATAAACCTCGCTGATAATTATGGGATAATGACCCAGGTTGTTGTCCTTTTTATTCTGTGATGTCACACATTGTAATCTGTTGTATTTGAATCTCTGTATCATTAAATCTTACTATCTAATATTAGCTCCAAAATTAGCTCAAAATTCTTATACTGGTTTTTTTGTCTCCTCACCCCAGCATATTTTTTTGGCATCTTCAAAGACACAAGAGAAAACTTTTTAATTAAAAAATGCCACAACCAAGGAAGAATCAAATGCTAAAACTTGAGGGGAGAGGGCTTTCCTCACTATGAACCCTTTAGTCTTCTCTCCCAGGTGTCATCAATCCAGAGTTATCCCTGTTGAAATACTCTTTCCAGTTCCTCCAAAAAGCACCATTTGGAGATACAAAATCAGATACAAAATCAGCATGTATAGCATGAAAGCTACAATTAGCAAAATATCAGGGTCTGGCAAAAAAGCAAACACAGCCCATAGGAAGTATAATATCTAGCAATGAAAAACAATTCAGGTTAGGGAAGCCTTGGACTAGTTGCTAATTTCATCAAGGGTTTAACCTGATTTTAAAAATCTGCTTTGGGAGAAATCTCCAAGAACATGAAGGCAAGCGCAACAAGGAAAAATTAGGATGCTAGTTGTGGACCCTGGGTGCATTTGACAATCTCCAGGGGGGATTTTTGAAAACATGTATGTCCTGGCCCCACCTCCCAGAGAATGATTTAATTGGGAGCAGGGCATAGCTTATTCTTTGTTCACTAATTTTAAGCTCTGTAGAAATGCTAATGTACATCCTGGTTGAAGTGGGGCAAGAGGAGACACTACTGTGAACGCACAGCATAGAGGAGGTATAGAGACACATGTTTTGTTCAAAATCCATGCCCCAGATACTTTTCTTGGTGCTGTGAGTAGAGACACAACTAAGACCTGATGCACTTGAAGAGATCACAGTCTGAAAGGGGCAAAAGGGATGAGGAAAAAGAGAGAGAATAAAGAGTATGCTTTACCATTTGCTGGGGTTCTCCTCTCATCACAAGAATAAATTCATGAAACCCCTTGGTAGTTCCATGGTATAGAGTTACACGGTAGAGAGCCCCTGCTTTCTGCAATATCCTTTTGCCTGTCTCTGCCTATTAAACTTCTCAGACTGAGGGATTGCAGCCTCCTGAGGGAAGAGGGGGGGAACTCTAGCCTTGAGTGAATTAAAATTTAGCTGGAAAAACCCAGGGGAATGTTCTGTACAAGGCAATTCCAGGAATGGCAGCGAATGAATGGCATGCCTCTTTTTATAGCTACAGTCTTGATCCTAGACAATGATGCCCTCTGTATGAAGTGACGTTAGTGACTAAAAGGCTACCTCCCCACACCCGCTCTGTGGGGCATTTGTGAAACCAGAAAAACACTGCATGGCAGACAGCTTTTCCTCACCTTTTTGCTCCGTCAGATCTTGAATCCATTCTTTGAATGTAGACAGTAAATGCCCTTAGTCACTGTGTTAGTTTCCTAGGGCTGCCACAATAAATTAGCACAAAATTTGGGGCTTAAAACAACAGAAATTTATTCTCTCAGTTTTTGAGGCTAGAAGTCTGAAATGCTGCAGAGCAGCACCCCCTCTGGTCACTAGAGAAAGGTCTGTTCTTTGTCTCTTCCAGCTTCTGGTGGCTGCCAGGCATTCCTGGGCTTGTGGCAGCATCACTCCAGTCTCTGCCTCCTTCCTCACATCACCTCCTGTTCTGTGTCTCTCTTCTCTGTGTGTCCACTTATTACTGGAACTGGGACCCACCTGGGGTAATTTAGGATCTCAAGATCCTTAATTTAATTGCATCTGCAAAGACTCTTAGCCTAGTAAGGTAATATTCACCTTTGCTAGGGATTCAGATGTGGGCATATCTTTTGGCAGGGGGTGGGGCTACAGTTCAAAAGCACAATGAAGCTTAACAGACATCCCACCAAGAACTGCAAATAAGCATATGTCATTAGGGACATATATGAGATACCACTCTGCCCCTATTAGGAGGGTCAAAATCCAGAACAATGACAACAGCAAACGTTGACAAGGATGTGGAGCAACAGGAACTCTTGTTCATTGTCAGTCAGAATACAAAATAATACATCCACTTGGAAGACATTTTGGCATTTTTAAATCAAAACTAAACATACTCTTTCCGCATGATACAGCCATCAGAGCTTGATATTTACCCAGAAAAGTTGAAAACCTATGTCCACACAAAAACACAGATATTTATAGCAGTCCGAGATGTCCTTTAGTAGGTGAGTGGGTAAGCAAACTGGTACATCCAGACAATGGAATATGATTCAGTACTTTAAAGAAATGAGCTATCATGGCATGAAAAACTATGGAGGAAACTTAAAATGCATATTACTAAGTGAAAGAAGCCAATCTGAAAGGCTATATACTGTATGGTTCCAACTATATGACATTATGGAAAAGGCAGAACTATGGAGGTGGTAAAAAGATCAGTGGTTGCCTCCCAGGTGGGGGGAGACAGGGATGAGTAGATGGATAGTAGAGGATTTGTAGGATAGTGAAACTACTCTGGATAGCACTGTCAAGGTGGATACATCATTACCTTTGTCCAAATCCATAGAATGTACAATATCAAGAGTGAACCTGAATGTAAACTATGGATTTGGGGTGACAATCGCATGTCAGTGGAGGCTCATCAGTTATGTGCCACCCTGGTGGAGGATGTTACTAACAAGGGAGGCTATGCTTGTGTGGAAGCAGATTGTATAGGAGAAATATGCACCTTCTTCTCACTTTTCCTAGGAACCTAAAACTATTCTAAAAATAGTTGATTAAATACCATGAAAAGGGTCGTGATGATAGAGACAGCAAATGGGGGTGATGGGAGCTGAAAGTGATGACATTTACCTGGCTGTTTCCCCTCCTTTGGCCAGTATTTCTGAGTTAACTAGAAATGTAACAGGCAACAGAAGCATTCCCTGGTTGTTCTTTCCCGGCTTTCTGCAGCTTCCCCCAATCTGTTGTGTTGTACTGCGGGCCAGATACAGGAAACGCAGCACACAGCTAGGCTCCTGCTTTTCACTCCTTTTACTCATGTCGTAGCATCCTTCCAACCCCCGCACTCCAACAGTTCACCCTGTCTCGTGGAGACCTGAACATTCTCATCGCCACATTTTTCATGAAAATTCTTTTCCCTGCACAGTTGCCAAAACCACATGAAAATAGACAATACAATCACAAGAATTTCACCTGATCATTTCCTCTGTGCGCGCGCGCGCGCACACACACACACACACACACACACACACACACTTTTGCTTGGCCTAGCAACACAATGGGGATGTAAACATGTTGTTAATGCAGTCGCTCTCAGTTGGCTTCCCAGATGGCTTAAGTTCAATAGATTTTTCCCCCTGATTTCCTCAGCTTCTCCTAGCTGGTGCTAAACAGCCATTATGCCTTTTCCTGCACATTGAGATTCATCTGCAGCTACTAAACTGCTTCCAAAGTGCTTCAATTTTGCATGAGTGCTAAGCTGGGGACTGGGAGACATTACCCAGTGCTGAAGGCCCAGATCATTAGAAAGAGCATGTAAATCCTCTGAACCAGAAATAAAAAGTGCAGAGATTTCCTTTGTAAAGTCCCAACTGCAGCTTTATGTAAAGCATGAACCTTTGGCAAGATTTTATGTGGTCCCTTTTTCCTCCTAAATTTTGATTTTGCTTTGTTTTTTTCTTTACTTGGGCATATGTGTTCTATTTTTTTCAAGCAGAGACAATTATTTCATAGTCAGGAAGATGTGAGATCATAGCCATAAGCTATCATTATTTCTCTTCTTAGGACACCAGATCTCTCTTCACTTTTAATAGGGAAGGCACTTCAAAGTATTGCTGAAGGATCACCCACATAATAGATTTTAAAAACAAATTTGAAACCTGCTGAGTAGCAAGATGCTTTGAGGAAGGATGGGTTGACATTTATAAGGTATGTGCAGGGGACATAAATCTGTATTATTTGAGTAAGTATAGATGTAGGATGTGTAGACATGCTGGATTGTGGAGAAAGGTTGGGATGGAATCCGAAGGGGATTGTGAAAAGTATTAATGAGAAAGAAGCGATTGTATTCTTCTCATTTGTCAAGAGATACTTCCCCATACATTGTTACCGAAAAGTCTTGTTTGTATTTGTCAAGGTGGACATATTTTTTTTTTAACGTTTATTTATTTTTTGAGACAGAGAGAGACAGACATGAACGGGGGAGGGGCAGAGAGAGAGGGAGACACAGAATTGGAAGCAGGCTCCAGGCTCTGAGCCATCAGCCCAGAGCCCGACGCGGGGCTCGAACTCGCGGACCGCGAGATCGTGACCTGAGCCGAAGTCGGACGCCTAACCGACTGAGCCACCCAGGCGCCCCATGGTGGACATATTTTTTATCTGTACTTGATCTGTATTTCCATCGCTGCTGTCCTCCCATGCTGCCTGTCATACCATCTTGCCGTAAATTGAAAGCGTGCCTATGGTCACCTGGAGAGGTACCTTCACCTGAGAGGGATGACACTTGTAGGGCTGGAACTCTGAGCAGCCCGCCGTTCTGCACACTATGGGGCTGGGCCTGCGTCCCAAGCCCATGGAGATGTGATAAAAAGCACTTATGATGAAAAGGTTGACTCCCTATCCTCATTTGGTATTTCCTTTGCAGTGGAATTTTTTGAACAGTTATGACAACATTTTTTTGGTCTGTAGTGTATCCATTTAGTAAGAGGTTAACCAGGCTCCTTTTACATGATTGCCTATAATTATTTCTCTTTTTCCATATATTTATGTAATAGGTCAGGCTATTCTTTGTAGGATTCTGAGAGCAAAAAAAAATGTGCATTTATGATCAGATACAGCAATTCATTATTTATTTCTAAACACATTTTCAAGGACATTTATTAGCCACTGATTTATTCAACACTGAATATGCAAGTGGGATCTGACAGAAATGTGACTAAATGGGCTTATAATAGAGTATGAAGTAAAAGCATTCTAACTTGTAGGTGAAAAGAAAATACTAGATGAAAGATATGCATATAAACATGCACAGTGAATTTAGGTGTATGTGTATACTATCTATATAACATATGCATTTTATGCTGAAACCCAGTTTTGTTTGTCAGCATGTTGTATGTATCTTTCAGACTGGATAGTCCTATCTATTAATTTCCCTTTACTAAAAACATGACTAATCATGAAAATGTCACCATCTTTATTAGTGTTAGTGTCATCACAAAACATTATTTACTATGATTCCACACCTCACGACACTGAACTGTGCATATTAGATAGCTAAATTTCATGTTCTCTCGTGAAGATTGTTTATCCACTAGGGTGTGTATCCTTTGAAGGAAATCATTTATAAAAAAAGGGAAGGGGAATTAAACTTTGCCTGAAGATATGAAAAGATACATGACTGAAGTTCTTTGTTCAGTTGGCAGTGTTAATGCAGTTACATAAATATCTCAGTGAATTGGAGCTCATGGTAGGAAACAATTATTTTTTCTTCTTCCTTTTTCTCTGTGATGCTGGTACAGAAGGGACATGAATACATTACAAGTTACACACAATATTCAGAATCAAGTGCCACTCTCCTGTTCAAGTTTAAGTTTTTCTATCTCTTATGAAAACATCAAAATAAGATTGCCTGTAAAGAAATGATACTGGTAATTAAACATTATAACCTAGTATTTCACACCAATTTGTTCAACATGATGTTGGAAGTGATATTTTGAAAACGATTGCAAGCGTGCCATCCTGAAAATAATATTTTTGTTACATGCTAAGCAAATTGCTCTGGTTTATAGCATTTTGAGCATAATATTAAAATCACACATTCAGATATTTGAAAACTCTCAGAATTAATAGAAGTTCTTCTCTGTATATCCAACAAGATGTTGCCAAATTAAAAAAAAAATTTTTTTAATAATTTGGAGCTAAGCACTGAATCTTGGTTTAAAAAAAAAAAAGACCCAAAGCATTGTGGGATTAGTATTTTTGGCACCCATTTATCCAGTAGTCATTTAGAAAAACCCACTGTGGGGGTGCCTGGGTGGCTCAGTCTGTTAAGCATCTGACTTTGGCTCAGGTCATGATCTCACGGTCCATGAGTTCAAGCCCCGCGTCGGACTCTCTGCTGACAGCTTGGAGCCTGGAGCCTGCTTCAGATTATGTGTCTCCCTCACTCTCTGCCCCTCCCCTGCTCACGCTCTGTCTCTCTCTGTCTCAAAAACAAATAAACATTAAAAATTTTTTTAATTAAAAAAAAAAAAGAAAAACCTGTGTGCCAAGCATATTATTCATAGTCTGTATCATTTAAGGCTGTATCATGTAAGCTGCAGTAACAGACCCCACCAAAGATAGAATAGTTCAAAAGCAATAGAATGGTACATTTGTTTACCTACCAGGAATGTACCCTTGCTTGTAGGGCAGCTCTGTTCCCTTTGGTCTGTTCTGGACCCAGACTCCTCTCCTCTTGTGGTTCTGTTGTGCTCTCTGGCCTCATGTTCTTCAGTAACCAGCCAGCAGGGAGGGAAAGCCAGCAGGGAGGAGACCCACAAGCTTCTTCACCAGTATGGCCAAGAAAAGGTACATGTATCTTCCACTCACATTCCATTGACCAGAATTGCTTTTGTGGCCCCTTCTAAGACTTTAAAGTTTAAGAAAATGAGAAATTTAATGCCCTACCCAAAGTTACTCATGACGGTAGCCACGCCAGGCCTCAAAACTGTTTTTCTTCCTTTTGGTCTAATCTATTTTTTTCTACATTGAGCTCCCTCTGTCAGTACAGACTTTCATACCACAGAAAACATTTTTTTAAATTTCACTTGACTTGATAATTACTGATATTTCAGTGTGATTGTGATTTCTTAAAAACTCAGCACCTTGTTTTTCCTATTGAAGTAGCTTTGTCAATTATAATGTAGTAAGACTTCTAATACTACCATCCCGCTCTCCTGTCCTTCCTGGACATAGGGGAACACTGCAAGTCCTAGCATCCTTGTGGGTCCGCAGGGCCACGTGATTACTTCTGGTCAATGGTCTATGAGGGAAAGTTATGTTGCCCCTGCTGAGCCAAGGTATTTAAATGCAGGTGGGTGTTCTCTGTGCTCTATTCTCATGGCTCAGTAGCCATGGTTGAGAGGATATAGATTCAACATAGGTGCAGGCTGGATCACTAAGAAAAGTTCATGTAGGAGAGCAGCCCTGGGAGGCTGTTGTGATGGAAAAGTGGACTTATTTTGTAAAGCCTCTGACATGAGGAGAGTTATTTAGTACAAAGCGTAGCATAAATTATTCTAGCTTCGGAAATCTTGTTAGTTAGCTCGCATTAAGGGTAAACTCTGCAAAGAGCTTCACATGTATCACCTCATTTAATCCTTATAAGAACCCATTGAATTAGGAATTTTAATTCCTATTTTCCTGTTTAGGAAAATGACATTTAGTGAGGTAAAAGAATTTTCCCAAGGTCATACATCTAGTTACTTGAGAAAACAGAATTTGAACCATATCTTTTTCTAAAGGTTATCTCTCACTTAACTTAATTGCCAAGGATTAATTAAAAATAAGCTTTGAGGGGCGCCTGGGTGGCGCAGTCGGTTAAGCGTCCGACTTCAGCCAGGTCACGATCTCGCGGTCCGTGAGTTCGAGCCCCGCGTCAGGCTCTGGGCTGATGGCTCGGAGCCTGGAGCCTGTTTCCGATTCTGTGTCTCCCTCTCTCTCTGCCCCTCCCCCGTTCATGCTCTGTCTCTCTCTGTCCCAAAAATAAATAAAAAATGTTAAAAAAAAAAAAAAAAATAAGCTTTGAGGGGAGGCGCCTGAGTGGCTCAGTTAGTTAAGCGTCTGACTTTGGCTCAGGTCATGATCTCATGGTTCATGGGTTTGAGCTCCGCGTCAGGCTCTCTGCTGACAGCTCAGAGCCTGAAGCCTGCTTTGGATTCTGTGCCTCCCTCTCTCTCTGCCCCTCCCCTGTTCACACTCTGTATCTCTCTCTCAAAATCAAATAAACATTAAAAATAAACAAATAAGCTTTTATTGTCAAATCTGGATCAATATTGTTTTCTGGAATTCTACCTATAAGCTTATGAAAAACTAAGCATATGTAACTTGGACTCAACAAAAAAAACAAGGAGACATTCTGTATTTAAAAAAAAAAAAAAGGAAAAGGGGCGCCTGGGTGGCTCAGTCGGTTAAGCGGCCGACTTCGGCTCAGGTCATGATCTCACGGTCAGTGAGTTCAAGCCCCGCGTGGTGCTCTGTGCTGACAGCTCGGAGCCTGGAGCCTGTTTCGGGTTCTGTGTCTCCCTCTCTCTGACCCTCCCCCGTTCATACTCTGTCTCTCTCTGTCTCAAAAATAAATAAACGTTAAAAAAAATTTTTTAAAAAAAAGGAAAAAAATTAAGTGTATTATACTTGGTTTCATTGTTTTTATTAAATCATGTCTCCTTTTGGAATGATAATAGAATGATTTGAAAAAGGATCTTAGAATATATAGAAATATTTTGAAAATATCAGAACACAGTTATTTCTTAGTTCTTATATAAAGTTAAAATTGAAAATTGGTATTTCAGTGGCAGTTCATTCAAATACCTACTCCTGACTTAAAATATGAAATGCTAATATTTTTCATTTCTACTTGGAATTTCACAAGTTAAACTTTCTTGTTGTAAATTAATGAGTCACTCTTGCATATTTGAGTTCTTTAAAAGACAAAGAAAAAATATTTTCACTGGTACTTGACCTGTGTTTACTCAGTTATTATAAATAATTTTGAAGAACCTAAAAACCATTATGAAAACTCTGCTCCTCCCACTCCATTCTCAGTGTGACTGCCAACCCAGTTCAAAGTTTAATTCAAAGTTGTGTCTGATGATGTCTTTCCGGCTAGGGAAGGAGGTACAAGTGCCATCATGACTGAAAATTCCTTTTCTCTAAAATATATTTGGAGAGGTGCCTGGGTGGCTCTGTCAGTTAAGCATCCGACTTCGTCTCAGGTCATGATTTCACGGTCTGTGAGTTTGAGCCCTACATTGGACTCTGTGCTGATATCTCAGAGCCTGGAGCCTGCTTCAGATTCTGTGTGTCCCTCTCTCTTTGCCCCTCCCTCCCCTCAAAAATAAATGAAAAAAAATTTTTAAAAATATTTTGATATAATCATATATCTTTTAAATAAGTATGTATTGTGTCCTAGGGAAAATCTTGTTTTGTTTATTCAGTAAATACTCATTGTATGCTCACAATGTGAGGCTGAATATTATTCTATGCCACAGGGACAGCATGTAACAGACACAAATCTCTACTCTGATAGAACTCATGTTCTGGTTGGTAAGTGAAGAAAGACCTAGAAGGTGTGATTGCACTCATCAATTTTAAATCTTCACTAAAATGTAAAAGTTTGCTTATTCTGCCCCAAATTAGTTCGTGCTAACCTACCTGGTAATTTCCATTCAGTTGCTTAATGTCCCTGTCTCACCTGCATAATGCACTATGGATATAAGGAATTTCTAACAGATGAGCCAAGCAAGCATTCTGGTTACCGAAATAAGTAGACTTTTCCACTCATCTTACCAGGATAACTTTACTTTATCTACACTTTAATATAGTGGGAAGCCTAGAGGATTGGTAAAATCCTGGGTTACTTGGCTGAAAGACAAGAAACTTAAAGGAAAATCACCAGAATTCCTTCCTGCTGTTCAAACATCATTTCTAAATATCAGAGCCAGATCTGTATTGCCCTGGGTGATTGGTGTCCCCACCTAGACCTGACTGTCCCAAATCTGCTGAAAAGTTCCAAAACTAGCCATGTCTTTCTCATTTGGGTGTGTGCCTAATATAATTTCCCATCATAGTACTCCTCCCCTCCCTGAATCTATGTTAGTACCTCCAATGGTAATTTTGTGAATAAAATATAGTTATAGTGTCAAAATAATTGTTATTTTTATACTACATGTATATAATTTAACAGATTTGAATTACTTTTATAGCTGTTATTCCATTTCTTTTCTCAACAAGCCAACAAGACAAAAAAGTTATCTTGTTTTATAAGTTGAGAAACCAAGGCCTGATGAATTTAGGACTTTCCAAAAGTCAAATAGTAAATATTGAACAAGAATTTATTATCTTAATCCAAGTGAATTACTAGGTTGTTGTATGTTAGGTGAATATTTGTCTAATCTCCCGGTTGTAACATTAATTATCCTGGATGAGTTGAATTTTTTTTAATGATCCTTTCTAGTTTGGTTTAAAGGTTTCCTTAAGAACATGAAATATATCAGGGTGCCTGGGTGACTCAGTCGGTTAAGCGTCCAACTTCGGCTTAGATCGTGGTCTCACAGCTCATGATTTTGAGCCCTGCATCGGGCACTGTGCTGACAGTTCAGAGCCGGGAGCCTTCTTCAGATTCCGTGTCTCCGTCTCTCTCTGCACCTCTCCCACTCATGCCCTGTCTCTCTTTCTCTGTCTCTCAAAAATAAATAAACGTTAAAAAAATTTTTTAAAGAGTATGAAATATATTGCTTTTAAGACAAGTGAACAGCTGTCCTCAGTATACTGTGTGTGAACTGTTATAAGTGGCAATCTATCCAGAGGTGATTGATCTCAATGTTTGCTTCTAAGTCACATGAGATAAGTACAAAATGAAAGCCCAACAGTATGAGTAATTATTATTTTGGATATATGTGCTAGTTTCCATTGTCAGACAGTGTTTTCAGAGGCTCACCAAGAATATTCCTTTTAAGCTCTTAAGATTAAGGACTTGATGTAATATCACAGATCTAAGAACAATTTTTGTAATCATAATTAAAATTAAAATGATTAAAATTCCATTAAAAGTAAATCAGATTAGTCTTGTTTACTAGTCGAGACAGATTAGTTTTCCTTAAAGCATATGTCACTTGAATAAACATCATTTTACCAATTTACCATTTTTATAGGTTCCCACTCCATAGAATAAACTTCTCCAGCTGCCAATCAAGGCTCTCCATGAATTTCTCTTCTCTCTAATTCCACGGCCTTATTTCTTTAGTTGGTTTCTGTAAACTCTTCTCCCCTGTAGTGCTCCATGCTTTTTCATCTGTGCCCTTTGGCTTTGTGCTATTCTATCCTCCTGAAGTGTCTTTGATTTTTCTCTAAGTCTTTAAACCCAATCCATGCTTCAGCATCAAACTTAAATATTCCACTTCCCCATGTTTACCCTGATCTCTCCATGTGAAACTATTTCACTATAGCTTTATTTAGGGGGGGTTTCAGAATTTTCCAAATAGTAGATTACTTTTATTCAATAAATAAATATATGGAAAGTGCCAAACTATGTTGAAAGACATGATGATATGGGGCTCTGTGTTTATGTTGACTGTAGGGTTATATGGTTTAATAAATTTGGAGGAAGTGGTGGCAGTCCAAATTAAACATACTTTTTTATGGCAGAACTTCTGACCAATGCCTTTAATATGCTGATTAGCATTTTGAGTTTCTAAGAGGAAGACATAGTAAACAGAAATCCCCAAGTTATTTGACCAAAGAACCCTTTTTTGAGACACAATTTGGGGAATGTTGGTATAGTGCAAGGAACAGGAACATTGGATTCAGATAAATAATGGATCTAAATCTTGATTTTGGTAATGATTGGCTGCATGAAAAATTGTTTAAATTCTGACCTCTGCTCTTTACCTGTATTATAATAATACCCATTCCCAAGGATTATTATGCAGATTAACCAAGACACATGGTAGATGCCCAATAAATTTTAGCTACTTTTACTTTTCTGAGTTACAATTAAATTTACATGTGATTTATGTATAAGACATTTATTCATTTAACGTACATTAACTGGACAAATATGTGTGCCAGTTAATGTGCGGATCCATATGCAATGCATATGACAGGGTCACTGTATTCAGTGAACTCCCATTTGTTTCCTGCATTAGACAGTAAACTAATCAGAAAGGATCCATAAAGAGTTCATCTCGATGGCTACGTTGGAAATGACAGTGCATAAAATAGGGGCTCAAGAACTGTCTCCACAATGAATTGTGAAGGACAGAGACCGTATCTGCCTTCTTTACCACTGTGTGCGCAGCACGCAGAATGCACGCAGCACTCTTCCCCACCCTTATGGACAAGATTTTTTTTTAATTGTGGTAAAATTACTTCCATTGAAATTACTAGGTGTGCCTGGGTGGCTCACTCAGTTAAATGACCAACTCTTGGTTTTGGCTCAAATTATAATCTCACAGTTTGTGAGTTCAAGCCCTGTGTGGGGCTCTGACAGTGTGGAGCCTGTTGGGATTCTCTCTCTCTCCTTCTCTCTCTGCCCTTCCACTGCTTGCAGTCTCTCCCTCTCTTTCTCTCTCTCCCCCCCTCTCAAAATAAATAAACTTAAAAAACTGTTTTTAGTTGAGAAAAAAAGAAATTACTAATGTTTTGCATGAAATAAAAATAAAAAGTAATGCATGTAGTTATGATTTAATTATTAAGAATTATACCTTAAAGAAAAATGTTGGAATATACATTCAAATACATATGTAATAAGTTTCATGTTTCACAAAAAATATTTAGAAGAGTAATGTATCTGCTATCTCAATGGAATGTGCTCTGTGTTCTCCCAAATTAAATTGCTGTCATATTTTTACAAAATTTATTCTTTGTACTCTAAAGAACATTGACATACAAGGTAGAAGTTAAATTTTAGGGGCGTCGGGGTGGTTCATTTGTTTGAGCGTCCGACTTCAGCTCAGGTCATGATTTCATGGTTTGTGGGTTCGAGCCCCGCGTCAGGCTCTGTGCTGACAGCTCAGAGCCTGGAGACTGCTTCAGATTCTGTGTATCCCTCTCTCTGTGCCCCTCCCCTACTTGTGCTCTGTCTCTCTCTGTCTCTCAAAAATAAATAAATGTAAAAAAAAATTAAAAAAGAAAAAAAAGAGAAAACTTTTCAGCTCCCATTTTGGTCTCAGAAAGACTTCTTGGAAGAGACATTCAACAGGTTTTTTTTTTATCACCAAAGTTAAGAATAGTAATTAAATGATCGGGCAGAACTAGTAGAATTAATCTATCAATTTATTACCACTCTGTATGTAAGAAAGAGCATTTTGCATACCCCCCACTCCAATTACCATTACTCACAGCTCTAAGTTTGATGGTGGTTGGAAAGTCTAATCAAAAATAGGAGGACTGCTTCTCCTGTAACATCTAAAACCTGACACTTCGGCAAAGGAAAGGGAAAGCAGTGCTAATGTTGTCAGAGGAAGTACCATTTATAACTATTTTAATATCATCTTGCAGTTAACATCTCAAGCTTTAAGGTAAGCTGCATTTATCCATGGTTGTCACATAGCTTTCTAAAAGCACCGTAAATCTCCCCACTCCAGACACACCATCCAATAAATATTTTCTTCTCAGTTCTAGACAAAACCAAAACATAGCAAAACAAAACACAGGTCCTCTGGACACGGAATGCCAAACAGAACCAAGTAACTAGAAATTATCATGTAAAAAGGAAGTCAAGTCAATGACCTAGGTATGAAATGCTTCCAAACAAATCCCTTGAACCATTCAGTCCCAGTCATGTTACTCTTTGACTTGTAAATTCATCTTGACCACAAAGATAATAAATGTAACTTTAACAAAATTATAATAAATCTAATATACCAGTAAGTTGTAATTTCCATTTATACAAAGTAATTTTAGTTAATTAGATGGACTGTTTATATATTAAATATTATATTAAAAAAATCCAAGGAACACATTTCAGAGAAAAGTTGATGAATTATGTGTTTACAGTGTCTTCTTTTCCTGATGAAGTTTAAAGATTGTCAGATGACGTCATGTAGCATAAAACTATGTCCTGGTAGTAAAGGTCTGCCTTTCAAGTTATTATATTTTGATTATTTTAGTGAGAATTACAAGCTGATGAAATAATTGTCAGGGTTTTTTGTTGTTGTGTTTGTTTTTTTGTTTTTGTTTTTGTTTTTTGGTGTGACATCCTTTTAAATAATGCTGGTATTTTGTGTGATTTAATTTGTATTAAGACATCTAGAACAGATATGTATCTTAGTTTAGATCATATTAGTGAAAACTAATAGGATTAAGCTCTGGGAGAAAGCATGAAAAAGAGACCACACTAATTCAATAAAGTGTTGTAATATATCCCAGATCATCCCTACCTGTAACTTCATGCGTTTCCCACCACTCTCTGTCCTGTGAATGTACTATAATGAGATTTGGTAGAGTGACCTTTGCAGCACTTCTCCCAACAGGGAGAGTGTAGAGGAAGCCGAATTGCCAGGTCTATGCAACATGATGTCTCAAACCTTCCCTTTGCTGTATGAAAGAAAAAGTAATTGAGAAGAATGAGAACTACAACTCGGGTATACATAACACCTAAGTCTAATGTGGGGTTAGGATGCTTTTTAGTGAAACATACATGGGGTATCAGAAGGCAAGGATTTGATGGCCACATTTTATTTTGTTGGTTTGTTTGTTTTGTGTGAAACAACTTCTTTATTTCAATTTTATGTTTACAAAAAGACAAAGAGGATAAGGAATGGGGAGGCAGGAATAATGGTTGGTCACCTCCAGAGATAAAAGGAAGAGGCCTCTTATAGTCAACAAAAATGGATGAGACTGTTCATCCATGCCATTATTAGTAACAGCAATGGCCAAAAAGAAGTCCAAGCAGAGATCAAAGGCTTCTGTTAACAAGGTCAGTCTGTTTTGGGAGAGTCAGATGGTCTGTCCAGTCCATATCCATGAGGAAGAGAAAGCCCAAGTCAGTTTATTGAGGCCTAAGCTGTGGGTGGGATGGGGCCCATTTCTCTGGGAAGAACTGGGCCACTGACTCCAGGGAATATAGGGACCATGAGATACACACCAGGGAAAACCCCTGTGAACTACAGGGGCCCACTGCAGGTAGGGTGTGGGGAAACTTGGGCATAAGTGGCTTGGGATCATCTTCAAAGGAAAATCCTGTCTGGGTAGGTGAGGGGACATCTGAAAAGAAATAGTTTGAGAGGAACTGATCAGATTGTGATGACCACATCTTAAAAAATCTTTTGAGATGATGCATGATTTTGGAGTATCACCTAATAAATGAGATAAATGAACAGCAGGATGCTGGAGATACTGGAGATAAAAAAGTATTAAATAACATACTTTTTGACAACAGTGGACTTTTAATGTTTGTTGACAGTACTACAGATTATACTTCTGGGGGGGGATATAGATACTGTTTTAAATAATTATACAACAGGATTTGTCATGCATTTGTGCTCACTTTATAATAATCTCTAGAAAAACACTATTTGTGCTGCCTGACCACTATTATAAAATTAAAATTATGCTAAAGATAAGGGATACATATAATTTACCAGATTTTATTGCATATGCATGTATAGCCTCACAAAGATCCAATAAGAGGGTTGCATTTGCATCTGGATTTCTAAAATCATTTGAAATTCCCTATTAGCAAGTGCATATTCATATTCATTATAAGACTTCTTGATATAGCATGCTAATTACTTGCCTGCACTCTAGCTCCCACGCCACAATAAATCCTCTTATAAAAGCAGATCACTGCAAACTTCAAACAGCATGCATCCTTGAGATGCCACTATTAAAGGAAGAATGCTGATGGAAAATCTTTGATCTTATCAGACGTGATGGAAAATACACATTTGTATTTGAGTAAATCTGTAGAAAGAAGCATTCCACCCCCATCCTTAAGTAACCTGAAACCAATTTCAAGTTCCCAAATGCTCTTCAAAGCAACCCGCCTTGGAAGTGATGCTGATGGCATTACAAATTTCAAGGCAGCTTGCTTTTTCCATCTCAAGACTTCAAGCAGATTTCAAATTTTACTTTCAAAGAGAAAGGATATTACCTACTTTTAGCCAAACCACTAGCCTCTGGGCCGACGAGCAGAATGTCGTAGGTAAAGAACTTACCTCTGGTAATGAAAAGATGGTACATTACCAAGGAACTCAGAGCTTGAATAATGCAGTTGATTGTAGGGAATTCTACGCTGGAAGTGTTTAGAGGCTTCCTGCTTCAGTTCTTGTGCTAGTGTGGTTGACCAAAAGTTGGAATGTAAACTCTGGGCATGTGGCAGGACAAGTGTACCCAACAAATTAATCCAGCTCCTCCTGAATGGGGCGTCTATCAAGCTACAGACAAAAATCGGTGTGTGTTTGACTCCTGCACCCACAGGGAGCCTGAGCCACACAATTCAGAACATTCATACTATGAATAATCCCTGTAGCAGGAGGGTCGGTCTGTGGCTTCTTAAAAGGCCTCAGATTTGTGGTCAGCAGAAACATCCATGAGCCTATTTGGGCTGAAGGATACAGTGGCCCTAGTGAAGTTCCCCCTAGCATTTAATTAGGTTTCCTGTAATTGCTTTAAGTAAAAGGAGGGGGAATAAAGCCTGATGTTATCATCTTGGGACACAAAATATTTGTATGTGGTTTTAATATCCTGAGCCCATTTGTTGCTGCCCTGCATTTTGGAAAGAACCGTTATAGTTCTGAGGAAATACACACTACAGGTTTACCAGCCCTTTGGTGACTGTAAATTTACTGCAACAGCTTTTAAAGGAAGAGTTTTCTTTCCAGTAACTGAATTTCTGCATGAAGAGAGAAGGTATAAACAAGTAAAACAGGCAAAAGTATTAAATGCCAGAGAGTGGAATAAAAAAGAAGGGTGGGGCAGAGGTGAGGGGGAAAGCTGTGTGCCATCCTTCCATGAACTCCTAGATATCAGAAAATGAGAATATAATTGCAGTAAGACAGGAAATGAGAGGGCCTAAGCAGAGACTAGGAAAGAGGAAGGGAAGTAGCATTATTCGTTAATAAGTTGGGATTTATGCTGTGGAGATTGTTCTATTATTTAGACATTGACTAAAATAACACACCGATCTTTTCATAGAGGAGTGAGGGACTTAGATATGCCAGTGTCTTGAAAATTCTTTTTAAACTGACCACTGTGGGGGTGCCTGGGTGGCTCAGTCAGTTAAGCGTTCAACTTCGGCCAGGTCATGATCTCACGATTTGTGAATTCAAGCCCCATGTCAGGCTCTGTGCTGACAGCTCAGAGCCTGGAGCCTGCTTCAGATCCTGTGTCTCCTTCTCTCTGCCTCTCACCCACTGATGCTCTCTCTCTCTCTCTCTCTCAAAAAAATGAATAAACATTAAAAAAGTTTTTAAACTGATCACTGTATAAGCATAAAGGATACTAATTTCCAAGACTTTAAACAATAACTTTAAATATATTTAATACATTTTTGGCCACAGAGTTGCCCCTTCAGGATCTTGCCCTGCCTTGGCTTATAAAATTCACTTTCCTGGGCTTCATTTCAGTTCAGGGGCTCTTGAGTGGATCTAAGGACTTAGTTGTTTCTATGACTCAAGTCCCTGCAGTTCCTGATAGAAAATATTGCTTATTTCCCTAGTGGAACAGCATCCATTCATATTGAGTGTTCCTTATTTTTCCTGAGGGCTTTGACCCATTTGAGCATGGTCTCAGTTTTAGGACAAGTTCTGGAATACTCTTGTACTCTTCATGTCACCTATACCAAGAAGTCATGCAAATAGTTTAATAAATCATAACATTTAGGAACTAAAAATTCCTAATATTCATATTTTTCATATTCATAACATAGTCATATATATGTGGATGTGTGTATATATACACAAATATACACATATATATGTGTGCATATATATTTATATTTACATTCTCATCTGATTACATCATCTGCATGCTTAACACACTTTGATGATGTCCATGACTTTCAGAAAGAAATCCCAAATTCTGAACATGGAGTGCAGCTGAGGTTCTCAAACTGTAGCATGCATCAGAATTCTTGGAGTGCTTGTTAAACCAAAATTGCTGGGCTCAACTCTCAAAGTTTCATACTCAATTTGAGTCTGGAGTGGGACCCAAGAATTTGACTTCCAACAAGTTCCCAGGTGATGCTGGTGAAACTGTTCCGGGGCTACACTTTGAGAACCACCGGTCTACAAGAATATATATTAACCTATCTTTTTCTTCTCCCTAGCTTCATCTCATGCCACCATCTCTGTGTCTGGTGCTCAGTTGTCTTCTCCTGGGTTCTCAATCTCCTCATTCTCTTTCCTGCGTCTTCCCATATCTTCCGACCCTCTCCTTAGATAATTTAACCAAGTTAACTCACGTTGGATCCTTCGTACTAAGTTGAGTTCCTTGTTATTCACTCTCATTTTCACTATACTTCTTGTTTGCAGCATTGAACACAGTTGTAATTAAATAATAAATTGTATAATCTGTAGTTAATATGTACCCTCTGCACAATAATATAGGTTCATTGAGGGTAAGGACTATCTTACTCATCAGAGATTCACAAGTGCCTAGGGCAATACCTTTTCCATAATTGATATTAAATATTTGTGCAATGAATGAATGAATGAATGCATGCATGAATAGAAAGTACAAAGA
This sequence comes from Neofelis nebulosa, assembly GCF_028018385.1. Taxonomy (NCBI): domain Eukaryota; kingdom Metazoa; phylum Chordata; class Mammalia; order Carnivora; family Felidae; genus Neofelis; species Neofelis nebulosa. Next base: position 127,432,467 of record NC_080784.1, read on the forward strand.
AATATATTTAATCTTTCTTACTGTGCTTATACTTAACCCAGTCAAATTCTTCTAGTCCCTCAGGATGTCCCTGCCAATACTCTCCACAGGTACCTCATACGGAAAGTGTGCGCAGGCAAACTGGCAATTGTCCACGTGCATTGATCAGATGATCCTTCTTGCTCAGTGCAAAGAAGCACATTGCAGAATGACTCTAAGAAATAGGCTTAGGTACATTAAGATAAATACTCCTAAAATGATAATCTCAGATTCTTAGTTCATTTTTTGTTATTTAGGATGATATAATGCTGTAAAATAAAATCCAATTATTTGAGCATTTTAGCTGGAAGCCACTTTCAGAGGATTTTGGTTACATTACAATTATAGAGAAACATTTGGGCTTTCAAAATACTGTGCATGAAAACTTTAAAGTCACACATTCTTTGGATAAAATAGCAGGGATTTGTTAACTTAAGGCTGGTATTTTTTAAAGAAAACAGTGTGCCTTAATAGCTAAAATGCAACTATTAAAATAACTTAGTTTTAAATAATTGCCACATATTTATAAAGTACTAGCTTATATTATAATAAAACCTGGCATATATATTTTTATATATACATTTATGATTATAGTTTTAGGTCATTCTCATGTCATGTGAAGAGTTAGGGGAAGATTTAGTTACTGTAAAACTATACAAGGTGTTGTAAAACTGTATATAGCTTTTTGGTACCAGACAATATTATAAAAAAATGTGATATGTGTTTATATATATTTGTGACTTATATACTTATGATTATAGTTTTAGGTTATTCTCTGTCATTTCATGTGAAGAGTTGGAAGATTTAGTTATTGTAAGGTTATGTACAGCACACAGATTATCTTTCCACAACCTATATAATTTGGTTACCATCCTTAGGAGATGTGAAATTCAAGTTCATGTTTGAATAAACCAAGGAAGATACCTCAGTGGAGGGTGAATGTTTGTCAGGCTATTTGAGAAAAGGTGTGATTTTGTGGAGTGATAGATCTATTCGACTTTCATCTTCTGATGAAAGCAGATTTGAAATAGCAAATAAGAAAATGAAAAAGTTGAGAGTCCAATAACTGGGGCCAGAGGAAAAATCACAGGTGGACAGGGACAGTATCTGGTGTGTTGATCTATGGCATCAAGACGGATCACTCGGGGGAAATACACGGTATGATGGTTTGAGTTTTGTTAGTACTAGTCTTTTCCTGACTTCAGTCTTCCTTTCTCTTGGCAGGTCTCATTGTCCGGGAAGTGAGCATTGAAATTTCACGCCAGCAAGTGGAAGAACTCTTTGGGCCGGAAGATTACTGGTGCCAGTGTGTGGCGTGGAGCTCGGCGGGCACCACAAAGAGCAGGAAGGCCTATGTGCGCATCGCATGTGAGTCATGGCACACGGGCCACATGGGTTTCAGAAACCGGTGGATTGTGGAAAAATGTAGACCGTAACTGCTCTAAATTCAAAGAACCGTAGTCAAAACTCCCAGATTTCTGCACTTGAGCTACACTTTCCCCTTAAGTCCCCAGGATACCATTTTGTTGTGGTTGTTGTTGTTTCAAGACGCTTTTAGTTTGTCTTTAGGGATGTGAAAGAATTAGTGGTACTTTCAAAAGATTCTGAATTTTCTTTTTGAATCTGGTAATAATTAGGCTACAGGAAAACCAAACTGTATTCCTTTAATAAGTTTATTCTGCCAGTGTGTTAAGACAATGTTGATTAGTTTTGTTATTGGAAATAGAAATGACCCATACAAAGCTTCTCTATTCATTTTTGGAACCATTCTAGTGCATCAGAACACAGCACTATTTTCCAAACTGTGTTAAATTCTAGAGTATTCATGTTTAGGGAGAGGTTAGGAAATGCCTCACAAAAAAGCGTTCCATAATCAAATAAATGTGGAAAATAGTTTTTTGGGGGCCAAGTTAAATAGGTTTATTCATTGCAAAATTCTCGGATTTTTAAATATGCTAATACATATTATCCCTAAGAAAAAGATGTAGCCTGCAGCTGTTTTTTGCAGGCCCCTTTTCTGAAGGAGTGCTATTCACATCTTGAGCAGCAATGAATGCTGCTTTAATCTGTCTTAAGGTTCCATACTGAGAAGTTTTCCCAAGTATGAGACCACTGAAATCCATGTCAATTATATGATCTGAACTCTTTTGAATGTCTGCATTTGACTAAATTCTGTCTTGTGGTGGATGTCAGTATCACCCCCCAACACGTCACTGAGTCCCAATAGTCTTGGCTCTGAGGGTTCTCCCAGTTCCGTACCTGCCTCTTCCCTTCCCTCCTACTTGATCTAGATCCCAACCATTGCATACACGCCCCAGCTAGTCTCAATGGCTCCACTTATTTCCCTTTTCTAGACCATCCTCCATATTACCACAGTGCGTTCTTCCTGAAACTCAGGTCTCTGCCCAGATCACTTCCCTCCCTGCTAAAATGTTACAGTAGCTTGGAGATAAAGGAAAAATTCCTTACCATTAATGCCATATGCCGTCGTCCGAGTCTGCTAGGGCTGGCATACAGAGTGCCACAGCCTGGGTGCCATAACCAGCCGAAATCTTCTTCTCACAGTTCTGGAAGCTACAGGTCTGAGATCAAGGTGCCAGCAATGCTGTCTCCTCTGAAAGCTTCTCTCCTGGGCTCGTGGATGCTTGTCTCCACATGTTTGCACTGTCTTCCCTCTGCAACCGTCCTGGCCCGCATTTCTCTTCCTATAAAGACAGGAGTCCTATTGGGTTAAAGGCCTCATTGTAACTTCATCACCTCTTTAAAGGCCTTATCTCCAAATAAAGCCACGTTCTGGAGTCCTGACGGTTAGGACATCAACGTGTGAACAGTTCGGCCCCTGACAACTATATTTCATGGTTTATATATGCAACCTGTATTTTCAGTGTCAACCACAAAGAATGTTTCCATTTTAGTCACAGTACATTTGAAATACTTTGATTTCCATGCTTTCCAGCTACTGTTCACAGTGAAGGGTTTCAACCTTCTCTTACTTCCCTTCATTTTTGTAAACATTCATTTATTTAACAATATTTAGTAAGCTTTTACTCTGTTCTTGGGACAGTTGTACCTATTGGGTATGGAGCCAAAAGCAAACATGTAATGATCCCTGCCCTCATGGAGGTTTACTTTCAGGTAAACAAGGGCGAACTCTAAATAAAGCAACTACTAATCAGGCACAGAGCAGATGGTAAGTGCTACAGAGAAAAGTAGGGGCGCCTGGGTGGGTTAAGCACCTGACTTCAGTTCAGGTCATGATCTTGCAGTTTGTGGGTTTGAGCCCCGTGTCAGGCTCTGTGCTGACAGCTCAGAGTCTGGACCCTGCTTCAGATTCTGTGTCTTCCTGACTCTGTTCCTCCCCCACCATATGCTCTATATCACAAAAATAAATAAACATTAAAAAAATTGTTTTAAATAGTAAAGCAGGAAAGGGGGGTATATTGTGCTCAGGGAGGGTAGTCATGGAATTCCTCTGGAAGAAGCTGACAGTTGAAGAAACCTGAAGGAGGAGGGGAAGGGGAGTTAGGCAGAGGGAGCTGCAAGTATCAAAAATACAAATACCCTGGGGCAGGAGTGTGCTGGTTATCCTAGGCAGATGGCCCAGGACACTGTAGGTGTAACATCTTTGGTTCTTATTTTGAGAAGAGAACTTTAGAATGTTTTCAGCAGAGGAATTCATGATTTGACTTCCATGTCAGCAGAATCATGACTTGTGCTTAGAATAGATGAAGAGTAGAAGCACAAAGACCAGTTATGAGGCTGTGTCTATGAGGGACGGTAAGCTTGCATAGATAAGCAGCAGTGAAAGTGGCATAACCTGGATCCTAGATACAATAGTCTCCCTTCCCCGGGGTGGGGGGAGGAGGGAGGGGGGAGGGGGAGAGATGTGTTCCAAGAACCTCAGTACATACCTGAAACCGCAGATAGTACCAAACCCTATACGTGCTATGTTTTTTCTATATATACCTATGAGAAAGTTTAATTCATAAACTAGGCATAGTAAGAGATTAACAACAATAAGTAAAGAAAAAAGAGAAAAATTATAAGGGTGCTGGGTGGCTCAGTCGGTTAAGCGTCCGACTCTTGATTTTGGCTCGTCATTATATCACAGTTCATGAGTTCAAGCCCCACATTGGATTCTGTACTGACAGTATGGAACCTGCTTGGGATACTCTCTTTCCCTCTCTCTGTGCCCCTCCTCCACTCACACTGTCTCCCTCAAAATAAATGAACATTTTTTAAAAAAGAAAAATGATAACAATATACTATGATAAAAGTTATGAGCATGCACTGTCTCAAAATACCTCATTGTGCTGTCCTTCTCCTTCTTGTGATGATGTGAGGTGATAAAATGCCTGCGTCAGGAGATGAACAGCACAGGTGTCGTGATGTGGTATTAGTCTACTGTCAGCCTTCTCATGATAAGTCAGAAAAGGGAACAACCGCTCCTCGACTGCAGTTGACGGTGGGTAACTTAAACCTCAGAAAGCAGAATGGTGGACAGGGAGGACTATTTTACATTTAAAGGCAGAGGTAATAGCTTTTGTTGAAAGATTGGATGTGAGATGTGAGAGAAAGAGAGGAAAGAATGATTCAAGAGATGTTTGAAGAGTTTGTTTCAGACGTCCTCATGAACTCTTTTCTGTCTCCTGGGTCTCCAGAGAGACAGGCATCCCTTTCTCTTATACCTTCAGAACACTTTGCCCATCCTCTTAACACAAGGCTTGTCTCAATTAAATTATATTCACTGGTTGGAATGTCTGTGTTTCATGCCAGCAAGTTCTTTGAGATAAATTCTGCTTAATTCAGTTTTGCTTAACTTTATATCTTTTGTGCTTAGCCTAACGCCTAGAACATCATAGATGTTTAATAAATTTTGTTGAATTAAAACTGTTAATAAAAATCTCCCAGTGAAGTTTATTAAAATGCTATACATTAATCTTTCCTCTCTGAGCATATCTATGGAGATTTTCCTCTGTCTTTTGTGGATTCTCTGTGAAGTAGATTCTGGGATAGGGACATGCACACAGAGAGGATGTTAAAGAGTACTCTTTGGGAGTCCAGGACCAGATGGCTTCCCAGGGGAGTTCTACCAGACGTTTAAAGCAGAGATAATACCTATCCTTCTCAAGCTATTCCAAGAAATAGAAAGGGAAGGAAAACTTCCAGACTCATTCTATGAAGCCAGTATTACTTTGATTCCTAAACCAGACAGAGACCCAGTAAAAAAAGAGAACTACAGGCCAATATCTCTGATGAATATGGATGCAAAAATTCTCAATATGATACTAGCAAATCGAATTCAACAGCATATAAAAAGAATTATTCACTATGATCAAGTGGGATTCATTCCTGGGATGCAGGGCTGGTTCAACATTCGCAAATCGATCAACGTGATACATCACATTAACAAAAAAAAAGAGAAGAACCATATAATCCTGTCAATCGATGCAGAAAAGGCCTTTGACAAAATCCAGCACCCTTTCTTAATAAAAACCCTTGAGAAAGTCGGGATAGAAGGAACATACTTAAAGATCATAAAAGCCATTTATGAAAAGCCCACAGCTAACATCATCCTCAACGGGGAAAAACTGAGAGCTTTTTCCCTGAGATCAGGAACACGACAGGGATGCCCACTCTCACCGCTGCTGTTTAATATAGTGCTGGAAGTTCTAGCATCAGCAATCAGACAACAAAAGGAAATCAAAGGCATCCAAATTGGCAAAGATGAAGTCAAGCTTTCGCTTTTTGCAGATGACATGATATTATACATGGAAAATCTGATAGACTCCACCAAAAGTCTGCTAGAACTGATACATGAATTCAGCAAAGTTGCCGGATACAAAATCAATGTACAGAAATCAGTTGCATTCTTATACACTAACAATGAAGCAACAGAAAGACAAATAAAGAAACTGATCCCATTCACAATTGCACCAAGAAGCATAAAATACCTAGGAATAAATCTAACCAAAGATGTAAAAGATCTGTATGCTGAAAACTATAGAAAGCTTATGCAGGTAATTGAAGAAGATATAAAGAAATGGAAAGACATTCCCTGCTCATGGATTGGAAGAATAAATATTGTCAAAATGTCAATACTACCCAAAGCTATCTACACATTCAATGCAATCCCAATCAAAATTGCACCAGCATTCTTCTCGAAACTAGAACAAGCAATCCTAAAATGCATATGGAACCACAAAAGGCCCCGAATAGCCAAAGTAATTTTGAAGAAGAAGACCAAAGCAGGAGGCATCACAATCCCAGAATTTAGCCTCTACTACAAAGCTGTCATCATCAAGACAGCATGGTATTGGCATAAAAACAGACACATAGACCAATGGAATAGAATAGAAACCCCAGAACTAGACCCACAAACGTATGGCCAACTCATCTTTGACAAAGCAGGAAAGAACATCCAATGGAAAAAAGACAGTCTCTTTAACAAATGGTGCTGGGAGAACTGGACAGCAACATGCAGAAGGTTGAAACTAGACCACTTTCTCACACCATTCACAAAAATAAACTCAAAATGGATAAAGGACCTGAATGTGAGACAGGAAACCATCAAAACCCTAGAGGAGAAAGCAGGAAAAGACCTCTCTGACCTCAGCCGTAGCAATCTCTTACTCGGCACATCCCCAAAGGCAAGGGAATTAAAAGCAAAATGAACCCTGCTGGGACCTTATGAAGATAAAAAGCTTCTGCACAGCAAAGGAAACAACCAACAAAACTAAAAGGCAACCAATGGAATGGGAAAAGATATTTGCAAATGACATATCGGACAAAGGACTAGTATCCAAAGTCTATAAAGAGCTCATCAAACTCCACACCCGAAAAACAAATAACCCAGTGAAGAAATGGGCACAAAACATGAATAGACACTTCTCTAAAGAAGACATCCGGATGGCCAACAGGCACATGAAAAGATGTTCAACGTCGCTCCTTATCAGGGAAATACAAATCAAAACCACACTCAGATATCACCTCACGCCAGTCAGAGTGGCCAGAATGAACAAATCAGGAGACTATAGATGCTGGAGAGGATGTGGAGAAACGGGAACCCTCTTGCACTGTTGGTGGGAATGCAAATTGGTGCAGCCGCTCTGGAAAGCAGTGTGGAGGTTCCTCAGAAAATTAAAAATAGACCTACCCGATCACCCAGCAATAGCACTGCTAGGAATTTATCCAAGGGATACAGGAGTACTGATGCATAGGGGCACTTGTACCCCAATGTTTATAGCAGCACTCTCAACAATAGCCAGATTATGGAAAGAGCCTAAATGTCCATCAACTGATGAATGGATAAAGAAATTGTGGTTTATATACACAATGGAATACTACGTGGCAATGAGAAAAAATGAAATATGGCCTTTTGTAGCAACGTGGATGGAACTGGAGAGTGTGATGCTAAGTGAAATAAGCCATACAGAGAAAGACAGATACCATATGGTTTCACTCTTATGTGGATCCTGAGAAACGTAACAGAATCCCATGGGGGAGGGGAAGGAAAAAAAAAAAAAAAAGAAAAGAGGTTAGAGTGGGAGAGAGCCAAAGCATAAGAGACTGTTAAAAACTGAGAACAAACTGAGGGTTGATGGGGGGTGGGAGGGAGGGCAGGGTGGGTGATGGGTATTGAGGAGGGCACCTTTTGGGATGAGCACTGGGTGTTGTATGGAAACCAATTTGACAGTAAATTTCATAAATTAAAAAAAAAAAAAGAGTACTCTTTGGGACAATACTGGTGGAGATATGTGGGCAGTAGGATTGAGCAAAAGGGGGACTTGAGCTTCAGGACAAAGGATGGCCCCATAGGGAGCTCTGGAGCTCAAATGGCCCTTTAGAGTTGCCCCACCATGAGATATAGTGGGTCAATGAGGCTTTATTCCTCCACATAGACTAGTCCATGGATGTGGGCCCCTACCCAATTGTGTGTCCTGGGTCAAGTCAGCTTTCAGCAGCTGAGGGCAACACTCCCAATGGGTGGGATCAGTCCTAAAAAGGGGTCTCAGTAGCATACCCCATATCCACTGCAGTCATCTGCCACAAATCTTGAATACTTTATTAATCATGAAGAAAAAAGGTAGTTTCAAATATTTTTAAAGGAAATAAGAAACTAATTGTTTTGGTCAAATATTTAAATGAATTCAAAGTTAGCTTCTAGGGGCAGCTGGGTGACTCAGTCGGTAGAGTGTCCCACTTTGGCTCAGGTCCTGATCTTGTAGTTCGTGAGTTCGAGCCCTACATCAGGCTCACTGCTTGCTGTCAGCTTGTCAGCACAGAGCCCTCTTCAGATCCCCATCTCTCCGCCCAACCCCACTTGCACTTTCCATAAAATAAATAAATATATATAAAAGAAACCCAACAAAGTTAGCTTCTAATTACAATCAAAAGCAACACAATGATATGACTGTATCTTTATCTTTCATTGCTATGTGTTCATTAATACCAGTTACAATAAATATTTAAAATTGCCAATTTATATTCCATATTAAATTGGCTTGGCTAGAAGCTGAAGTTTAAGGACTGCATAGTTCCAAGTGATGAATATCTTGTGCTAATTTCATTTATATATACAAATATATATACGTCATGTCATAGTACACGGTATATGTATATGTCGTATGTATATCACACACACAATCTATATGTATGTCCCTATTCTCCACATAAATATTAAATATCTGTAAGAACCCCATCTTTCTTTGCAACATATTATACAAACTTCACTAAATATAATTTGACATTTTCAAATAATAACCAAACAAACTGTTCTAGTAAGAGGTTAATTTGCCCATAACACCTTTTCATCTTCATGCAATAAGACTGAAGAGCAGTTTGCCTGTACTTCCATATTTTACTGAATTCATATGTGTGTGGCCGAGGATGACCATCCAACATGTAAAGATTTATTCATGTAGATTTTTATGACGCTAAAAAAGGAGGGGTTAAATTTCGGTGATCTCTGGCAGGGCTGATTCCTACAATGTGAGTTTGTGCTAATGTTGCACAAAGTTGCAAATTTTCTAGTTTGCCCTGTTTCAAGTGAGCTGTGGGGCTTTGCCCAGTAATATTTGACAGATGGCCATCACATAAACTGCAATTAAAGCTTAAATTTATCTCCGACAGAGATAACTCTGATGCTAAGGTTAAATAAATGCAATTACCTCTCACCTAATTAGATGTATACTCACGTATACGATGGAGAGGCTCATCATTCTTTCATTAAAAAGCTCTATTTTCAGAAGTTTCTAAAGCAGGAATGAATATTGGCTCTGTTTATCTGCTTATAATATTTTATTTATTCAAACTATATAAAATATAAAACCAATTTGCGACACAATTAAGACAGAGGGGCAAAAAAAGGAAACCTAAGAGTTAGAATTTAGCCAGGCATGAGCTGAGAACATGACATGCTTGCTCTAGAATCGTGCACATTTTCTGGAGGGCTGGGGTCTTATGTGGGAGCTGTGGCTTCCATTGCAAAGAGAGGACTTTCTTCTGAGAGACCTCAAACGGACACTGTAGTAACTATCCAAGGAGCCTTTATGGTAAGATAGCTACCAGTTTCATTAGGTCGTTTCTTCCAGCCTCTCTTTTTATAAAGCCAATGGGAAAATTCCTAGTATTAAGGCAGGACCATAATTCAGGCAAAATGTTAACAAACACTGTCATTCTTTGGGATATGTCTTGATTTCACTAAGGCTGCTGTTTTGCTGTGGTGATTGTTGGGGATGTGTTTGTTGTTGTTGTTGTTAGTGGGGAGGGATAATAGTGTCAGTAGCACAGTGGACTGGTTAGAGCACAAGTTTTGGACCCAGGCTGACTTACGTTCAAATCCTAGTTCCATCACTTACTAATATGACCTTGGTCACATGACTTAACCTCTCTGAGCCTTAGTTTCATCAACCGTGAAATGCAAATGATAGGGTTATTTCAAGATTAAATTGGATAAACTTGTAAAGCATCTGGAATAGTGCCAGACACAAAACAAATGCTCAGTGAATGATAATAGGTGTTCATAACAACAGACATAATGATTTAAACTTTATTTGTGCATTTTGAAACTTACCAATACTAAGTTAACATCAAAAACTAAACAGTATCTTCTTGTTTTACAACTTCATGTGTCAGGCCTTGGTTCTCAATCCTAGAGGACGAAATTCCCTGCCAATTCACATACAATTAGATTGTAATTTTCCCCCTTGCCTGAGGATGGAGGGACACTCCATATGGTCACCCCTCCCCTACAGTTCAGGAGTTACAGTGGATTTATGTGCACAGAGAATCCGTCTTCCTGGGAGTGGCAGGATGGTTCCTAAGAATGTCTTCTTTATTCTGTGTGCAAACCAATAAATCACAAAGGCCACTGGCTACAGATTGGAATTTGATAGTTCCTGGGAAGAATTAAGGAGGATTAGGTTGGCCCTCTCTGCTGTCTCTCATAGCTCCCTTGTCCTTTTCCCTGAGATCAGAGCCACCTTGTGACCACCTGTGGGGTCTGGACCAAGCCTTGTTCATATTTATGAGTCTGTAGTGTCTAGCATGCTATCCAGAACAGCATTGTCCAAGGATCTTTGAGATCTGATGTGTTTACAATTATAGAACTTCTGCATTAAGACTAGCCCCACATCAATTGCTTGATAGCCCCATGCAACTGGTACTGGACAGAAGTACTATAGAATAACGATAAAAATGGTGACACTGTTTCAATCACCTTATTTTTCTCCTTACATGGTTATCTTTTTTTTTTTTTTTTAGTGAAAGTACTTAAAGTCAATTCTCTCAGCAAATTTCAAATACATAATACAATGTGATTAACTGTAGTCACCATGCTGCAGAAAAATATCCTTAGAACGTATTCATTTGTAACCGAAAGTCTATACCTTTTGACCAACACTCACATGGACTAGCTCATTCAGTCCTTGGAACAATCCTATGTGACAGGTATACTAATCACTATTTTACAGATGAGAAAACCGACAACAAAGGGAGATTTAAAAATCCTGCCTGAGTTCACAGCTGGTATATGAAGAAGTTGGTCTGACCAGCTGGACAGAGTCCAGGCTTTAATGAACACTCTGGGTACAAATAGGAGAGGGGAGGACAATAATGTTTATGTCAGGTAGTAGTTCACAAAACTGTCTTTTTTTCCATAGGCATAATGTCAGAAGCTCACTATTATTTAGTGCAGAAGTGTAATAAGGCCTCGGGTTCCTCTCTCTCCATTGCTTGGCCTACTCCAACCACACCAGTCTCCTTGTTTCCTGAGTGCAATACATTCATTTCAAATACAAGCTATTTGTAATATCTGTTCCTTACCACCTGGAAGAGTCTTCCTCAACTCTTAAATGGGACCCACTTTCTTCTTTCATTCAGATTTCTCTTCACTGGGGTCAACGCTGACCAATTTACCTAAAATCCACGGACTCCAACTCTGTCACTCTTCAAACCCCAAACCTGCTTTCTTTTTCTTGAGGGTGTTTCTCTTCATCATTATTTGTTTGCTTTGATGTTGACTGTCTCCACCACCAGAATATAAGCTGCACAATATCAGGCACTTTATTTTCTTTAGCACTGTGGCCCCAATGCCTAAAAATAGTGCTTTGCAAATGGTTGGTGCTAAATAACTGAAGACATAAATAAATGGAATGAAATTGAATTACACTGAAAGCATAAGATGCGACAAAGTGATGATGTTATTCAATGCTAATGATATGTTCTTTTAGTAAAAATATTTTCTCACCCAAGTAATTCAAGGACATCCGATAGACTGAAGTGATTGCCTCTGTGCTCCCCCTGCAAGCCTCCATCACATTTTTGTACTTACTTATTTTCTTCATAGCACTTACTGAATTCTCACCTACTATATACTTGCTTATTTATTATGTTAGCGGGTTGCGGTCTGTCTCCCTCACCCCCTTAGGAAGTGAGATCCACACGGGTGAAGATTTTTGTTGGGTTTATTCACTGAGGAATTCAAAGTGCCTACAGTGATGCTTGGTACAGTGTAGGAACTCAATATGTCTCTTAAGGGAATTCATTAATTAAAATTTCTATGGTGTGGGGGAGCAGTATCTTTAATTAAATATATGTACTCTTGTGAATTATTGCGTTGGTTTATATACACAGAAGCCATTGCTTGTGTCCTTATATGTTACTTTTCCATTTCCAACCTGTCTCCTCGGCAGAAAACAAAACTAAATTATACTAAATTGTAGTTATTTAGCCAAATAACACATGTCTTGAACCAGGTGTTCTGAAAGATTTAGGTTATACCATGACAGAATCTGGTAGCCTAACACCAAGTGTCTTAATAGAGCCCAGCAGGCTTGCCTGCACACCAAAATAAATAGCTTGTTTCCTAACATTCAGTTCTGAACTGTGGTTTGATATGATCCATTGTGCAATCATTTAAGCACCCTAATGAGCCAATGATAAGTCACAGAGGCCAGACTTTGAATTAGAGAAGATTAACTGCACAATTTAGATTTTTTTTAGATAGTGAGAAGGAAATCTTTAACAATAAATTTCTTCTTGTTCCATATAAATCTCAACTGTTTTATTAAATAGTTCATCACGTGGTCCCCATGTGAAGATTAAAAACTATAACACATACCTGATTTCATCAGTCTATGTTTTTCCAAACATACTTTCTATTGTATTTGGACAGAAATTCCCAAGATTCGTAGAGGCCCCACAAATCCATAGACATTCACGGCTCATGTTTATTCTGAGAGGTAGACGACCAGTTGATAGAACACTGTCTCATAAGTTACATTTTGGGGGAAATCAGCTATCTATGTGTTATAGGCAGGGCTGGCAACCCACTGGACTAAAATGTGCCATTAAAGTAATGTTTTATGCTGTATGAAAAGGGAAGTTTACGGCTAAACTGCTTATTTGCAAGAAAAGCTTGTCTGCAATCATTGCATTCATTTCTTTGTACTCTGAGAAAAGAGCCTTAACTTTTTGATATGTCTGGTTTCTCATCCATAAAGTTGGCATGTTTCTTATTATTTATCCCTAAGACATACCTTAAAAAATATTGTGATGGCATATAATCATTTTTTTTCTAAAACTAAAGATGCAGTGTGAATATAAAAGAGTGGCTTGTATGGGTTTTTCCCTTCCTCTTCTCTGTAATGGATGTCATTTGGAGCTCTAGCTCTAAAATATTTATTTTTTAAAAAACCCTTTAGCAAAACTGAATACCAATATGTTTATTCTATAAATGCCCCAAAGCCAAGAAATAAAGAAGAATGGCTGAAATTATGTTTCCCTTCTGCAGGGAATTTGTGCACTTAGGATTTCTCTGTTTAAATGACCTCAGTGCAGTAAGGGATAGCCATCCCTGGGTAAAACTAAAGACATTGCTAAGATAATCCTTCAGCTGATTTCCTTAAAGATCATTCCAACCTCTGTCCCTGGATTGAAGTATTATGAAAGTGTTCGCGGTAAATTCCTAAGGGTTGTCAAAAACATCACTTTTTTAAAAAATAGGTTACAAAATAAAACTCTGATATAAGCCCCCAGTAGTCCTATGAGTAGGAAGCCTTAGGTCACTTGACCAAGTCACTTATTTAGGAAATGGTGAATCTGAATTTTAAACACACTTGTGACAATGCTTGACTTTTCAACCCAATTATAGATGAAACTTCATATAGTTTATTTATGTTGGTTTGTTGGTTTTTGTTTGTTTTGTTTTATCTTTTACAATATTTGAGAAGAAAAGGCAAGTGGGAAAGAGAACTTCATCTAATATTTTGTAGACATTGTGTCCCTTACATTTAAAAATCATGGTAAGAGTTGCTAAATATATATATTAAAAAAAATCATGATTTTTTAAAAAATTCTAGCCAAGGTAAGATAATCTATTCCTGAAAAAGAAAACCATGGCAAACTTTTTAGGGCTGTATGGCCTTAAGGTTGGCATTTGTTACTTTAAAAAGTGTCCAAAGCTCAGAAGACTAATCTAGTTCTCTCAAAATATGCTGTACTGGTCAGTTCACAGCACTTACTTCCCATTAACAGCCAGAGTTGGTGATTTAAGCATAAGTGGTACTCTACTATGACAACATAATTAGTGCCTTTTATCATTATTGGAAGAAAGATACTTCTTTTCCTTCTAAGAGCATAAGTATTATGACTATATGTGACCACAGAATTATCTTATTCACTAGAGGAGCACTTTGAAAGTACATTAAAACAAATTTTTCAAAAGTAAAAAAAAAAAAAAAAAAAAAAAAAAAAGGTTCAGCACCTCTCTGTTCTTTCAGCATGTAAAAGAATTAATTGTATGAAAATGTGAATCATAGTAAATCAGCCATATTTGCTTGATGCGAAGACAGACCTGTGTCAGAAGGTACAAAAGATGGTCAGAAAGTATAACAGGTAACTGCAACATGGACCTCTTCTAAGCACAGAATTTCTCTAGATCGAGAGCTGCTTTGTCAAGACTTGCTCAGTCTGGGAAGCAAGAAGCTTAATTCTGATACTTGGAGTATGGCTTCTTGGTAGAAATAAATAAATACGTAAATAAACAAATCATTATTTAATTAAATATCAGTATAAGCAGGAACTCTATCAAAGTTTGACAGCTGGGGCTGGATGGAATGGATATCTGAGTGAGTACATTTGTAGAGGGCTTTTAGGTAATAGCATTGTCCTCTTAAGGGTTTTTATGTTTATTACTTTATTCGATCTTCACAATAACCCTGTGAGATAAGTACTGTAGTTATTCTCATTCTAGGGATGAATAAACAAAAGCACATAAATCTCTGAACACACAGGACCAGGATTAAAGTCAGGCAGGTGGATCCAAGCTGCACACTCATAACCCCTGTGGTAGGCTGGATAATGGTCCCAAAGGCATCAGGGTCCTAGTCCCTGGAACCTGTAAACCTTACCTTACATGGAAAAGGACTCTTTGCAGATGTGCTTAACCATCCTGAAAGGGAGAGGTTATCCAGGATTATCCAGGTGGGCCCTAACTGCCATCACAGAGGTCCCTATAAGAGAAAGATAGAGAAAGATTTGACACAGATAGAAGAGGAGGGGCCATGGGATTGCAGAAGCAGAGACTGGAGCGATGCTGCTACAAACCAAGAATGCTGGCAGCCACGGAATCTGGAAGAGGCAAGCTTTGGAGTCTCCCAGAGAACTTTTGGAGGAAGTACAGCTTTACTGTCTCCTTGATTGTGGCCCAGTGAAACTGATTTCACATTGCTGGCCTCCAGACTATGGGAAAATAAATTTTGGGTATTTTAAGCCAGTAAATTTGTGGTCATTTCTATAAGAAATAAATGCAAGCATTATGTAGTACTCCTCCTTCAACAGACCTACATAATGGGGTAGCCTGCTGATAAATAGCTGCTGAACTTGAGCAAGGAAGTTAACCTCTGAGGGTTTTAGATGTATTATCTATAAAGCAAGGGGGTTGAACTGTGTAATTTCAAAGAGTCTGTATAGTTACCATAAGAGAAATTGTTTCCAGATCTTCAGTAAACGGGTTTACCAGATTATTTTGGAAATCGATTTTAATTCAACATTTTTTAAGGATCTCCTATGTACTAAGCACCAAGCACCGAGATATATTTGACCCTAAAGAATTTTTAAAATGAAAAAATAAAATAGCATTTAATTGGCTGGGATTATTTACTTTATCTTCTTAAAGTGAAACTTGGGGCACCTGGGTGGCTCAGTAGGTTAGGCCTCTGGCTCTTGATTTCGGCTCAGATCATGATCTTAAGGTTTGTGAGATTGAGCCCCGGATCAGGTTCTGAACTCACTGCTCCTCCCCCATTCATGTGCTCTCTCTTTCTCCCTCTCTCAAAATCAATAAATAAATATTAAAAAAAAATAAAGTGAGGGGGTCTGGGTGGCTCAGTTAGCTAAGCGACTGACTCCGGCTCAGGTCAGATCTCGTGGTTCATGAGTTCAAGCCCCACGTCAGGCTCTGTGCTGACAGCTCAGAGCCTGGAGCTTGCTTCAGATTCTGTGTCTCCTTCTCTCTCTGCCCCTCCCCCACTCGAGTTCTGTCTCTCTCCCTCTCTAAATAAATGAATAAATAAACAAGCAAACATTAAAAAAACCTTTTTTCTAATAAATAAAAAAATAAAGTGAAATTTAACAGTGATGTAGTATCTGCTAGAAAGATGGCTATAACTATGCAGACACACCCCATATCAGAAAGTTTTGTGTAGTGAACTCTCAGTTGGGAATGCAAATTGCAACATATCTTGAATGGTAACTCCTGCTTAGTTGTAACCTCCCAGGGTTCTGTGCTGGGGAAGCTAAGTGAGGCTAAATCCAGACTCCAGAGAAAAGAATATAATGACTTACACTGTCATGGAAGGCACTGGTGCTGAACGTTTGCTATTTCTACTCCAAAGAACAAGAGCTGAGAAGAAATCATAACCACTCTGGACACGTTCCTACTTACCTGAAAGAGATTCAGGGTTTTGTTTACATAGCAACCATAACAATGAAGACACTGGTTCAGAAAAGAATGTGGGAACATATTTATCCTATGTAGTCATCAAAAATTACAGAAATAATTACAAAGTGTCTTTCCAGCCATCAAGAAACCTCTTGCTTCTCCTGACTCATGTGCTAATAGTTTCCATTTATTTAAAATGGAATCATTTTCATTTATTTAATATTCTGAAATCCTAACATTTATTGCCTAACATTATTTCTGAAAGTACGCAAGGGAACATAAATTAATAATTATACAATGTGAATTCGGAAAATGTTATATGTGGAATCCTACTAACAGAAACAGCTCTGCCCACCAAGGTCTGTTTCTTGGTTAAGCATCTGAGAGTCAGAAGGAAGAAGAGCTATGGGGAGAAATCCAGAGGATTGTCTCTGAGGTAAGAAAGAAGCCGCAAGAAACATTAAGTTAACTTTGACACACTCACCACTGAATTTGCTAGACCAACGTCTCAAAGTGGCAGTTCATAGGCCCAAGATAGCTTACCATCTTCTCGGTTCGTCCCTCAAAATACTGGCCCACGAAAGAATTCTTGATAAATTTTAAGTAGTTAACAACCTATAGGATTAGAAAAAAAGCTCACATAATGACTGGCATTACCAGCTTCTGTTACCAATGAAATATGGGGCCTGTGGGCCCGAGTCTGCATTCCTTTATGGCAACATGCAACTTACTGCTTGCGTAACAAGAGCAAAAAGTAAAGTGGATTGGTTTTGTATTCTTGTCACTGTTAAAATTTAGAAATGAAAGATAGCCCGGGTATGCATCATGTTTCAAGAAAAAAAAAAATTCTGTGCCTAACTTTCTATCATTTATTGTCACCTGCGTGGTCCCTAGATACATGTGAAATTTCAAAAGCTGTGCTAGACACTGTCAGCCGTCAGCCTATACAAAAGCTCTTTGCTGCTGACACTCTGGAAATACCAGTAGAGGGACCATTAAGAACCAGGTGGTAAGAACCACACTGCAGAAGCAAGTTTGCTTGGTTTCCACAACCTCCCAAAGCCTCCCTCCTGCTGCCTACAAGATCTAGCCCAGCACCATACGTATCATGGGTGTTCCATAAATAATCAACAGTCAGTCATTAAGTGGTTCACATATTTAAGTGGTTCACATATTTAAGTGCTGTGTATAAAACACACCTGTGGGACCATTTAAAAGTGTAGATTTCCAAGGCCCAACCTGAGATGAAATCTGCATTGTTATCAAGCACAGAATGGCAGTCCTTGGATTTCTCTTTGTGAAATATCATCTTCAATAATTAGTCCGTCACACTCATAATTTTTTTGTCTCACTTGATTATATTTATTTTGACTAGTAATGATAATACCTAATACCTGTGTAGTGTAATAAATTTGCTAATACAGTGGGGAAGGGTGGGGTGGGGGAATATTATCTTTTGGGCACATATATCGCAGGCACACACAATGTTAAGATTTTATAGGTCTTCCTATATAACCTATAATATAGTAATTATTATGCCCATTTTTCGGCTAAAGAAACTAAGGCAAGGAAAGGTTAAACAGTGTGCTCAAGGTCACACAGCTGGCTCTGAACCCAGTTTTCTCTATGCAAAGACTCTGCTCTTAGCTACAATGTTATCTTGCCTCCCAGAACTTTCAGATTTTCACAGTGACCTACAATAAAAAAATATATTTATATCATGGTCTTCTTACACATAGAAATACACACAGATATATATGTGTGTTTGTGTGTGGGTATATGTATATGTATATACATATATACACACACAATGCTATGTATGATACATCTTGGCATTTTCTGTTCATTCGGTTTCATATCTTTAATGTTGTTTTTCAATCCCCTAAATTGATTTCATAACTCTTTAAGGGGACATGACACATAAGTTTGAAAAACATAGCAATAAACCTTAAATTCCAAAAGACAATAAGGAATATTAGATACTATAGTTTATAGACAATATGGCTAAAGTATGCAAGAAAACGACATGCTGAAAATTTACTCATATGAGTAATAATCTTTCATTCCAGACCTCTCTGAGTATTAATAATAGAAATTGTTATAATTTATTACATGTTCTGTGCTTTATAATCTTTAGAAAACTTCTCACATTCAATATGTCTTTTAATATTCACAAAACTCTATGAGGTATAAAAGAAATGAAACAACCAACAGTAATAATGCAATATTTCATTTATCTTATTATTATTCTGTGGAATTTAAGAATAGTCTATTGAAGTTTACCCATTGGAGAATTCTTTTTTTTTTTTTTTTAGGTAATGGATGCTTTGTTATTGGAAAATCAGTCATTAGTTTTCCTAATATAAATTAGGAATTCCTGGTGTTTTAAAAAAGCAGGAGATATATATTTCTTTTTTAAACAACTTATTGTCAAGTTAGCTAACATAGAGTGTATACAGTGTAGTCTTGGCTTCGGGAGTAGATTCCCGTAATTCATCATTTAAACACAACACCCAGTGCTCATCCCAACAAGTGTCCTCCTCAATGCCCATCTCCCATTTTCCCCACTTCCCCTAACCCCCACCTCCATCAACCCTTAGTTCTCTATATTTAAGAGTCTCTTATGTTTTGCCTCCTTTGTTTGTAACTTATTTTTCCTTACTTTCCCCTATGGTCTTCTGTTAAGTTTCTCAAATTCCACATGTGAGTGAAAACATATGATATCTGTCTTTTTCTGACTGACTTATTTCATTTAGCATAATACCCTCCAGTTTCATCCACATTGTTGAAAATGGCAAGATTTCATTCTTTTTCATTGCCAAGTAGTATTCTATTGTATGTATATGGATAGATAGATATAGCTATAGATACAGATATAGATGTAGATATGTATCTTCCACATCTTCTTTATCCATCCATCAGTTGATGGATGTTTCATCACATTAATGGAAGAAAGGGTAAGAACCAGATGATCCTGTAAATAGATACAGAAAAAGAACTTGACAAAATATAGCATCCTTTCTTAATAAAAATCCTCAAGAAAGTCGGGATAGAAGGAACATACCTTAACATCATAAAGCCATATATGGAAGGTCCACAGCTAATATCATCCTCAATGGGGAAAAACTGAGAACTTTCTCCCTGAGATTAGGAATATGACAGGGATGTCCACCCTCACCAATATAGTTTAACATAGTGTTTGAAGTCCTAGCCTCAGCAATCAGAAAACAAAGTGAAATAAAATGTATCCAAATTGGTAAAGAAGTCAAACTTGCACTTTTTGCAGATGACATGATACTCTACATGGAAAATCTGAAAGACTCCACCAAAAAACCACTAGAACTTGATGCGTGAAGTCAGCCAAGTCACAGGATGTAAAATCAATGCACAGCAATCAGTTGCATTTTATACACCAATAATGAAGCAACGGAAAGAAATATCAAGGAATCAATCCCATTTACAGTTTGCACCAAGAAACATAAAATACCTAGGAATAAATCTAACCAAAGAGGGAAAAGATCTGTATGCTGAAAACTGTAGAAAGCTTATGAAAGAAATTGAAGACACAAAGAAATGGAAAGTCATTCCATGCTCATGGATTGAAAGAACAAATATTGTTGAAATGTCAGTGCCGCCCAGAGCAATCTATACATTCAATGCTATCCCAATAAAAATAGCACCAGCATTTTTCACAGAGATAGAACAAACAACCCTAAAATTTTCATGGAACCACAAAAGACCCCCAATAGCCAAAGTAATATTGAAAACGAAAGCCAAAGCTGGAGGCATCACAATGCCAGACTACAAAGCTTGTACTATAAAGTTGTAATCATCAACACAGTATGATATTGGCACAAAAACAGACACATAGACCAGTGGAATAGAATGGAGAGCCCAGAAATGGACCCTCAAATGTATGGCCAACTAATCTTTGACAAAGCAGGAAAGAATATCCAATGGAAAAAAGACAGTCTCTTTATCAAATGGTGTTGAGAGAACTGGACAGCAACATACAGAAGAATGAACCTGGACCACTTTCTTACACCACACCTTATACAAAAATAAATTCAAAATGAATGAAAGAGCTAAATGTGAGACAGGAAATCATCAAAATCCTACAGGAGAAGACAGGCAACAACCTCTTTGACCTCAGCCGCAGCAACTTCTTACTTGACATGTCTCTGAAGGCAAGGAAAATAAAAGCAAAAATGAACTATTGGGACCTCATCAATATAAAAAGCTTCTGCACAGCAAAGGAAACAATCAACAAAACTAAAAGGCAACCAATGGAATGGAAGAAGATATTTGCAAATGACATATCAGATAAAGGGTTAGTATCAAAAATCTATAAAGAACTTAACAAACTCAACACCCGAAAAACAAATAGTCCAGTGAAGATACGGGAAGAAAATACGAATAGACACTTTTCCAAAGAAGACATCCAGATGGCTAAGAGACACATGAAAAGATACTCAACATCACTCATCATCAGGGAAATACAAATCAAAACCACATTGAGATACCACCTTACACCAGTCAGAGTGACTAAAATTAACAATTCAGTAAGCAACAGGTGTTGGCGAGGATGTAGAGAAAGGACAACCCTCTTGCACTGTTGGTGGGAATGCAAACTGGTGCAGCCACTCTGGAAAACAGTATGGAGGTTCCTCAAAAAATTAAAAATAGAATTACCCTACGACTTAGTAGTACTAAAAATTTATCCAAAGGATACAGGAGTGCTGATTCATAGGGGCACATGTACCCTGTGCTATCCACAATAGCCAAATTATGGAGAACTCTTGACTTCATAGTGTCAGTCTACCACATTGCCAAGATTTGTCTTTTAAAAAATATTTTATTCAAAAATAAATAAATAAATAAATAAATAAATAAATAATATTTTATTGTAATGAATCTTTCTGTACAACAAAGTAATATTGCTGAGGAAATAAATATTTTTTAATAAATATAAACAATTAAAAAAAAACTTAGAGTAAGGACATAGTCATTATCTTTAAAAAAAAAAAAAAAAACAGTATCAGCAACCTGCCTACTCAGACACTATAGGGACATCTCTTGCTGATATTTTCTTTAGGTTTCCTTTCAAAATCAGTGGGGCTCACAGGTGTTTAGATGGTAGTGTGATGCATTATACTCAAAAATGGCCTGTGCAGCCTTGACTTTTCAGTCGTAGGCGTTACTCACCCTTTTTGGAGTGTCAGGCAGAGATGCTCAAGGGATGGAGATGTGATTTTCTGCCCCTTCCATAAATATGCACATTGACATGATGGGGCTTTCTTACATGCTATTTTGGGTAGGCGTTCCCCTCCCCATCTCTCCATGGAGACAGAAAATTACTTTTGTCAAAGTTATTCTCAATGCATTTACAATCATCCAAGTTTTAATTTTAGTTGGCTTTTATGATTGCTTCCTTGGATTTGTATAAAGAACTTTCTGGTATTTTTAATACTGAATCATCTGGAACCTATCATTTTCCCTGTTTTCTCTTAGCTATACCTATAGATCCAAGTATCCAAAAATTCCATGAAAATTGTTCTGGGGGAAAATTATAAGCTGTTGTCTTCAAAGATTTGCCAACTCCTCTATTATTTAAAAATGATTTCTCCTATTGTTTCTTTTAGATACTAGTCATTGGTATAGCTCCTTAAAGATCCATCACAACCAAGAAGTATTTTATTCAACACAGGAAAACCTTTTTCCCCTCAAACACATATTTAAAATGTTAATCTAGTCAGTCATTGGCCCTTTTATATAGCAAAAGAGACCTTCAGAAGCATCCAGACATTTATTTTTATTTTAGAAATTAGGAAAGGGAAAGGCCCAGTCTTCGAACTCCCAGTTAGTCTTCATTTCTGTTCACCACATTGCCAAAAAGCAGAGTTCATGTTTGTAGAATGCCATTAATTAGTGTATTCCACTTCATAAATAATTCGTAACCACAGTAGTATTATTTTGCAAAAGAAAAAAAATCATTGAAAGCGTCAAGATTCTACAATAGAAAATGAGACGTCGTATGTGCCCATACATGTAGGGGTTCTGAAAGGCTTTCTTTGATTACTGTGTAAATGGTAAATAGAAATCCATATAGTTTCAAGTCTGATTCTACATCTGCTAATTGGATATTGCTGTATGGATTTAGTAAGCCAATATTCATGCTCTTAAGTAAACATCTCTCAGAATGCATGCATATGACAAAGCTGGTTTTTCTTTTAATCGCTGGAATCAACGACTAAATCGGAGGTAGGCCAAGTTGACTTTGCAAAAGTAATCTAGGTTATAATGAAAGGACTTTATACTTATTTTACTATCAGCAGAACTAATGGAAAGAAAACAGAAATGTAGACTCCTAAAGGTCTTCCAAGGGCAGAAATTCATCTCTTTTCCTGACAGGAATACCCACATTATTCTGAACCGTTCTGTTTTACATCTAATTCCTGGCTGACAAATGTCCGTTTTTCATGCTTATTCATTCGTCACCCTTGTGTTCTCTCTGCCTGCAAGGCATCCAGCCTGCCTTCTATCACATCTTTGCAAATGATAAAGGATATGCTTAAAACGTTACCCACCCTCCCCTTGCAGAGGCATCCAGAAGTGAGCAGCTGCATTCCTGGACAACCACAATATATTCTATGCTCATTACACAACCTGAGAGCTAGAAAAGAGGGTTTATGGAAGAAATTAAAAGGATTTTGCAGGAAGAAGTATTGCCTCGTGGGGGGTTAAATGCGAGATCATTTTAGAAATTACATAAAATTTATATGGAGTTTAAAGCCAAACCATTAAAATGAAATAATTACAAGGTATTCAACGATGGCTCAGTTAAACCTGTCTCTCGAAGGATGTGCCTCTGATGTGTGGTCACCATTCTCAGTTAGGAAACAGGGATCCTCCTAAGAAGTGCCTTCATATGGCAGGAATTTGAAAACCATGCCAAAAACTACACCATATCCTAAGAATTACAGCATGCTGCATTCAAACCCATTGCCTCTTAATGGTGCTGCTGACTTCTATCATCATAAAATTTTTGCAAAAGAGCAGTAGGTTCTCATGATGGTCATATTGCCAGTTCCCGTGCACCCCTCAACCCAGCTTGGCTTTCACTTGCCATTCACACCTAAATGTCCCAAACCAGTGGCTTCTTCACCCTTCTGAATCCTTCCCTGCATTTGTCCTGTTGGCCTCTCATCTTGTTAAAACGTTATTCTCCTCTTGGTTCCTCTGACACATGTCTGTTTGGTTTCTCTCTTGCCTCTTTGTTCATGCCATGTCATTTTGCTGGCAGCCTTTTCTTTTGAATGTTGGTGTCCTGTATGTTGAGCACTCAGTCTTTCTCCTGGTGATGTAATCTGTTTCCCATGCTTCGGTCGTCTCCTAGACAACAAAGCACAAATTGCTTACAAGGAGGTTTTTTATAAGTTCTAGTGTTTCTCAACTTGGGATGGATTTTGCCTACTGGGGACATTAGGCATCTGTCTGTGGGCATTTATTTTACCACAGCTGGAAGAGGTGCTCCTTGATTTTAGTAGGTGACGTCCAAGGATGCTGCTAAGTATCTTGCTATGCACAGGACAACCTGACAACAGAGAATTATCCAGTCCCAAATGTCAGTAGTACTGAGCCTGAGAACACATGATCTGGATTTATTGCACTTTCCATTTGAATATCCTGTACACACCAAACTGAACCTGTACCAAGTACATCGCTATCTTTCTCTTCACTTTCCTAATTCTGTACTATATCATCTAGTGATGGTACCATCTTAACAATTGCAATAGCTAAGAATATACTATTATTCTTGCCTCCTGGCACTCTCCAAATACTTGGGTCTTCTGAAATGTATGATCTTTTTATTTCCAGAATCTGCTTCCTTCTCCTCTTCCTCCTCCTGCTTCCTCCTCCGCACTATCACTAGCCGAGTTCAAGACCCCGTCATTCCTCCTACTCTACTCAGATGGGTTCCTAACTACCTTCTGTCTCTTTACCACCACCTCTGTCACGTCTGTCACAATGAGGGGAGTATGATATCTGATCCCCTTCCTTTGCTTAAAAGCTTTTGAGGGCTTGCCATTGCTTAGCATGGCAGAAAGGCTCTCACAAGTAGATGTCAGCTTACCTTTTTAGTCTTGAGTCTTTTTATCTTACACATCATCATCTTAAGCACTTAAGCAAGTGTGTACCAAAGAATATAATACTAAATATTAAAATAATTTGTTTTAGCTATTTGGATGCATACGTACCTCATTCTTATTCTAAGCCCTCATTTTGTGATATGCTTATTAATTTAACCAAGAGAGTCGATAGGTTCTTAAATTTGAGAACTAATTCCAGTCATTATTTTTTCACCCTACCCCACATCAGATGGAAGTTTTTCAGAATGATTTTTTTTTTTAATTTTTTTTTTCAACGTTTTTTATTTATTTTTGGGACAGAGAGAGACAGAGCATGAACGGGGAAGGGGCAGAGAGAGAGGGAGACACACAGAATTGGAAACAGGCTCCAGGCTCCGAGCCATCAGCCCAGAGCCTGACGCGGGGCTCGAACTCACAGACCGCGAGATCGTGACCTGGCTGAAGTCGGACGCTTAACCGACTGCGCCACCCAGGCGCCCCTCAGAATGATTTTTTTTTATAAACAAGATATATCTGGTCAAGAACATTTTGTCCCATAAAAATTGTCCACCGCTGCTATTATTCTTATTAGTACTTGGCATTTTGCCAAAATTTTTATCTTGATGCAGATCCAAAACAAAGAGAAACTACGTAAGAAAAGAAAGAGTTAAAAAAGAGAATAAAAGAAGAAGAGAGTAACAAGTTTTTAATGTTTGTGTTGGAGGGACACAGATTAACCAAAAGATGTCTGATGAAAGGGATGTCTGTAATAGCAAAATATGTACAAATCAAGTCTCAGAAGGTTCTAATGTAGCATTGGTTATTTTGCTGTAAGGCTTTCGGTAATTTGATAGATATGTTTCTTACATGTAAAATAAAGACATGATTTCGATAACTTATAAGTTCTAATAACTGTGGATTTTAAGTGTTTATTTTTGCAATATACTCAATTTCTTGATAATCAAATCAGAAGTGGCCTTCTGACAGAAATTTTGTCACCGTTTGGCAAGTCTCTTGTCTCACCTCAGATCACATATATCCATAATTTTCTCACAACCCCTAAGCTTTTGAAGGTTTTCTTATGCTGAGAAATTCAACAAATGGCAAGTTTGTAACAATGGATTTTTTTTTCTGTCCGTGCTTCCTTCCAGATCGTGCTTTCTGATAGCTCCTTGAAAGACATTAGGAATATACCTCCAGAGTCTTTGGGTTTTCACAAACCACAGTTCAATAGGCTTAAATGGTACTTTTAGATTCTTAAGTCTTTATCAAAGATGTGACATGGAAGGATAGAAGCATTAATTTATAATCAAAATCAACTGGACAAAATTC
The DNA here is from genome assembly GCF_028018385.1 of Neofelis nebulosa. NCBI lineage: Eukaryota > Metazoa > Chordata > Mammalia > Carnivora > Felidae > Neofelis > Neofelis nebulosa. Next base: position 127,458,390 of record NC_080784.1, read on the forward strand.
CAATAACTTTTCATTGGAAGGAGATGAAACTGTATGTGTATGAAATAAAATGTTTAATATATTTTTTTGTTTATATAAATGTTGCTTCAAAGCTCTGTGGCGGAATCATTTATTTTTTAACTTTGGCATTTAAAATAATAAACTGATTTTTTTAACCAATAGTTTGTTTTTTTTAATGTTTATTTATTTTGAGAGAGCATGCACATATGTGCATCTGGGGGAGGGGCAGAGAGAGAGAGAGAGAGGATGAGGGAGAATCCCAAGTGGGCTCCACGCTGTCAGCACAGAGCCCGATGTGGGGCTCAGTGATCTCACAAACTGTGAGATCATGACCTAAGCCAAAATCCAGAGTCAGATGTTTAACCGACTGAGGTACCCAGGCGCTCTAAAATGATAAAATGATTTCTAACATGTTTATTCCACCTATAACAATTTTTAAAAGTCTAATGCATATTTTAGCAACTATAACTATATAAATGTGTAGACAGTTGGTATATTTGGGGAGAAATGACTATTTAATCTTCTAATTGAAGGATGGCTACATAATTACATATTACATATGTACAATTACATATGGCTACATAATTACATATTCTAGACTCATCCCCATAGTTACTCTTTTCTTTGCCTTGTGTTTGAGACATGTCAAGAAGCTATGTTCATTCTTTCAGGATTCCAGCATTCTGTTTTCCCCTCTGAAACAAAAAACTTCCTTTTGAGTTATTGATGAAAAGATCTCAGAGTTATTACAACTTTAATAGTATCTATTATGAAGAGAAAAATATGTATGTACATAACAGACTGCGTGTGTGTGAGAATCATGACAATGGGATTCTTTTGATAAAAAATGTGATCACCATATTTGGTTACCAAGCAATACTAGGGAAATGCAATTAATCAGTTTCACTTATTTTGAAAATTAGGTTCTCCAAAGCATTCCATTAAAGTAGAAGCAGTTAATAGCCTCTGAATTTCATGTTTTCCACCACACAGAATATAATAACCCCAACTATGGTATAGTACTAACAACATGTGGTGTGGTTAAAAAAATACAAAGACACATAAAATGCTAAACTGGAACATTTTTATAGCATTTTCCATAAATGGATAAATGTTAATTATTATTAGTTTTATCATGTATTTTACTACCTGTGCTTTCCAGATCTACGGAAGACATTTGAGCAGGAACCCCTGGGAAAGGAGGTATCCCTGGAACAGGAAGTCTTGCTCCAGTGTCGACCACCTGAAGGGATCCCAGTGGCTGAGGTGAGTAACAAAAATTCTTTGCATTTAGCAAGTGGCATTTAGTTATTCTAACAGAGGCCTAATCCATGGCTAATGGTGCAGTGAATTAGGGTATGGCATGATGAATGTCTGGTAATGGAGTCCTAACTGCCTGCTGCTGGCAAAATAGATTGATTGGGAACTGATTAATGACTCGGGAGTCAATTAGAATGCCCCACTGGACAAAGCCACAGGCAGCTCGGTTTAATTTTGTCATTCTCTTTCAAGAAACCAGAAACATTGCTTTATTTTATCTGGCACTTATCATATGGAGAGTTGATAAGACTTAATAAAGTACTATCGGTTTTATTATTGTTCTTGATAATATGCAAAAAGTGTAAGAAGAGTGTGTGTGTGTGTGTGTCTGTGAGCCTATGCACCCCACATATATATTTCCTGTTCTGTGATGTAATCCAAAGGCCATATCTACGTACCATGAATAAAAACATGTCTGAGAAATAACAAGTGTCAATTAGTTTCCCACCATGAGCTTTCTTCCATCAAGCTCTTTGTTTTTTTTTTTTTGCTAAAACAAAGCCTATTGACTATTAATAAAGTATTACAAATCAGATATATACCATGTTTTTCATTAGCACCAAATCATATGGTGTCCTTTGAAAATGCCTGTCTACGGGGGATAGGCCTACATGGCCCCAAGGGAGTGCCATGCCCTCCTTGAGACACTCACCATCATAGAGTATACTTGTTGAGGAAAATTGTCTAATACTGTATTTTCATTTGTTAACGAATAACTCTAAGCTCTCGAAAATGTTACCTTTTATGATTATTAGGAGACATCCTAATGGGCATCAAACACTATTGCCCTAGCTAATTGGGTATTCTTTTGGCCCAGAAACACATTCAGTTTGACAGGTGACATACATAGGTGCTAACCTGTTGGTCCTTGTTAACCTCCAAACTACCTTGAGTCCTTTGGAATTCTCACTCTTTTATTGCATGTGTGGAAAGAGGCATTTTTTAGTTGTTGCAATTGGGGCCTGAATATGAGCCAGCTGATTTGTTTTTTTGTTTTTAGTTTTTTTTGTAAAAATAAGTCTTGAATTCTCCTTTATGTATGAAATTGCAAAATAATATATTGACACAATATAGTTCAAAAAATGTTTCATAGTTAATAGTGTACTTACTATTAGCTTTCTCTTAGTTTTTCAGTCTTGTGAAGGTTGAAGCAAAGGTGGGAGCCGGCTCAGCTGATCTCACCACCACAAGATTAAACATCTGATTGCTCTTTGCAAATTATTATAAGTAGTAAATTAAGAAATTTAGGCAAAGCTCTTAGAAAACAGCTCCATTTTTTCTCTCACAGCCATTTATATCTCTCCATGTGTCAATGCAAAGACTCAAAGTAGTGTTCTTAAGGAAACTTTTTGTTTTATTTTGCAAGAAGGGAACTATTTTTTGCCCTGTTACTGGCATTCCGTGGTACTTTCTAACACTGCATCAGAGACTTTACATGATTATATCTGTTTTATCTGAGCTCATCAAAACCTTATCTTCCAACACTGATATATAATATGATTTAGTGTGATGAAAGGAGGCAACTCTTCTCTATTCAGTATTTTATTTCACTTATTACAATCGTTCATCTGTCTCCTTAATTGTATTTTTAAAATTCTAAATGCAGGCCTCCACCAAACAACCTTAAAGACCAAAACATGTCCTGAGTAACATGCGTGTCCACAGCCTCATTTTTACCCAGCATTTCCTACAGATTGCTGATCCCTGCAAAGACTTTCAGTGAGGAGATCCTAGTAATTTTTTCATTTTTTTTAGTCTCGCCAACAAAGTGGTTCACTTTGTCTAGGAGTAAAGATTCATGACTGAAAACTAATTGGCTGTGAATTTTATTTGTATCATCAGTGGGGAAGAGACCAATTAACACTTGGCAAGCTCAAAAATCATATACCCATTTGACATTCAAAGAACTATATTTAATGCATTTTTTCCTTTTTTTTTTTTCTGAAGTCAGAAGAGACATCAAACAGTCTTGCTCAAGAGCAGGCTAATAAACTCCTAGGTAGATATTTTCCAACACCCTTAGAATCACCAAGATCAGAAAGCTAATAAATACCCTAATGGGACACATTACAATAGTCATTTGCTTAAGAGGAGCAGATAAATGAAAAAAAGAAAGGAATGAAATGTAACCTGGTGAATTAAAGTGTTATTAAATTATTTTGGTTGTATCATAAATGCATTCATTATTTAATATTTAAATTTTTTGAAGAATCTGAAAGCATAAATATAGCTTAGAGTGAAATGCTGATCTTAAAGATCAAACTCTTGCATTTTACCATAAGTAAAATCAATCATGAAGGTATACTGGCAAGGATTTGTGCTGCTTTTGTGTCCAAGGCAAGTGATTCTGAAAAACTCAGATGGTAAATGCTCAATGGATACATGGTTTGATCAATTCAGTTGATGTTTGTTTTATATGTGTCTAGCTCCAATGAGCAAGTAGTCAGGTACATTCTTTGTAGAATATGAGGAAACAACTTTCTTCCTTCCCATACAAGTCAATAAATTTCTAAAGAACTCTACCAGTTAAAAAAAAATTTAATGTTTTTATTTATATTTGAGAGAGAGAGAGACAGAGCATGAGCAGGGGAGGGGGCAGAGAGAGAGAGACGGAGACAGAATCCAAAGCAGGCTCCAGGCTCTGAGCTCTCAGCACAGAGCCCGACGCAGGGTTCAAACCCACGAACCTGAGATCATGACCTGAGCCAAAGTTGGACGCTTAACTGACTGAGCCACCCAGGCACCCCGAGAACTCTACCAATCTTAAATTACAGTGGTATCACTTTTGATGCAGATAACATAGGCATTTCTGAGGTCATAAATAACATTTAATATCATCCCCTATTTTGGCTCTGGTCTCTATTATAGAATGTTAAACTAATTTCCTCATAGAACTCTCGGTGTAAACCATTTTTAACTTTTTGACTTTGGGCAAGGTGTTTCAATTCTCTGTATATATGTTTTCTGAATTATAAAATGGAGATAACAATAATAGTATCTATCCGGAAGATAGTTTTGGAGTTCAGATGAGATGATACACGTAAATCACTTGGACCATGTAGAAAGCTCAAGAAACATCAGCCATTTTTAGTATTATTATTATATGATCACTTACTGATTTACAGAAGACAAAATTCAAGCTCTGGAATTCAGAATAGCCACTAAGCACATTGTACCTATGCTGGGTGCTGTGGGGCTGTGAAGCTTCTGTCCTGTGAAAAATCACCAATATGCCCTCTTGTGTTCTCCAGCCAGGGCTTTGGTTAGAGTCCATAAATACTACAAATGAAGATCACATTGTAAGCTTCAAACAAGGAAAAGCCCTTATTTATTGTAAATATCTGCTTCACAAATGACATGTTAATGTAAATACCTACAGCAAGTCATGACATGGCTGTTGTCCTTGCTCTAATTTTTGAAGATACTGGTGTCCATTTGGCCCTCGTGATCCCAAGACATTGGATCAGCCTGCATATTTTATTTCAAAGAAGACATTTGGGCTGAGGCTACTTTTGGTAGTTCTCCTTTTCAGGGATAAAGGAAGGAGGGTGACAAAGTTTCAGAGGAGGAAGAGGCCATTCGAGATTTCTTATACCACATCTCTCCAAATGGTGACGCTTTGGGTAAGAAAAATTATGTTGTGGGCACCCCAGGATAAAGCATATGGGTTCCAGAGCTCTAACCTTGGCTCTCCCTCCTCTGGTCTTCTTGCCACATCCTTTCTTTATATCTATTTTATTTAAGATATTTAACAACTGTATGACTTCCTTAGCCCTGAGGCAGAGTCTGAAGGCCTTGTGCTGTATCAGGCGTAAACCCTTCAGCTGCTGAATCATAGGGTGGTCCAGGGAGCCATCCAGTGCTGGGAAGGAGAAGGGGAGCGCTCAGTTCTTTAGCAGCACGTACAGAGTTGTTTCAGCCATACCATAACACCTGGTATGGATGAACCAATGTGATTGGCTCCTATGTACAATGATGTTTTATAGCTCCAACTACTACTTGCATTGAAATGTATCTGTTTACTCCTCTGCCTTCCTGACTAAACTGTGAAGAAATAAGGAGCAAACGGGTTTTGCTCATGTTTTATCTCTAATACCCACAGACTGAACCTATTTAGTAGATTCTCTAACTATATTTCATTAAATGAAGGAAAGAGTCCCTGTTGGATATGGCTACATTTCAGGAAACGGAGATGGAACTTTCCACAAAAAGGATGTTTGTCACCCCTGAAGTTGCAACCCTATTGAGAGAACTCAGTGTGGGGTGAGGGGTTTCATTAGTCTGAAGCCTGAGAGTGAAGTTCCAACCCACTAGGACCAGAAGGACAAAAAGGGGGGGCAATTGGAAGCTACTTTAGTTCAAGGAGTATAGGGCAGGTTAATAATAATCATATTAAAATTAAGAGTAGACCACATGGGAGAAAGGAAAACAACCACCAGAAACACTCTAAAATGGTATTGCCCATGGTATTTTAGTGGTCCATGCCAGGACCACACCAAAAGTACAATGTTTTTGTTACATTTCTGGGAAGGTATTTTGCCTCCCTTTCAATAGACAAGTCTCCCCATTTCCCTAAACAAGCCAGAAAATTAATACACTGATGAATGGGTGCTGGGTGTCCCAGTGTATCATAGCAGCACTCTATAAAGTGAATCCCTCTTTCTCATCTTAGTTTATGCCTACAAAATGTTGTGTCACATGGTGAGGCAGAAATATACTCAGAGATACTTTATTTTATCAGATTATCTCTTTTGGAGAGTACTGGGATCAAAACATCAACGCATACAAGATTTGCTGGCATGGCGGAAGGAGCAAAACTGAATTTTTCACTAAAACCTGTGATTTGTATCACCTTTAACAAGGGGATAATTGCTTCTCTAATTATAATTGAGCCATTTCTCATAGGAGTTTAATTGGAGGCACAGGGCGCAATGTTCAACTTATTGACCCAGTTGTGCTTAGAAGCCGTCCTCTTATTTATCAACATTTGCATCTCTAATTAGCAAGTGGGAAAATATGGGTCGAAGTGCAAAAGAATAGCTTATTTTGCTGAGTTTAGTATTGATAAACAGGGAACAGATTTTTTTTTTAAAGCTAATACTGCCAGGGCAAAAAGCTGCTGGCAGCTGGAGGCTATGCCAAATGTGCAGCATCAGGTGCTATGCCATCTAATTGATTATTAATATGGCTGCTGAACATTTTGTTTCATGAGAGGCATGCATGTTTCACTGCCATTCCCTCATAATGGGGACTTCATGTGGCTGCATTTCCATGCAGGTGCATTGTCTTCCAAGCCGTGCTTTCTGTCCTTTGTAGGCGAAAGAGAGAAAAGAAGGGCTTGAATACAAATTTGGAGAGAGAGACTGCTTTCAGCGCTCAGTGATATCTGTTGGAGTTTTCCCCTAGCACGTGTGTAGCAACAAGCTGCTGATTTTTTTTTTTTTTTTTTTTTTTTTTGCGAGCTGATTATATCAGCCTTGCAAAAAGTTTTGCGCAAGTATTAGGCTTCCTGACTACTAGGCAGCTTGCAAGCTTTGTATTGGTTCAATCTACAGTTGCCAGCATCACCTCTTTATTATGGTTACCCCTTAAGTTTTTCTTCCAATATCTGCCTCTAATAGTTATATGCAGAGCTGACCATAAGCCCAGATAACCACGTAAACCAAGTTAAAAATAATAACATTAAACGATGCCAACATCCATTAAAAAAAAAAAAACAGTAAGAAATTATAAACCTTTTTTGGACTTATAATAGATTGTGGCTTCACTCCGTGCTCATACATAGTGGTTCCTTTGAGCTCTAGCACAGCATGCAGCTTTTGTTTTTTAATCATTCATTCATTCAAGAAATATTTATTGTCTCTTCCCTCTGTGCTGGGTACCCTTCTAATTGCAGGAGATACAAGTCAGCCAAAGTCCCTAACGGGTTAAAACAAAACAAAAAATGACTACACAAGAATAGAAATAAATGACCAAGGAATTGCCAGATAGTTGCAAGTTAAAAGAAGTAAGACAAGGTCATATTTCAGAGGTTGATGGTTATTGGGGATTGGAAGTCACTTCAGAGTCCAAGGAGAATCTCTGTGGAGGCACTCTATGAGCTGAGGTCTGAATGACAGGAAAGAACCAGTTTTAAAAATGTTTGGGTCAGGAAGTTCCATGCAGGGGGAGCAAAATACCCTGAGAGAGAGTTGATGTGGCTTTAGATTTAAAAAGAGGCCAGTGTAGGGATAAGGGCGCCTGGGTGGCACAATTGGTTAAGGGTCCCACTTCAGTTTGGGTCATGATCTCATGGTTCCTGAGTTCAAGCCCTGCATCAGGCTCTGTGCTGACACCTCAGAGCTTGGAGACTACTTCGGATTCTGTGTCTCCCTCTCTCTCTGCTCCTCCCCCTGCTCACACTCTGTCTCTCTCTCTCAAAAATAAATAAACATTAACAACACTAAATTAAAAAAAGAAAAGAGGCCAATGTTTCAGAGACACAGTGAAGCCTTGAGGAGGGTTTTGTGGACTTATAGGAGGATGACTTTGTGGAATTACAGACATGGTGAGTAGTTTAGACTGATCTCTGAATGCATGAAAAACCCCTGGAGATTTCAAGTAAGGAATTGTCATGTTGTGGTATATATATATATATATATATATATATATATATATATATTCTCACTGTTTTTTTTTAATGGATGTTGGCATCGTTTAATGTTATTATTTTTAACTTGGTTTACGTGGTTATCTGGGCTTATGGTCAGCTCTGCATATAACTATGTCTTTCAAAGATATATATATATATATATATATATATATATATATATATATATATATGTCTTTCAAAGATCATTCCTGCTGCTGCATGGAAAACAGACTTCAGTAGTGTAAGAATGGAAACAGGGACCCATTTAGGGGATCTTGCCTGAACCTAAAGCAAGAGAAAATGGTTGCTTGTCTTAAGGTGGGAGTAAAAGAGATGGAGAGAGATGGTGAAATAAAGGACATATTTTAATTTCTGCCAGAATACAAAATTCTTTTGGGGGGGGAATAAAAATTTCTGAACATGATTTTTAAATTTGCTCTTACGAAATGAATAAGATCTAGAAAATGTTTTCAGGAGAAAGTAAAATCTTCCATGCTAAAGTGCAGCTGTTTTCAAACACAGTCTCTCTCTTACTGGCAACAGACAATGACCTAGAATGTATCTTTAATCACAAGGCACAATGATCTTTCATTTCTGTTACCCTTGTTTCTTAAGAAAAGTGTATCTGTTTCTTCAGTAAGTTCTCTTGCTTGGAAACTTCTTTCAGTGATTCTCTCCGTAGGTCTATAGGCACTATTTACTGGGGGTAAATTCACTGGGGGTGAGAAATGGCAACCTAGTGACCAGAAAGTGTAGAAATACCATACTTTTTTTTTTTTAATTTTTAAAGTGTTTTTTATTTATTTTTGAGAGAGAGAGAGAGAGACAGAGCACAAGTGGGGGGAGGGACAGAGAAGGAGGGAGACACAGAATCCAAAGCAGGCTCCAGGCTCTGAGCTGTCAGCACAGAGCCCGACACAGGGCTGGAACCCACAAACCATGAGATCATGACCTGAGCTGAAGTTAGACACTTAACCAACTGAGCCACCCAGGCGCACCCCGAAAGCCGGTACTTCTAAAGGTGGCCAGACTTAGTAAGAGTCCCACTCTTATGTGGTAAATAAGAAATGCTGAGAATTCCTTATCCTGAAAGGCAAGTTTGTAGTAAAGACTCGTTAGGAACTATCTATAGACCAGTCAATGTATAGTTGCTTTGCCCTGAAAAAAAATAGCATTTTAAGGACATTTCAGTGCCATTTTGCTCCCTTGGAAGATATTATTAGATATAGTCATTCTACTCTGGGCATTTTGAGTGGTTGTCGCTGTTAGTTAATTTAATAGTTCATTAGGTCAGTGTGCTTTTATCTTCTCATAGTTGAACTTAGGCTTTAGGAATGGAAGTTTTCAGACTTCAAGACAAGTTTGCCTCCGCAGTATGGTCTGTGTACATTCAGCTCTCAAAAGCAATAAGCCAGACATATGTGCAATTAAGGGAGTGTTTCCTCAATAGGAAAACAAATTCCTTTCTTAGCAAATTCTTTCCCTTTGCAGAAGTTAAAACTGAGCAAAATGTCACTACATTTTCCACTTGTTTTTTTTATTCTTTGGCTTTTTTTTTAACAATTGTCTAAGGATAATTTCAACATGCTTGAAAGACCAACACTTTAAAGCATAAAAACACACATACTTTCACAAACCTATTGAAAGGTACAGAGTATTTTGGACAGTAGTCAACCCAGAAGTGAATAAGTGTCTTATTTTATTGCAAATCTGACACGCCAATGAATGCCTAAACAAAGTAGCCTATTCTTGACCAGAGAGAACATCTAGAACGATGTCTCCACAATAGCTGTGGGGGAGATGTAGGATGGAGGGAGAAAGCTCTCATCCTTTTACACACTTTTTTTTTTAATGGTTTCTTGCTTCTTGTATTTTAAGGCACTTTTTATGCACAACTTTTATGGGTAAAGAACATAATGAAGATATATAATGAGGCATATGTATCTGTATCTGTATCTGTATCTGTATCTGTATATGTATAATGAAGATGTGTTTAGTCATAAGAAGTACCTACAAGAGATGGTGAGAAGGTGTTGCCAGGGTAAGAAATCAGAAGAAAATAATTCTGGGATTGCAAACTCTGGAGCAATTGGAGCCAAACTCTAGGTGGTAAAAGTCTCCAGCAGGGTATTACCTATAGTCATCCTTTAGAATTTTCTATGTCTTACTACTACTCAAAGTGAGATGCATAGATTATCTGTGTTGATATGACCTTGGAACTTCATAGAAAAGCAGAATTTCAGGCCCCACCGCAGGCTACTTACTCCGAATCTGCATTTTTAGCAAGAACGTTAGAACCGGTCTGCAGTACTGGTTCTCAAATGAGGGTGCACTTTGGGGTCACCTGGGAATTGGTACATGGTACAGTCTGGCTATCAAGATTTTTTTTTTTTAATTTTTTTTTTGAACGTTTATTCATTTTTGAGACAGAGAGAGACAGAGCATGAATGGGGGAGGGGCAGAGAGAGAGGGAGACACAGAATCGGAAGCAGGCTCCAGGCTCTGAGCCATCAACCCAGAGCCCGACACGGGGCTCGAACTCACGGACAGAGAGATCGTGACCTGAGCCAAAGTCGGCCGCTTAACCGACTGAGCCACCCAGGCGCCCCATGGCTATCAAGATTTTTAATAGCTCCCCACGTGATTCTGCAACCCAACAAAGTTGGAGAACCACTGGCCTAAAGAGCAAGGTTAAAACAAACAAATACAGGAAAACCATCAAACTTGTCACTTCTAAACCAGTCAGTGAAACTTGGCAGACTCTCAGCTTCTAGCTAATGCTCTTTCTAGAAGCTTGGCTTGGCTCAGTATGCATTTGATAATCACCCCATAATTGCTTTTCCCATTTGTTTGATTAATGTACCTGCATCTAGTGACTCCAGGCTGAATCGCCATCCTCTCAGGTGTACACACTCTTCACAACTCTGTTGTGTCATTTCCAGTCTCCGTGTTCTGACTCGAGGGGCCCCAGTTTGAGTTCAACGGAGTAACCTTTCTGATAGATGAGGGTTTTTCTAGCTAATAGTTGCTGGAGTCACTTTTCATGTTGGGTGGCATGTGGCAGTTTCTCTCTGTTAATTAGAACAAATGTGCCAATTATGTTAATGTTTCTCCCGATACCAATCAGTGAATAATTAGACACAACACATCTGTCTTTCACAGGGGAGTAGAATGGGAGAGAAAACTGCAAGGTGCTTTGTTCTTTATTATTGACATATGTAATAGACAATTCTTTAGCCAATCACACTGTTAACAAGTTCATGTATCTAAAGGGCAAAGGGTGCCAGTAGCTTCTGGGGGAAAAGCTGAACACCTCTCATTGTTAGTTTAATTTTGATCAGAAAATTGCTATCTCCAAAAAGAACTCTGTAAACAATTTAAGTGATCCTTCCTTTTTTTTTTTTTTTCTTTGATTTCATTGCCCTATTTGGTAACATTCAGGTATGTCATTTACCCTGAAGTACAAAAAGAAACAAGTTCTTAAGTAGAAGTACTTAAAACTCTCAGAAAGGATTTAGCTTTATTGATATAAAAGCTCACACTGAAAGAAATCACAAAACTCAGCCTATAGGATTATGTTGAAGCTGTTGTAAAGATATGTAAATCATCAGATTTATGATTTGTTATAATTTCTGCTTATTTGTCTCCATGTACCTTAACTTTGCAGCTTTCTGATGAATGGAAAAATTTCCTTTGCTTCTATTGTTGTTCTACTGGCGTTTGGGCTCCATACTTGGCATGGTTTTACAGAGATGGAGTTGTAGCCAAACTATTTCTATTGCAAGCAATGCCTCTACCCTTGTGTTGATTCTGGCAGTATGAAGAAGAGACATATGAAACCAATCCATTAGTCTTCCTGAAGGTAGTCAAAGCATATTCTAGGTATGCTTTTACATAAAGCCTTTTGTTTAGTTCAGAATGTAAAGTGTATACACTCTAGCGAATATGGCTCACGTTCCTAATGTTTAATAATATCGAACTGTGTACTTTTATTATCTAAAGGTAAAACATCAACATAGTTGTGATAAGGTCTCTACTACTGTGATTTCAAATATGTTGTCACGATTGTTCTTTTAAAAATGGTTGGAAACTAAGAATGGAATTTAGATTGTAATTTTTTTTTTCTTACTGTGGCACTGATTTGCTTAAACAAAACACAGGAACCACTAAAAGAAAACATTTAATCTATTTGGATATCGTTGCAATTGCTAATACTAGTTAGTGCCAGGCCTTCCTAAAAAGCCCCTGATGTGTGCATCATCCTGGGATACGTTCTCTTTGCCCAGGGGTGTGGAAGGGACAAGGCAACAGGGAGGAGGACACGGCTGTTGATTTGTTTTTATTACATCATTTCGCCCAAATATTTGTGTTTTATTTTTTAATAGTAAAATATGAACGTGGTTACATTTTACACAGTTTTAGTAGTAAACCATGAAAAAAAAATTACCAAAGATAAATAATGTTTGGAAAATAATTATTTTATGTAAGTGACTCCCCCACTTTGTATACTCTTAACATTAGAAGTTTGGGGACCTGTCTTGGGTAGCTTAGCTTTTATGCTGCTTATTTAGAAAGATAAATAAGGGGAGTGAATAAAGGTGGGGAAATGAGTATGGGAAGTCCAGATTAAACTAGAGATTATAATTTATCCCATATTTAATTATGAGTTATCAATCTGTTGGGAATGTTAATCCACTTTTCTGTCTTTGCTGATGATAAATCAAAACTTAAATTTAAACTGAAGAATAAAGTTTTTAGGGGGGAGATTTGAAACATGAGGTTGTTGAATGCTTAAATGGCTGTTCAAAAAAGGTTGTAGAAGCCTGAGCCATTGAAAAATGATCCCCATGTTTTGCTGCAAAACCTTTTTTTTTTTTTTACCCCCTCACAGCACTTATATAGCCAATAGTTCTGAATTTTATAAAACATCAGTAACAGTAAAGCTATAAAACCGTGCATCTAGGAGCCATAAAAAAAAGTTGATTCTTAAATCACACCACACACAGGAAGGGATGACAGTTTTATACATCTTTTCTGGGAACACACAATATGGGGTCAATATTCTCCAGTCCTGAAACTTATAATCAAATTGGGAATCACTCATATTCATTAATAAAATCATGTCAGGGTTTTGAGAATTCTCTACCAGACCGAAGGCATCAATAGAACTGAAAGATCTAACTGTTCGAGGGATTTCTAAACATTTTATCCTCTCTAGAAGAGCTGGGAACCAGTTCTCATATAGGAGGGCTAGAAATATGGCCTCTCTTCTGGTACATACACTAGGCAGGATTGAGGCTGTAAATAAGGGGAAACTTTCCTCAGTGGGAGAGTTTTAGTAATGAAGACTCATAAACCAATATCAATAGCCCTATGCAGTGGAAGATTGAAAGATTTCTCTTAGTTTTTTTTTTTTTTTCTGATTAGTATTATGAATATGAAGATATGTCCTCCTTTTAAAAAAAAATAATGTTTATTTATTTTTGAGAGACAGAGAGAGAGACAGAGCCTGAGCAGAGGAGGGGCAGACAGAGAAGGAGACACAGAATCCAAAGCAGACTCCACGCTCTGAGCTGTCAGCACAGAGCCCGATGTGTGGCTTAAACCCACAAACTGCAAAATCATGACCTGAGCCAAAGTTGGACACTTAACCAATTGAGCCACCCGGATGCCCCTAAAGATATGTCCTTCTTAATAGAGAATTGAACACTGAATCATCAACATTTAAAAAACATTTATAGAGATATAGTTCTGTTTGGGGTAAACTCAATGAAGAAGCAATTAAATTAAATTTATGACTACCTCCCAATTCCAGGTGCTTTCCCTTCCATATCTCATTAAATCCTCCCACAGCCCTGGGAGGAAGGTCCTTCCCTCTGTACATGTGAGGATCGTGCTTCTGGGAGCTTCCAGCCTCACAAGGCTGCAAGCTTGGCAAGTGGGAGGGCCTGGCTACAGAACCAAGTCTGGCAATTCCCAAGTCCGTATCTTTTCCTGTAACAAAAACAAGTTTTATTGGCTATGTTTTGGAAATTTAGTTCATTAAAATGACACAAATTATGTGTAGGCCTATTCTATTGATTTTCATGAGCTAATCTCAAAATATCCAAATGTCCAAAAGATGTCCAAAATATCCAAAATATCCAAAGATTTCTTTTGGGGAAAAGTCATTTATTTAAAAAGTGTTACATCATTCTCATCAATTTTCCAAAGGTAGAATAAGCATGTTGATTTGTGCTATTTGTTATTATTATCTACACACACTTCACAAAAAAATGAAAATTTTAGAATGCAAAAGAGAAATTGAACAAACTTCTGGTCCATTTTGTTAGAATATCTCAATGATTTTTAAACATATTTCATTTGGTGACAGAATTTTTTTCCAAAATTTTCTTCCAAAATATTTTCCTAAAATAGAATTAATTGGTATCTTCTCTCTCTATATATGTTCTCAGGTCACTTTTTTTGTTTGTTTGTTTGTTTGTTTGTTTTATCAAAGCACTGCTCTCAGTTCTGTTACAAGCAGTACTTCTCAGTACTTCAAAGTCATATTTATGCTTCTAGAAATCAAATATGTATATGCATTGCTAAGAATCAATAGAATCCAACACTGTGATCATCTTAAACTTTAATAGTCATAATTATTCCACATTTTGTCTAATTTCTAGCACCTGCAATAATCCTCAGTGCATTGTTGCTATTTGATGGATACTCAATGAATAGCTAATTTTCAGTAGATCCTACTGACTTTTATTTTCCTGTGCAGTCATGTCTTTGTTACATCTCTCTGAATGTGGCTACATAACTCAATTAAGGGACTTCTTCCTTACAAAAATTTGCCACTGACAGTAGTAATTTTACTTTCTATATGGGCACACATTCTTGCCTCTGTTCATGTATTCATTCTTTCTTTTTTTCACCACACTTCAGTCATGAAGGCTTTATTTCTGCTTCACAAACAATGACTTTTATAATTGCTCTTCTGTATACCTGGAACACTGGCTCAGGATGACTGGCTGTTTCTAGAAATTCATGTTCTAATGCTGAGTTGGCTCTACCGAGAAGCCTTCCCTATCATCTAAAATGAAAGAGTCAGCAAACTATAGCCTGCAGGCCAAATACAGCCCACCATCTGTTTTTGTAAATAAAGGTTTTATTTACATGCTCATTTACATATTGTCTATGCCAACAGTTTAGAGACCTTGGCCCACAGAGCCTAAAATACTTAGTACATGTTCCTTCACAGAAAATGTTTTCTGACTCTTAATCTAAAGCACTGTATAGCACTCTTTTCTTTTCTTTTCTTTTCTTTTCTTTTCTTTTCTTTTCTTTTCTTTTCTTTTCTTTTCTTTTCTTTTCTTTTCTTTTCTTTTTTCCCAGCCCTAAGGACCACTGAAACTATCCAGTGTATTTATTTGTTCATATATTGTATTCTTTCTTGAGAATCACTTGGAGGGTAGACTTTGTCTTTTTGGTTTATTGATGCATCCCAGGTATCAGAAATAGTGAGGTCACATAGTAGATACTCAACAAATATTCACTGGATAAACAATAAATACATTTTGAGCATCTCTGCTAGGGTACTATAATAGATACTCTGAACACAAAAGTAAACATATATATTCAGAGATGTTCAAAATGTATCAGTATTGATCAGTATTGGAGATATCATATACACATGAGTAATCGTGCTCTCAAGAACTCCCAGGCACAAACTTTACACAGATTATTACAGTACAGTATGATAGATGGTTTGAAAAGATTGCTACAGGTGCACACTAAAGGAAGACAGACAAAAAGGGCTTCAGAATGAAAGTGTCTTCTGAGGTGAATATTGAAGAATGAGTAAAGTTCTCTCAGCAGAAAAGGAGGAGAAAAGCATTCTGGGTAGAGTGACAGAAAATACAGTGAGTGGCCACGTTAATGACGCTCACATGCTAAGGAACCTTTAGGAAGTTCAGTATGCCTAGAGAGTGGTACTAAGTGATGAAGGTGAAGCTAGAGCAGTAATTGAGGCCAGCTTGTAAAAGATTTCATATCAAGTTTGGATTTTAACCTGGAAACAATGACACAGTGGAGAACATTTTAAATGAAGCTATTATTTTTAAGATTAACCTTTTAGTAAGAATTGTTGGAATTAAAATAACATCACAGTACTTAAACTTAGGGACATAGAAGAGGGGCCAGGTTTGAAAACCATTTTAGGTAACGTCCATAACTTCATAGAATGGTTTTGAAGAAAGCTATGAGGATTACTGTAAGCTTCGAGTTTAGGATTGAGAGGATAATGGCTCCATATTTGAAAAGAAAACCAGAAGGACCAAGCTTATAGATGATGTGAGGTGATACTGAGATCAATTCAGCACATGTTTTGTTTTTCATATTTGTTGAGCATTCAGATGGAGTTATCAAGAAAGCCATTGAAAATATGAATGGAGCTTACCAAAAACTGGGATTGAAGGGATTGATTTTTGAATGAACAGCCATGAGAATGAATGAGATCACCAGTGTATATATAGGCCAGTTGTTTGCAAACCTGGCTGCACATTAACATCACCTGAGGAGCTCGGAGAAACACCAATGCCTGGGCCCCTCATAAGCCCAATTCAGTCAGAATCTCTGCAGGTGGGGCCCAGACGCAAGCAGATCTTAAAACCTCCCCGGGTGATTCTGATGCACAAAGTTGAGGACCACTACCATAAAATTAAAAGGAGGAAAATGAAAGAGAGAACCCTGCGGAGGACTATGTGAAACATAGTGGATGAAATAAAGGGACCCGGGAAAGAGGTTTGAGAAAGAACAGATAATTACGTGGCATGAAAGTAGCAGAGGGAAAGAGTGCTGTCGGACTGGGAAGTTAGAGGGGCTGCTGGTTGCCTCTGAAAATGCAGTTGGGGCGCTAAGCATGAATCCAGACAGCACCAAAGTGAAGGGCCGGCGGGCAGATGAAGAGCTGAAGACAGTTTAGCCACAAAGGGAAAGAGAATGTGGAAGAATAGCTGGGAAAAGCAGGTATGTCCTAGAGTAATTTCATTGTTGGTTTGTTTTCAGGATGGACTGAAGACATGTGCATGTTTGTGGGTGACCTGATAAAAAAAAGGAAGAGCTTTGAGAGGAGTTCCTATCTTTGGGCCTATTCGGCCTATTAAAAAAGGAAGGAAGGAAGGAAGGAAGGAAGGAAGGAAGGAAGGAAGGAAGGAAGGAAGGAAGGAAGGAAGACATCTGCTTAAATTAAGGAAGATCACAAAAATATTGAGTAATATGTTGATGACCTAGGGCCTCGAAAAGTCAAAGAGGTGGAAAAAGTGACCACTGAGTGCCACTTCTGAACACAGGATTCAGCAAGGCAGAGTTGGGAATAGTCTTGCAAGTGATACAGATGCCTTCTGGGAAACTTGCATGTTTTCCTGTTTGCTAACATTTTTCCCTAAAGTAAGATGACCTTATTTTTGTTTCTCTTTTCTTGGTTGAATGTTGAACAAGATCTCACAATATGAAGATTGCTCTTTACAGAACTATCTCACTTTGTTCAACATCCTTGCCACAGACCATGTTGCCTAAAAAAATAATAAACCCCAGCGTGTTCAGTTAGGTTTAACACAGGTGAGTCACGGCATATGGATGCGTGCACATAGAATGTGTCATTAGGATGGAATTTGATGGAATGCAGTTGGGTAAAAATGTGCACGTTAAAAATATTTTAAAGTATCTTTCGTTTTGTACCAGATGTTCCTTTTGTTTATTAAACTTGAATCTTAATTTGTAAAAGTCTTTTAAACTAGTAAAGACACTAAATCAGATAGTGTTCTACTATCAGCTATTAGGTTCAGTGACCCATTAGCTGGCATATTAGGTCCTCCTTCCTTCAATTTTGATGAATGCCAAGAATTGCGATTACCTCATTTGCAAATGGATTTGTTACCCTGTGATTTTAGTCCCTTACTCTCTCAAATACCACACTAATCTTCCCAACTAGTTTGCACCTAACTTGTGCCACCCTGGAGGCTTTGACACCCCAAACAATGTATCAGGTAAGATTGTGATGCAAGAGATGGCTTCTGTTTGAAAAGCAGGAGACAAGTTTTTAGCACAATGAGTATCAGGACGGAGTGCATATGGAAGTTAAAGATACAAATACAGGTCCGCTTGGGTGGCTGAGTTGGTTATATGTCCAACTCTTGGTTTCTGCTCAGGTGATGATCTCATAGTCCATGAGTTCCAGCCCCACATTGGGCTCTGCACTGACAGTGCAGAGCCTACTTGGGATTCTCTCTCTCTCTCTCTCTCTCTCCCTTTTCTCTGCCCCTCTCCCCCCTCTCCCTCTCCCCCACCCTCTCTCTCAAATAAACTTTTTTTAAAAAAAGATACAAACACAGATCCCCTTAAACATGTTTTTGTTTGTGTACCCCCATAGAAAATTTTGCATATTGCTGGTTACTTGAATTCCATTTTGAAATCCACGTGCCTTCAAACTCTTCTTTATCCTAACTGAAAAGAGTTTTCCTTTGGTTTATATGCCAAGTTTTGTAATACTTTATATGGTTTAGATCAAGGTGTTATTTCTCAGGTCATTTGCATGTAAAGAGAACCTTCTAATGGTGGGATTACAAACTAGCTTTCCTAAAGACATTTCAAGACACTGCCAAAACTTTGGGCTGCATCTTTTGAGAGCAGGGATGCTTTCCTGATGCCCCTGAAATCAAACTACATCCAGTCCCAGTGTTAGCTTTGAAAGTGAACCTGTGTTTGGTCCCAGAAGAGTGAGCAGGGTAGCGATGATAGAGAGGTTAGGTCTGATGGCTCTTTTCTGTGATCACACTGTTTCCCTGTAGAGCACCAGTGAGAGGCCAACCCGGGCCCAGATCCTGGAGTAACTCGGGTGTTTCCGTTCATCACGTCTCACACACACACACACACACACACACACACACACACACAAATAGGTACCTTGGAATTTCTCAGCGCATACTCAAATTTGGGGGCTTTACAGGTCCAGATAGCAAAAACAAGAACGTATCTTATCACTAAAAAGAGAGGATAGAATGGATATCATGGGGTACTGAGAAAAAATAAGAGTGTTGCCAAAAAAGCCTATTTCATTAAGTCGACATGTGTGGAAATTCTTTTCACGTTGCGAGGGCCAAATTGTTCATATAAAATAAACATTTGCCTAAAAAAATCATTTATTTCCTTAGACTCTGTAAGAATCAGTTTACTTTTTTAGAATATTAATATTTAAGACAAAAACTTGAAACCAACCTAGTTGTCTATCTGGAGCCACTTAATTTCATAAAGCCGATGTTAAACTATTCTTTGTCTTTTCTCTGTATATCGTGTACTATATTGAGCTGTTGCTGTGGCTTAAAAACAAATGACAAACATTTTGAACGTTAAAAAAAAAGAATGAGTGATGATGACTAACTTGAAGTAGCAGGGAAACAGCATTGGGAAACTTAAAGGAAAAGCCAAAACTATAAACATGTGGATGGTCTGGGTCTAGGTAAAAGTAATATATAAATTGCCTGTGATTTATACCTTATTACTAAGTACAGTAATGGGTATTTCTCAAATTAATCTTGGTAAAATTTCTTTTATCAAAAATCTGTTCTTGTTATACCTTTAAAACATTAATGTAGTGTGATGATTTGCTTTTAATCTAAAAGAATTAGAAAATACTAGTTGCACAGACTGATTAAAATGCCATGTTATACTTTCTCTAAAGCACATGCATGCTAATGACATCTCTAGAGTTATGGATTCACAAGGTTTAAATGGAAATATGTATTTAGGTTTAGCGTACAAACTAGATTGGCCAATTTAATACTTAATCATTTATATATTTCTAGTACAGTCTTAAAGAGATGTAATCTAATGGTAAGTTGACTTTGTCTCAATAAAAAAGAAAATGTCAGAAAAAGCTAAAGGAATTCAGACATGAAGATATTTTCTTTTTTGTTTTTAAATTTACACCATTTCTCTGCTGTTATTTTAGAGAAGTTTGAGTTTTGTCCTATCTCCTTTAAGTATATCCTTAATTGATATTAATAATAACTTAAGAATTTACCGTACATCAGACACTATGTAATTTGTGTAATTAACTCATTTTTTAAGTTTATTTATTTATTTTGAGAGAAAGCGAGCGAGCATGTGCGGACGCGCAAGCAGGGGAGGGGTATGGAGGGGGAGAGAGATAATTCCAAGCAGGCTCCCCATGTTGTCAGCACAGAGCCTGACATGGGCTGGATCTCGTGAACCATGGGATCATGACCTGGGCTGAAATCCAGAGTGGAACGCCTAACCAACTGAGCCACCCAAGTGCCCCTGTTAACTCATTTGATCTTTATAAACCTGTGGAATGCATTCGAGGATTATCCTCATCTTGTAAATGAGGACCCTGAGGCACATCTAAGGTAAGAAACTTAAGAGAGACACGAAGTGACAGTTCAATTTTGAACCCACGCAATCTGGTTTGAGAGCAACCCTCTCAGCTGGTACTTTAGAAACTGCTTCTTAAAGTAAGATTTTCAATTGCACACAATGGCATTAATCAACACGAAACATAACAGCAGAATATGCAAATAGGGCATCCTAACATTGTCTTGTAACTATTTTTATTACCTGTTAATAAATTCCCATTTCTTTATAAACCTTTGAGTCGATGACTTCAAATGTGCCCCAAATTATTGAAAAGACTGCAGTTACTGAGTCACAAGGACAGAAACACTACTTTGCCTCACTGCAGCCCTGAAGACAAGTTATGGTTTATGGGCAAAGCCTTTTATTGTTTTCTGAACTACAACCTATTTTTCTCTCTTCTTGAATGTTTTATACATAGCTAAAAATAACTTCCAACTCAGAAAGACTTCTCCCATGTATAAATCAGATGGTTTGCTAAATGGGAGGGGTGGGAGGAAGCCACATCTCAGAGTGAAATCAACAAGAAACATTGAAATGCGCAAGATAGGAACAGAATTCAGAGGCCAGACCCAAGTGCTGACTCCCAATTAACCAAGATTAGCTTACAAATAAATAGCATTGCAACAATATAATTAATTACTATTCAATACAATGAAATTCAGCACAACCAGAGATTCTGTACTGTTTCTTGGGATTTCACATACAGCTTATGTAAGGAGGCTCCCTGTGAAATTACTGCAGATGAAGACCGTCACTTTATCTGGTGGTGGTGGCTGGAGACACTTCATGAGAAGGATATATTTTACTAATATAAAGGTATATTTGTAAAGATTTAATTGATATATCTTCCTGACTCAGACAGCCTCTTTCATGATAAACAGAATTATTCTCACACATTGCACTTATCTGACTTGTCCCTTTATCCCCCAGCACTTGCCACCATGCCTAGTACATCGGTACTCAGTGTTTGTGGAATGCATTTGAGAAAAAACAAGGTGCCTACTACCTCTTTGTTCATTGAAAATTAAATTTCTTGGGAAGTTGTATTTTGGGCTCAGGTTTACTATGATCACCTAGATGAAGGTATGCAATAATTACTCAAACACTCTCTTTTAATTCTGCAACAGACATACAGGTGTAATGTGGATTAGAGGAGCATGCTACTTTCAAAGATACTTTAGTTAAAACATACTGGCCACCGGACACTTCCAGACTCATAAACGACAGTGAGACATTGGGGGTCTCCTAGCGTAATTCTAGAGGTCTTCTTCTATCTTAGGACTTCTCCAGTGAGTTCGCTTGGAGGCCAGCACAGCTCTGTTAAGATTTCACCTTAGGAAAGAGAAACGTGTGTTCTTAATCCCTACAGAACTTACTTAGAAGGGATGTTTAAAATGACACTCATTTATGGGTGTCTGGGTGGCTCAGTCAGTTGAGTGTCCAACTCTTGATTTTGGCTCAGGCTGTGATCTCATGGTTCATGAGTTCAAGCCCCACTTCAGGCTCTGCACTAACAGTGTGGAGCTTGCTTGGAATTCTCTCTCTCCCTCTCCCTCTGCCCCTCCCCTTCTCGCTCACACTCTCTCTCTAAATAAATAAATAAATAAAAATAAATAAACTTAAAAAATTTAATGGCACTCATTGAATATATTTAAGATTAATTTCTCCACTCTATAGAGATTTAAAACTGTATTTAACAGACTTAATCTCACTACATGTGTTAGTTTTGTTCATACATTCAGCAAATACCAACTAAGCACCCACTATATATCATTTAAGGCCACAGGAATGTAACAGTGATCAAAAATCAGATCAAAATTTGTGGAACTTAAGTTCTGGTGGAGGACACAACTGCTACATGAAATAGAGACTGTATGAAATGGTGAGAAGTGCCATGGAGAAAATAAAGAAAAGAGGGTGAGAGATTGGGAGTATAGACAGAGAGAGATGTTGCAGTTTTATTTTTTTTTTTTTTTTTTTTTTTTTTAACGTTTTTATTCATTTTTGAGACAGAGACAGAGCATGAATGGGGGAGGGTCAGAGAGAGGGAGACACAGAATCTGAAACAGGCTCCGGGCTCTGAGCGGTCAGCACAGGGGCCCGATGCGGGGCTCGAACTCACGGACCGTGAGATCGTGACCTGAGCCGAAGTCGGCACTCAACTGACTGAGCCACCCAGGCACCCCGAGATGTTGCAGTTTTAAAAGTTGATCAGGAGAGGCACCTGGGTGGCTCCATCGGTTAAGTGTCCAACTTTGGCTCAGGTCATGATCTCACAGTCTGAGTTCAAGCCCTGCATCAGGCTCTGCGCTGACAGCTCAGAGCCTGGAACCTGCTTCAAGTTCTGTGTCTCCTTCTCTCTCTGTCCCTCTCCCCCCCACCCCTACTCACACTATATCTCTCTCTGTGGTATCTCTCGGTCTCTCTTTCTCTCTCTCTCTCTCTCTCTCTCTCAAAAATAAACATTAAAAATTTTTTAAAAAATGTTGATCCAGGAAATGACTCACTGCGAGGGTGACATCTGAAGAACTAAATAAGAGAAGGGAACATATTATGCAGATACCTGGGGAAGGGAAAGGTGATTTCAAGCAGATTGACCAGCAGACTCAAAATTCCCAAAGCAGGAGTACCACTGATATGCATGAGGACTAGCAGAGGAGCCAGCGTGCTACAGATAGAGAAAGTGAACAAGGTGATCTCAGAGGGGTCAGGGGTCCTGGTGATGCTGGGCCTAGTGGGTCTTTATAAGAACTTTGGTTTTGACAGCAAACAAGATAGGAGCCTTTGGAGGGTTGGAGATGAGGTGTAGCACGATCGACTTAAGGTTTCAGGCTCATTCACTCTATTGTGTTGAATATTGAATGTTGATGGCCAAGAGGGAAAGCAAAGATAAGACAGGAAATTGTTGCAGTAATCCAAGAAGGAAATGATGAAGGCTTGAACTGGAAGAGGGTGGTGGTGAGGGGACAAGAAGTGGTCAGATCCTGATATACTGCCCTGACTTCCAGTGGGCAAAGAGAGAGGTAGAGAGGAGTCAAGGCCAAGTCTGAGGCTTTGTTTAGGTAACTGGAAGGATAGAGTTGACATGAACTAAGATGAGCAAGGCTGTGGGAGGAGCAGGGTTGGAAGTGCAGTTCAGGAGGTTGTTATTAGACAACCCAGTGCAGTTGAAAGAAGTCATTTGGATATATGAGTCTGGAGTTCAAGGCCAGGGTCTAGACTGGAGATAAATTTAGAAGACCTCTGCATGAGACTGGATGAGCTCACCAAGGAAGTGAATATAGATAGAAGACAGAAAAAAAGAAGAGGTCCAAGGACAGAGCCTCCACAAGGGAACAGACCTTCGTTCCAGGAAGCTGTGAGGAATGGAGTGAGATAAGACAAAAACCAGGAAAAGTGCCCTGGCCAAGAAAGCAAGTGAGGAAGAGGGAGAAACCAGTTGGGTCAAACCTGCTGCTGAGTCACCTCACCAGTATATCTAACAAAATGAAAGTAATTGGTGACTTTGAAGAGAGTAGTACCTGCAAAATGGTGGAGGTGAATGCGCATTAGAATAGATACAGCAGAGATGAAGAGGACAGGAAATGAAGAGAGTGATTATAAGCAAGCATTCCAAGGCGTTTTGTAAGGTGAGCAAAGACATGGGGTGACTCCAGGCGGAAACGAGTGGGGAGGGTTCTAAGTGTATGTCTGTATGCTGATGGAGGTGGCTCCTGTAGAGGGAATATTAATGATTTAAGAGACAGAGAGGAGAATTGCTGGGGCCTGCCCTTGACCAGGCACGAGGGAATGGAAGGAACAGTACAAATGAGAGGTGACAGGTGGGAGCACAGAGAGCTGACCCAGTAACAAGAGAGAGGGTGCAGAACAGGGGTGGGGTGGTGAGTAGTGGGAGCTGTGGAAGCTGTCTCGTGATTGTCACTTTTTTCAGTGAAGTAGAAATCGTGGTCATCAGCTGAAAGTGAGGATAGAGAGGGAGGTGGTGTTTAAGGAGAGTGGAGAAGGTGTGAAATAGCTGTCTAGGAGGATGGGACAGTGAACAGATGATGAAAATATAGTACGATTTTTTGGCAGAATTAAGGGCCCATTTGAGTTCTGTTATCATGAATTTCAGATGAGCCCACTCAACGTGGCTGTGTGCGGCCATATTCCTCTGCAAGTCTGTGAACGTGGTGTCGGGAAGAGCGGCCAAGTGAACGCCTTAGAAAAGGAGAGGGGTGGGAGAGCTGAGCTCCTGATGCAAGGGATTGTTGATAAGGTAAACGGTTCGATTTAAAAGTGGTGAAGAGAGAGGAGGGAACATGAGAGGGATGACAGCCAAGATAGGTCGCTTTATTTAATAGATTGTAGGGCCCAGTGAAAGTTTGTCAAAATAGGAGTCTGAGAGGGAGTAAGTCAGAAAGATGGAGAATATGGTAAAAGAAACTGCATCGGAGTTTTAGAAGGCTTGCAGTTAATAATCAGTGGTAAGGACAAGAGCTGGCCAGTGGTTCTCTGACTTTAATGTGCATATAAATCCTTGAATTTCTTATTCACATGCACATTTTGACTCAGTAAGTCTGGGTAGGCAGACCTGAGATTCTGCATTTCTGTCAGCCTCCCAGGTGACCTGGGTGCTTCTTGTCCAGGGATCTCATCTGAAAGACAATCTTCTAGAGTGGTATTCCTCAACCCTAGCAGGAAATCACAGCCCCTTGAGGAGTCTCAAAAATACAGATGTTAGACCAGTCTTGACCAGTGAATCAGAGTTGCTCTGGGTCAGATTTAATTTCTCCGGATTGGATGTAAAATTGATATATTATGAATGTCCAAATTACTCTACAGTGAAACCAGGATTGAAAGTCTCTGGCCTATAAGTGTGGGTGTCTTAGAGACCAAGACTGTGGCAGGAAGGAGGGTCATGTAATTGAGAGGCCAAAATGTTGAAAGTGTTTGTGGTTATTAAAATCATTAGAAATTGTGACAGAAAAATTGTGCTGCATAAAATGACTGTGAGCCCAGAGGTCTTTAAATGACCACAAAAAATATAGAAGGTGGGTGACATAATCTGATGGCATGAAATTCAAAGCAATGGTGTTTGGAGAGAATGGTCTAGAAAAGACAGTGCAGAACAAGGAGGGCACTTTCTGATTCCCAGGCCCAATGTGTGTTGGGTTTAGGAAATCAAATATCCACCACTTGAGAGAACTCCAGGATAAAAAAAAAAAAAAAAGCAAAACAGAATCATCATAAAGAGCTAAGTTTTAGTTAGAGAAAAGTAGAGAAAATAATCTAAACAGAGTTTGAAATTTTGGAGAATTTTGCTTCTGCATTGCAAAGCAGCGTGATAGGGGGTCGATATTTTTTCAGGGTGGGAGATGGGGATGTGCAGGGCAGCATGAGGATTCCAGTGCCGGAGGTGATGACCTGAGCTTCCTGTAGAGATGTGGTCTCAAAGCAGGACATTGTGGCAGCTGCGAGTACTGGAATGTAGGGAACAGGAGGGTAGGCAAGGTACCGGAAGCCGGAGGAGCCCATGGCTCACCTTTTCATTTCTACAGCTATTTTCTATCAGGAGTGAACTCTCTGTTTCTTTAAACTAGGCATTACAAGTGAGCCCAGTATGGAAAACAGGAAAACAGATCAAAGCAGAGCTTCTCTGGTTAAATCCAGAGTTGGGGAGGAAGGCAGTAACCTCCACAGGGCCCTGGGGGCCTCTCCAGTATGTCTGGGGTTCCTCAGGGGTCATCAAAACCCAGGTCATACTCACTGTTCCAGCACTGGCAAGAGACTTGAGAAAAATGCAGAGTGATATATTTGCAAGTAAAGTTGGTTTACCCAGTAATCACAGAAGTCGTCTTAGATCTTGTCAACTGTGCAGATTGCTCTTTTTCTTCCATGTAATAAACTTTCAAATATACAAGTAGTTTGCAATATCCCTTGGGATCTCTTTATGTCACTTATGATCAGGGTAACCTCACTGTTGTTAACTGATGTGATTTAAACAGAAGAAACCATAGTTTTGAACAGTCATGGGTCCTCCTGTGAGAATAGTTGGAATCCTCAGAAGCAAACCATGAGACCAAGATTTGAATGCAGAGGGTTTTTTTTTGTTTTTTTGTTTTTTTTTTAATGGGGCATTCATAGAAGAGAGAACCTTATAGCTGGGTGGAGCCACCAGGAGAGAAAATGAAGCCCAGTAAGTGTGTATAGAGATGGCAGGCGACATCTCAAGGGGACAGCTTCAGCCTAATTTCACAGGGGAACTCTGGAAGGTAGCAGCTCAGATTCTGACCCCAATTGGACACAAAGCATATTTCCACATCTGTGAGACAATGGCTAAGGTGGAGGTTGTGGGACAGGGAGGGGGAGGGGGGTGCTGTGAATCCCTAGGCACTTTCAGAGTCCACGAATGTCAGAGCCATCTTTCAAAGAAAGAGCAATTATGGGTCCTTGGAAGAAAAGCATGAAGAGCATGCGCTCTCTCTCTCTCTCTCTCTCTCTCTCTCTCAGGAGGGATCCAAGACCAACTCAGGGGATCCCAACAGTGCCTTTTATAAGTGGAAAGCTTTCTCTAGAATGGCATAGATAAAGATTAGATTAGAAAGTTAATGTCTGCTTTCAATGATCAATGATAATTAATAATTATATGAATTTTGCTCCCTTCCCTCTTGCACTTCTAGTGAGCTCAAACTACCACACACATAGGGCCAGATTTTGAGAAAATCCGAGTCAAGAAGCGTGTGAGTTTCAGATCAGATATATCCAAGCATGGCCCTGACTGAATGTGGTCTCTGTATGTGAAAACAAAATGCATGTTTTAAAACTCCACTGTTTTAGATGGATTTGATTCTATTTCTCACCACCATAGTATAAATACCAAGAGGGTTTTGCCCTTTCAAAATTTATATCACCACAAATAGTTGCTCTTATCTACATCCTCAAATGTTTATTTCAGGATTGTTGTTGGTTTTTAAACGTTTTTCCCTTTAAATTGTGGTCTCTTTCCTAAGGATTAGAGGAGCATTATTTTAGAGTCCCTCTGTTGGATGTAATTTAGAGCTGTGCAAAGTCAAGCCCACTGACAGATTTAGAGATTAATTTCCAGACCTCTTGTGGTGCTGGAGATACTCTTTAAGATTTTGAAAATGGCAACACTATTGACTCTCTACCACTAAAGATTACTTGTATCCATATCCACATGGATGCAAAAGAAAAGTTTAAGGGTGGCAAATATCAGTGTTGTTTTGCTTTATGGAAAATCCTGTGCATAGAAAAAAAACAAAAACAGCAGCAGCAGCACCAATTTATGGAACAAGAAATAGTTCATCCTCCATAAGGACAGTTTATACAGATATATCTCCCTCCTTTCATTCTGTAAGCATAATATTGCTTTTGCTAAACTGATGTGATTTTCATGGAAAAAATAGTCCAGTAGTTCTGAACAGTCATGTCTTAGGTCAGGTTCCCCAGAAGCAAACCATGAGTCAAAGATTTGATGTTAGTGATACAGAAAAGGAGAGTTTTGAGTATGATGTATACGCTCTTTGGATTATATTGAAGGTTGGTACAAAACCTTTTCTTCCTCAAGTATTTTGGCTTAAATGCATCTCCAAATATGTGTTTGCTCCATTTTAAAGTAAGTGCATTTTCGGGGAAATTTAATCCATATGTTTCAGCAAGGTTACACGTAAATCATCCAAATGTTGGTTTATTAGAGCTACATGATGTCGAAGATGCCTTTTGAGCTTTTTTAATAGTCTTTACATTCTTTTGTGAAAAGCAGCAAGTTAGTTGCCAAGAGTAAACAAATCAAATAGCAAAAGGTTTGAGTTCCGTTTGAAATGCTTAGCCTATTATTTTTGATTGGGTTCTGAACTTGGCAGTGCACATTCCCTGTTCTTGCCTGCAGGGCAAAGTGAAAACAATTTGAACATTGTATTTCCCAACTGGTTCATTGACATTTGAGAATAATGTAGTACAGACAGAATCAGCATGTTTGGCAGGTGAGTGATACCTCACATGACCTCAGAAAGTTACTTCCTCCCGGATTGCTGAAGTTCATAGCACAGAGCAATGTCATACAAATTCTAAAACACAGGTTAGGACAGACAGCCATCGAGGGATCCATACTGGGTACTTACCTATTTCTCTGGTGCATCTTTAGGTGGAATGGTTGAAAAATGAAGACATAATTGACCCCGTTGAAGATCGGAATTTTTATATTACTATTGATCACAACCTCATCATAAAGCAGGCCCGCCTCTCAGATACTGCAAACTATACTTGCGTTGCCAAAAACATTGTTGCCAAGAGGAAAAGCACGACTGCAACTGTCATAGTCTACGGTGAGTGAGCTGGTGGAGTCTCAATCTAGTCCATGTCAAACTACAGTTTCTCGTTTTAATTTAAACTATCAAGCAAGAGGCCCTTTCTCTTTTCTTTTTCTTTCTTTTTTTTTTTTTAAACATAATTTATTGTCAAGTTAGCTAACATACGGTGTATACAGTGTGCTCTTGACTTCGGGAGCAGATTCCCGTGATTCATTGCTTACATACTACACCCAGTGCTCATCCCAACAAGTGCCCTCCTCAGTGCCCATCACCCATTTTCAATCCCTGTTGCCAGCTTGCAGCTTCAGCGGTGAGGTTTAACTGCTTCCCTGATAGGCATAGAAAGACCAGACTTGGAAATTCCTAGCCCTTGGTCAGTCAGCTTATGGAAGAGTGAAGGAAATCCACCTGAGTGCCTGCACCAAAGCCAGAAGATGCTCACCCATCTAAGCGTGCCCCCCTCCTCCACACCCTGGACCACCCAGATCTAGAGTGAGTTTGGAGATGAAGATGGTTAAGTCAGCCCGCTGACAATTCTGTGGGCTTTGGCTTAGTCAGGCAAATTGTGGCTGACCTGTTCCCCAGATACATCAGAGAACAACGTTGACTTCCTGGAACTTGCTTTACACACTCGGGGCGGGGGGGGGGGGGGGCAGTGCGGGTAGTTAGAGTGAAGGTGAGCACTGCTATGCAGTGGCCCTAATCCTAACCACATAGCAAGTTCAACATAATGATTTCTTCGGAAAGCTTCCCTTCCGCTCTCTGGCCCTTTCTAGTCCAGCTCATATCCAATTTGACCTAATATTTCTCCAGAAATACTCAACAGTTTCACACCCAATTTTGCTGTAGCGTCTGATGCTTTTATCTCTTTGCGGTATAGCACTCAGTTGCCTTCCAGTCATTTTATGAGGAGTTTCATCTCCCCAGCTGTGTGTTAAGCTCCACTATAGACCAAGAGACTGCTCTGTGTACTTCTGTATTTCTCACAGTGTTGGGCAGACAGTAGGTCCTCACATTCTGGGTGATTTATTGTGTCAGAGGAAACCAAACAACCCTGGGAAGTATTTTGAGGGTATGCCCCCTCTTAAATGAGATGCCTGTGTCTCACCACCACTTGGAACTTAAGGAAGCTTTTCAGGGCTGCGTCAGTGTGAAAGGACATTCCAGGGACTTTCACGTCTGGGTGACTGCAAAGGAGGGGCAGCCCTTGGCAGGTATCTGGCTCGTGGTACTTAGTGTAGATACTGCCATTTGGATGGATGTCCTCATGCTGTGGGGAGTTATGAGAAACAGAAACCACGTGAGGCTCCAGAGGCTGTATATTGTGACACTTTAAATCTTTCCTTTTTATTCCAAGACAGATACATACAATTTTTTAATTCTCTGGATACTCTGAGATTTAATTTCCTCGTCAAGATAATGGCTATGTTAAATTGTAGGTAGTTGCCTCTCTTCAGTCACAATGAAAGGATTCCTACTTTTTATCTCTTTCTAAACTGGCTGAACAACTTGATTAACAGCATTTAAAGTGCAAAAGATAATGGAGCACATCACAGCACGTAGCAATCATAGATAACTAATGATGATGGGCTATCTTTCTATGAGTTATATAGATGTTTAATATACATGCAGATCTCTTCCCCTATATATAACATGCTTTCAATATCTACAAATGCAAGCTGAACATGGTTTTTAGAAAGAATCAAACAGATGGAACTTAGGCACTTTGAGTTCAAAAAACATCATTGGACCCTAGGGGTCAGGAGACTTGTGCTCTAGGACTAGTTCTAGTAACTGACCTTCAGTTGGCCACTTGACCAGGATGCTAGGAACCGTCATGTCCTTGTCTGTAAAATGAGGGTATAAGTCTAGGGCTTTCACATTCCTTTTTTTTTTTTTTTCTCTAGGAGCTTATCATTATTTGTTTCTCATTAAAATCCTACCAGAGCAGTATATGGATACTATAACCCCAAATATTGGCTTGCCAGTGTGCTAGGAAGCAGTTTACAATGACAATTCCATGACACTGGGTTTTGGAAAGCTGAGCAGGTTAAGTTGCTTTTTGGAACACTAACTGAAACACAACCTATCAACCATCTGCTTGTCCTTTTCATGGCCTCATAAAGTAAGTCGTCCAAGGCTCATAGATTAGGCTCACCAGAAGTTTATAGCAAACGTATACATCTAATGAGTATTTCATTTTTGAGTGTGTTGTATATATTTATTTTTGTTAGTATCATTTTGAGATGGCAAATATATATCTGTTATAGAAAATTTAGGAAACACAGAAAAGGTCAGAGAAGAAAATGCCAATAATCCTGTCATCTTGTCATCCAGAAATAGCTTTTAAAAAGATTGATATGCATACTACTGGTATTTTTATGCATAGATAAGATTTTTTAAGTAAGGGATATAAATATATTTTTTACTTAAACGTGATGTTCAAATATTCATGTATTATTAAATAGACTTCTAGAGCACCATTTTTTAATGGCTGCCTAGATGTCAGTCACATGAACATACGTTTACTTTACCCTTTTCCTATTGTTGAACATTACAGTTGTTTACAATTATTTATCTTTATAGAAAAATAACTCTGCCATGAAAATTCTTGTGTCTGTGTATGTATGTATAACATATTCATAATTTTTCCCATTGTCTTGCATAGGATTCTAGCAGAGGAGATGTTGGGCGTGTGATATGCACATATAAGCTGTGTGCTGCCTGAGTGTCTAGCACTCTCTTTATGATCAGGAGTTCTAGTTACGTCAGGTTTTAACTTCTACTAGTTACGTCAGGTTTTAACTACCAGCAAATAATTTTTGTTAGAAAATGCTTAATTACAATAATGTACTCTAAACTCACATAATGGAAGTCCTAAAATATATTAGAGTATTTTCTACAGGGATATCTCCGGCGGTAAATAGTGAACACAGCAGTAGAATGTAGGTTTTATAATCATACACTGAACTCTCCATCAAACACCATAATTGACTTTTACACACAGAATAGGTGTCCATTTCAATTACATAAACTAAATGCCAATTCAATCAAATAGCTACTCAATTAGTTTAAAATCTAGCAATATAAGACTTTATTTTTTAACGAGGTTCACCGCATTAATGAAACTGACCAAAAGTCCTTAAAAGGCTGTAAAGTTTACATGTGCTAAAGAAAAATAATCAATCATCTATTAAGAAAAAGCTACATGATTTTATTCAGCTCTCATGCTTCAGATCCACCTTGGCATAAGGATGTAAACATTTATTATTTGAGATAAGCTATCAAAAAATAATTTTTAAAGCTTGATTAGGTAAGAGGAATGTATTTTTTTTAAGAACAGTAGCCAAGAAAAATAGAACACGGTTCTATATACTCTTCTGAGTAGGTGAGTACATTTTGGTAATTCGTTTTATTTATCTCTATGCTTAGATTCCTCAGCTATGCAGTAAAACTGAATGAAATGATGCCCAAGGTCTCTTCTATCTTTGAAATTTTAGATTGTTTTATGGTCACTTAGCAGATGACTTTTTGTCTGTGTGTTGTGCATGGTTTGTGTGTCTGTGTGCATGAACACACATATGATTCAATTTTATATTTATCTTCTTCCAGTAAATGGTGGCTGGTCCACCTGGACAGAGTGGTCTGTGTGTAATAGCCGCTGTGGACGAGGGTATCAGAAACGCACAAGGACCTGCACCAACCCAGCACCACTCAATGGTGGTGCCTTCTGTGAAGGGCAGAGTGTGCAGAAAATAGCCTGTACCACCTTATGCCCAGGTAAATAAGACAGTGCTTGTGTTCCAAATGTATCCTCCCATTTTAAGATTGTTTTAGGAGATATAAACAAAGCCTTATTCACCTGAATATGTGATAAATGTTATTTCTATCCATCATACCATTGAATGCTTACACTGCTGAGAAATCAAGTATTTTTCTCCCAAACAGTATTTAACTTTATTAGCCAAACATGCAAAATAGAATAAAACATGAGATTAAGCACTTATGGACATGATCCCTCTCTATTACTGGACAAAACTGCTGGAGCCAAGATTATAGATTCTATAATTCAAGGGATTTGGAGAGCCCTGAAAGCCACACATTTTAGGAATAACAACTCTTGATCTTCAGACAGCCATGGAAATTATTGGAATTAAAATTTAGAATATGTTTTAGACTGAGATATTTGATATTTGGTGTCAGTTTCTGGGCAAGGGCAAATAAAACATTTGGAATGAATTAAAAAGAAGACAAAGCTTTGTGACACCTGGGCTAATGGGTTTTGAAAATACAATGCAGTCAGCTCTTTATTATCTGTACATGTTGGCTGTGTATTTCTGTGAGTTATTTGCAGTGGCAACTATAGCAAGATTGCATCCCTCTGCTTCTGACCATCTTCTGATGCTGTCTCATGTTGTCACCAGCTTTTATCCTTAGGCAAATTAAAGTTAATATTGCCAAAATCAACTAAAATGTTTAATTATATGATATATTGAAAATTTAAGCTAAAATTATTTTGAAATAATCCATAAATTTAGTGCATTCCTTGGGTAGCTGTTATATTTCAATTTCATTATTTATTTGTATTTTATTTTATTATTTTTTTGTGCTTTCATGATTTAGAAACAATCTCCTTACGTCCCTTTATCTTGCCTACCTTTTGTCTTATTCATCCCTTAAAGAAACTTTCTCAGAGATGGGTTGTAGAAATGAACTGTAGAAAAATATAATCTATATTTTATACTCCCAAGTGTCCACTCTCAAATATCCAAACAGTATCCCATACTGAATCCTTTGAGAGATTTTATTAATGTAACAAATCTTGACACTTAGCTAGGTTCAAAATTTCAATATTTACCTTGTAGTCTCTTATATTTTATCTAGATATTGACTTCCACAATTAAAAATGCACTGAGTATTTTGAGTTGAGATAGAAGTGTGTGTGTGTGTGTGTGTGTGTGTGTGTGTGTGTAAACTTTGGGCTGGTTTAGGTCAAAGCAAATGTATTTTCTCCAAATAGCTGGGAGTTGCTTATACAGCCAACTCTGTATAATTGAAATATTGATGCTTTCATCATTTTTTTCATATGGGCATGTTTATATCTCCATACTCATTATACATAATATATTTACACAGTAATTTGAATATGAAATCATATAGATTTTCCAAACTGTGTAGGTTATTAAAATTAATGTAATTTTTATGAATATGTAGGTGTAAGATATTATGTATATTAGATGTTCAATAAATGATTTTTGGCATTGTTTTATATTGAATTCTATATAATCATAATTACTTATGTATTTCAGGAAAACTTTTTATTTAACCACTTTTCAATATTGTTATCTTATTTAAGAATTTCTTAAGAATGAATTTTAAGTGTGACTTTAGTGAGACTTACTATGTATTTATTCAACTTAGGATTTAAGTTGTATATTTTTAAAAGAGATAGCTTAGTATCATTGAAATTACTGACAAGTCAGACACAAAAATTAGAAAGAAAGTTAGTCAGTTATAAATGACTGAGTCACAGCAAAAAATTAGGAATCTGTATAAATATTAATTGTAAAATAGAAATAGAAATATATATATATCATCAATAATGGAATGGAATCATCGAATAATAAGTGGAAAATAATATAGTCATTTCAGCAAAGCATTGCAGAACAGCATCAAGCTGCCTGGATGAAAAAATTAAAAAAAAAAAAGTAAGGCATGGATAGAGAATGGATAGATAGATAGATAGATATGGATGGATAAATGGATGGATGGATGGATAGATGGATGGATGGATGGATGGATTGGTCATTGGGTGGATATATGTATCCCCATTGTACCAACCTCTTCTCCATATCCTTACACAGGTTTACTTGCACTGACCACATGACACTATGTGCAAAGAAATCTTGGGTTCAAAAAGACGTCCCCTAAGTTTCAATATAAAATCCAAAAGCTTCCCTTTTAATAGAGAAAAGGGCACCATCATGATCTACCTTTATGTACCTCCTAGTCCTCACCAGCTCCTGGTGACAACTTTGCTTTTTGTGTGTCCCTTTAAGCATTCCTTTGCTTGGTCAGTAAGGAAACAGTCACACACCCAGTAAGAAAAGTTCTCAGAACCCTGACAATGCATGTAGAGCGTGCTTACTTGCCAGCAGGTGACATGAATGCAGGACTCCTTGATGGGACATTTTCTTCAGTTTTCTGTTTTGTTGTTTTGTTTTGTTCTGTTTTGTTTCGTTTTATATACTTGAGTTCTACTCCCTTCTCCCCTCAAGCAGCTGCTTCTCCCTCTGACCTTATGCTGGTTTTTGTGTGTGTGTGTGTGTGTGTGTGTGTGTGTGACAGTGGATGGCAGGTGGACTTCATGGAGCAAGTGGTCTACTTGTGGGACCGAGTGCACACACTGGCGCAGGAGGGAGTGCACGGCACCAGCCCCCAAGAACGGAGGCAAGGACTGTGATGGCCTCGTCTTGCAATCCAAGAACTGCACTGATGGGCTGTGCATGCAGAGTAAGTCTATTTGAGCAAACAGCAGTTGGGAGGCCTGATATTTAACCATTTGAATTTCTCGGAGGGAAATATTAGAAATTAAGAATTCTGAACAACAACAAAAACAATGCAGTAATATACCAATATAGTAGCTCTGTCTCAGAATTCAAAGAACTAATCTCCCAGGAACTCGAATGAATAATAACTGTCCGGTTAACAAATGACATACACAATATTGCTTTCTCATGAGCAAAGAGTGAGTTAGTCATTTCCATGGGGGAACTATCATTCTTTCCAGACCTGGGAGCCATTACTCAGCTTTATAAGAATGCATAAAAGGGCACCCTAAGCAACTCATAGTAGAATCACATGACTTCAAAAAAGTAAGCTATTTATTCCTAATTCATGGCCGTTACTGAACCAGTGTCCATGAATGTAAAATATATCTAAAGGACAGGAAATGGTCCTGCAATTTACCAATTTACAACAAATGCTTGGTGGGAACATGTCCACAAGCCCTTGAAAATTTGAGGTTTGTGTTAATGTTCGTTCAAAGAAAATAATGTTAATAAAACAAAAATTTTAAAACCAGGTGTAGAAGATTGGCCCAGGAATATAATGGGTGCTATAGGAGAAATATCCCCCAGTTTTCATGGCTTTGTTTCTTAGATTTTCTTAATGAGTTGATAGTTTGATGTCCATACTTGCAAACTCTTACCCCTTTAATGGAGGAGCCCTTAGATGTGCAAAATTTACCATCTTACATGACCATGAAGTAAGGTATTAAGAATTGTTCTGATCTCACGCCTAGGCGGCTGAATGGATCAAACAATGTGCTATCCTTGGATCTTAACTAATAGCGGCCAGATGTTGACATTTCTTATAACACATTACAAATTGCTTGCAGAATACAGGCAACCAAATATATTTGTGTAGAAGTATTTGTGTTTGTCGTTTAAGAATAAAATATTTCACTTTCGCCACATTTATGAAATTGTGTTTACCTTCCAGGGTCTATACACACAAGGACCTTTAAAAAGAAACCTTACTTAAAATACAAATAAGTAATTATGTTGCTGACACAGAATAAAAATCCAACAGGCTTCTTCTTTTTCTGTCCACAGTATGTCGCATTCTTTGAGGACTGGCTGCTGCTGAGTATAAAGCACAGCTTCTGGTTATGATTTGCAGACTGCTACCGTGCATCTCACCAAGTTTGTGTTAGAAATACAAGAATGAAAAGAATATAGCTGTTTTCCTAACCATTTATCCAGAGATACAGGGTTTGTTCCTCTAGGCGTGACTTTGAGTTGAGGATTAAAATAAAAACATAGCACACACCACGTCATTCTTTTTTTAAATATTTTTGTAATTTAATATCCTTCCTTTAGTGGTGAACAAATTGATTCATGTGATCAAAAGGTGGCAATATTTGAACTCTCTCTCCATGTGTGTCTCTCTCTCATCTCTTTCCTTTTCTCCCTCTCTCAAGTCTATATTTCCACTTTGGGTGATTTAACACCTACTGCTTCTATTGTGCATATTTTTAAATTCCCAAAGCAACCTATTTAACCAGAAATACGATGCTTAAAGATGGAACTTGGGGCCTTTAATTGGTTACACAAAATGACACGTATGAAATTATGACATTTGTCAAATACAAACATGAAACATTCAAATTAAGACTTTCATGACATAGCATCCCTTTAGCATCTAGCTTGTTTCCTATGGCATTTATAGAACCTTTTGTTTAATGATTGGGTATTTGTCAGTAATGATGGCAGTGAAGTGATTATGTAAATCAGGAACAGGAACAAGGCTACATGAGGAGTTTTGTTGTTTGCTTTTTTTTTTTTTTTTAATTTTATCAGATCCCTTGTTAGAGTGAAACATTTGAGTGTTTGGGTTAAAATCAGATTAAAAAAACCTGTTTATCTCCTTTTACAATTCTGATTTACTATAGTAACAGCCCCTACTAAGTCAAACTCATCTGCTCTCCTATATCTATCTACTCTAGTGCAACAGAAAATTGCAGTCTGTACTATTGATTTCCTCAGTGATAAAAACCACAAAGATAGTGCTACACTGTGTAATTATAGTATTCTAGAGTGAAAGTTACAGTTTCTACTTACCAGTAAGCTGGGTGTTTCAGGCATAACATTGCACCAAAATCTGGCAAAGAAATAATACTGCTCTTGGCACTCATTTTGAAAAACAAAGGTTTTCTAATAGTGAAAGTACCAAGCTTGCGAGAGAGACGTGGTCTATAATTAAGAAATAGGATGGGGAGCCCAGATGGCTCAGTTGGTTAAGTGTCCAACTCTTGATTTTAACTCAGGTCATGATCTCCTGGTTCGTGAGATTGAGCCCCACATGGGGCTCTGTGCTGACAGTGCAGAGCCCTGCTTGAGATTCTCTTTCTCCCTCTCTCTCTCTCTCTCTCTGGTCATCCCCAGTTCGCACATGCACACTTTCTCTCTCTCTCTCAAAATAAATAAACTTAAAAAGAAAGAAAGAGATAGACTGGAAGTAGAAAAGATAGCCAAAAAGTTGTACTTGACAATTAAGAATTATAATTTTGCATTTATTTACTTTAGGAGAATTAGTGTCTTCAATGCATTAATAGCCTTTCAACAATATTGCAATATTATCTCAAAATAAAGCTAGTTACCACTCAACAAAGTATACAATACAACCTCTGAAATTGTATTCCTAGTTGAAGGTGTATACAGATGATTCTGATATATATATATATATATATATATATATATATATATAGACATACACAGCTAGGTGGGAGAAATTCAGAGTGCATAATAGAGATCAGTAGAATTCAGAAGCCTAGATAATATAGGGTAGTTTATTTTAAAAGCCACATTGATACTTAAGAACAATGTGGCATATATACAATATATTACTCTCAATGTTTATTCAGAAATGTGTTCAAAATAGTCATATTCAGTCACATTTCTTCCTTAATCATCTCCATCAATACAAATACCTTTGACTCAAAATATGTAGAAATATTAGGTAAAATATTAAAACTTAAAGGACATACATATACACACATATGGAGTGTCTGTATATGTGTGTGAGAGAGAATGAGTCAAGTTCAAAAGAAAGATAAATCCTCAAAATAAAGTAGGAACTCAAAATGAGAGGGGTAACTGCATGAGTGGATACCAGAATAATCCAGAAGGACATTGGACAGGGGTGTGGATCCTAAGGATTGGGAGCAAGAGTCTTAGTTTTGGTACAGAGGCAGAGGCCCTGGGTTTGCAAAAGCCAGAGGCCAAGAGTTGAAAGCTAGAGCCCTAAATAAAGCTGGGTCGCATAAATGACTGCTCCCACCATGAAAAATAACTAGATTTTTTTTTACCCACCAGCCCAGGGAAGCCACAGGAAAATTCATGGCAGAGAAAATAAAAATTAAGACTTCACTTAAATAAAACCCATAGTAAAACCACAATACTACACCCAGATCTGCCACGGAATCTAAGATACAATAGTACTAAAGGACTAAAAAACAAAAGATAAGTAATTAACATAATTGGTGAAATTTCTAGGGTACCAGCAGAAGCAAACAACAAGCCATTCTGTTGAGTTTTTCCCACAACCCAAGTGCATTGGTCTATGACAAAAGTAGCCCAAGCCTGAAAATGAGATTACAATACACAGTTTCACAGCACCCAAGGGAACAGTCTGCTGCAAGAGAGACCATGCATCAGAGTTGAGTTAGTGTTCTCATAACATGGACACAGAACAATCTGAATGAGATTATAAAGTAAATAAAAGGAAAAACACAAACTGTATTTTTAAAAGGAATATAAGCACAAATGCAAGAATAGAATATGTAAAAAAGGGTAAACAGATTAGGGGGAAAATCAAAGGGAATGCCTAGAAGGTAAACATAATTGAAAGTTAAAACTCAGGGGGAGGTTAAAAATCGGATCAGAGGCAACTTTAGATAAAGCTGGAGGGAAAATTAGTAAACTGGAATGAAGAGCTTATGAAACATCTCAGAATACAGGGAAGATAAAGTAAGTGATTTTATAAAAGGGAAGTAAAAACACATGTAAAATAGAATGAGAAAATCCAAATTGCTGAAGAAAACAAAATTAAAAAGCTTTTCAGACAATCAAGATGGAGAAGGCTTACTACTCACAAACTCTCACTGAGTAGACTACTAAAAATATTGTAAAACAGAAATTGATTTTTTAAAAACAAGAGAGAGACCAATTAAGGGGCAGAAAATAAAATGAAAATAAGAAACTAAGTTATGGACAACATTAACACAGCATATGGGAAAGTGTGATCAAAGTTAAATGTTTCTAATTTCCATATAGATTCAAGTTTACCGGTTAAAATATTAATACTGACAGATAAAAGGTGAATTCGTAAATTCAAAATGAGACTTTTAAGGGCAGGAAATGAACAAGAAAAAAGAAAAAATACGGTAAATGAAAACAATAATTAAGATGGTATCGGGGCACCTGGGTGGCTCAGTCGGTTGAGCATCCAACTTTGGCTCAGGTCATGATCTCGCGGTTCTGTGAGTTCAGACCCCACATCGGGCTCTGTGCTGACAGCTCGGGGCCTGTAGCCTGCTTCTGATTCTGTGTCTCCCTCCCCTCAGCTCCTCCCCTGCTCACACTCTGTCTCTCTCTCAAAAATAAAGATTTTTTTAAAAAAATTTAAAAAGAGACCGTATATACCAAGGATCATCATATATCAAGGGTAGTAATGTAGATGAATTAGATTTACCTGTTAAGGGGGCACCTGTGGCTTAGTTGGTGAAGCGTCCAACATTGGCTCAGGTCATGATCTTGTGGGTTTGTGACTGTGAGCCCTGCCTTGGGCTCTGTGCTGACAGCTCAGAGCCTGGAGCCTGCTTCGGATTCTATCTCTCTCTCTGTCCCTCCCCCACTTGCGCTCTCTCTCTCTCTCTCTCTCTCTCTCTCAAAAATAAATAAATAAACAAGCAAACATTAAAACAAAGTAAAAATAAATTTACTTGTTAATGGAAGTTCAAAATTGTAGTAGAAAATCTGGTTTTATACTGGATTATACTTAAATTCATAAAGATATGAAAGATAAGT
The DNA here is from genome assembly GCF_028018385.1 of Neofelis nebulosa. Classification (NCBI taxonomy): domain Eukaryota; kingdom Metazoa; phylum Chordata; class Mammalia; order Carnivora; family Felidae; genus Neofelis; species Neofelis nebulosa. The sequence continues at coordinate 127,498,661 of NC_080784.1, forward strand.
AGAACTTAGAGTATAGTTTAAACTTTATTTTAAAATGTTCAGTTAGGGGCGCCTGGATGGCTCAGTCAGTTAACATCCCGCTCTTGGTTTCAGCTCAGATCATGGTCTCAAAGTTCGTGGGTCCGAGCCCCGCATCAATTCCTCCTGGTATGGAGCCTGCTTGGGATTCTCTGTCTTCTTCTCTCTCTGCACCTACCCTGCTTGCCCTCTCTCTCTCTCTCTCTGAAAATAAATAAATAAACATTAAAAATATATAGATAAATAAAATGTTCAGTCAATAGCGTTGACTATTTAATTGTTAATGGCTATTGTTGATTCACTTCCATCTCCCATTATTCCTAAATAATACATATCAGAGATTGGTTTTACTCATAGTTTTAATTTAGGTTTTTGTTTTTCTTAGACTCTATAGTTTTTAGAATGTTTAATTTTCTATTGAATAATTAATCACAAGTTTTCTAAATTGTTTCTCACATTCCTAGTTTTGTGTTTAAGACACTTTAGAAAATACATGTTTCCCCAATGCCAAATGAAATTGTTAATCAAAGTCTTTGAGGTTTCTTATAAGATTATTGAGTATTTTAAAGGTGTAACAATGCTAAATGTTAACAAATGTGTGAAGTGGAGTCTCTTATATTTTGTTAAATGGGAATATAAACTTTTATAATTATTTGGGGAAGCCACTTGACAATATGGGTTAAGAGCTGTTTATACCCTAGGGGGGCCTGGGTGGCTCAGTCGGTTAAGCATCGGACTTCAGGCTCAGGTCATGATCTCACATTTCTGTGGGTTCGAGCCCTGCATCAGGCTCTGTGCTGACAGCTCAGAGCCTGGAGCCTGCTTCAGATTCCATGTTTCCCTCTCTCTCTTCTCCTCTCCTGTTCACGCTCTGTCTCTCTCTCTCTCAAAAATAAGGGTGCCTGGGTGGCTCAGTGGTTGAGCGTCCGACTTCGGCTCAGGTCATGATCTCACAGTCCATGAGTTCGAGCCCCGCGTCAGGCTCTGGGCTGACAGCTCAGAGCCTGGAGCCTGCTTCGGATTCTGTGTCTCCCTCTCTCTCTGCCCCTCCCCCGCTCATGCTCTGTCTCTCTCACTCTCAAAAGAGAATAAATGTTAAACAAAAAAATTTTTAAAAATACAATACAATAAAATAAAATAAAATAAAATAATAAAATAAATATTAAAAAAAATTATAAATTGTTTATACCCTTTGTTCCAGTAATCCTACTTTAATGAATACATTTTAAGCAATTAATATGAAAACCTAAGAAGATATATGCCAAATATATCAAATACATTACAAACTCCTTGTAATTTATTGTAAAAAAAAAAATGCAAACCCTGAAAATCCAGTATTAGAGCACTTACATAACATGGAATATCATACAGCCACTAAAATGTTCATGATGGCTTAACATGGAAAAGCAGAATATGGATTTATACATGCATGTAGTCATAACTATGTAAAAGTTAGCTCAGGAAAAAGATGAATAAAATATATGCATTTATATTTAGCCAGTGAGATTACAGGTAATTTTTTTCTCTTTCAATGTGCCTTTTATTCACCATTTGCTTTACACTTGGCTTTTCATTATGTTTATAATTATAAATGATTTTTAAAAAAAAAAAAAAAGAGGTGTTGAAGATTGGCTAGACCAACTGCATGATCCTGGAAGCAGGAATCTTGGGATTTGAGATGTAGCAATATCACTGACTTGTCCTGGAAAATTGGTCCCCTTGCTTCAAATTAGATTCAATTCAAATTTGATTACCAAAATAGTATTTGCATAAAACACTCACATAAAACCCTAGTTGTATAAAACCCTGGGTGGCAAGAATTACTTATAGACAGTAAATCAATTGCATAAATAAAAGGATTTCAAAGACATGGGGATTTGGAACTGAATTATAGTTTTGCATTATTTCCCAGTTGCCTATTATATACATATCACTCTGTCCTTGCAAGCACACTTATTCTTAAACTGTTTGATGAATTGGATTCATTATGTGATGCTGTGTAATTTCATTTGTGAAACAAGGTCATGGTCTTTAAGCAATTTCAGAAGCCCCACTCAATTTTTTAGGCCATCCATACACATTAGTTGATACTGAAGTGTAACGTATATCATGTATATGTTACACTGGATATACATTCATTGGGATGAAAAAGTAGTTCCTATCCTGGAGACCCTACATTCAAATTAAGAACTTCCAAAAATTGTGTTACTTCACTGGAATAAATTATTAAGGAAGACATCAGAATCAATTATTCCAGAAAGAAGTTGGACCTTTTTGGCTTATAAGCTCATTGTTCATTAAAAATAGATAAAAATTTTTTAAAAAAAGAAAAACTGGAGACCTTAGGTCTGCTAAATGGTATGGATCATATCAAATAAGGAAGGGTAGACTTGGTGTGTTTTTCACCATTGAAAAAAACTAAACACACATGCTCCATATGAGAAATTTAACAGATTACACTGATTTTACTTAGTAATGCTATAGAATACTGTATGTTATTCATAAGGCAGTATTGGAAGGTCCATTGTGCTGTCTGCAAATATAGGTTTCTTTATACCATTTCTAAAATTATATAAAAGCAGCCCCTGGTTCTGCAGTACATTTTTGAAATGGGATTCATATAAAATGGTTTCAGACACAGAAAGAGAGACAGAGACAGAGACAGAGAGATTGAGAGAACACTGGACAAAGAGAAAGAAAAAGAAATACAGAAGAAAAAAGCACTTGAAAATCTCCAAAAATGATAAGCCAATGACAATATTTACCTTTGAAGTTGAAATACAATTACTCTTAACTTTTATAATCTCTATAATAAATTTGTAGTAAGATCTACATTGTCATGGTTGGCATATAATGCTTTAATCCATGCTTACCTCTTCCTTTAGAAAACAGCACTCCAGGGGCACCTGGGTGGCTCAGTCGGCTGAGCCTCTGACTTCTCTCAGATCGTGAACTCATGGTTCTGGGTTAGAGCCCCACATCAGGCTCTGCGCTGACAGCCCAGAGCCTAGATAGCCTGCTTTTACATCTGTGTCTCCCTCTCTTTCTTTGCCCCTCCCACAATTATTCGCTCTCTCTCTCTCAAAAATACGTAAATAAACATTTTAGAAAAGAAAAGAAAACAGCAATCCAAAACTATATATGCAGCTTGGTCCAGAAGTAGTGTTTTATATATCTATATTTATGATCATATTCCGATAATTACATGACAGGAGCTATGGACTTTAGTTTTTAATCCCATATGAAGATTGGAGTCTCACATCGGGATGTGTAACAGCTCAAATCTGAATTTAGAATTACTTCTTCTTTCTGACGAGAGCTTATGGCACAGTAGACAAATTTAAAATAGCAATTTACAAATAAGAACTGCCTAGAATTGTGTCTGCACCAGTGAACTCCCTGACTTTGGGATATTAAAATGTTATGCAGTCTGCAAATTTAGCACTTTCTACTCATTAAAAAATTTGCATGTAACACAGCTCTTCCATTAATTCTCACATACAGACAAAGTGGCAGAACTCTGTAAATTGTGGTGTGGACACACTGCATACCAGGACCTCCAGAATCCTAGGTGCATTTATTGTGGGGAAATACTTTACCTTACAAATAGTCTCTTTTTGACTTTAGAATGATGTGTTCATAACCGCCACGGCAGGCATTTGAGAAGGTACTAGTCAGTTTTCAGTGAGATTCTTGTCAACACAGCAATTTGATAGGAAAGCATAATGTGAGTGTCAGACAGTGAGTGCTTTTATCTACAGTTTGGAAGCAGTTGATGTCATAGCTGTGCTTGTATAATCCTTGATACGCGTGGTGTCCCAGCTGGCAAATAAATATTCTGTACATGGACTAGCTGCCCAGCACAGTGCTCTGCCGTCTCCGGTGTCATAAGTGTGGTTTGCTTTAGCGTTTTTCCTTTCTGGTAAAACATTTTCCTGTTTTTGAAAGCAGGGATGTGGTTAGAAAGTTCAGCCCACAGAAACCTGCTGAACACCTGTGGGGACCCAAACAAATCAGTGGAAGAGGACAAGTGCAAGGTCTTCAGCTTCTAGGATGGAAAGGAAACTCCAAGGGAATCAAGAAGGGTGCCACGTTTCACGACCACAGCAAAGCGTAGATTCCTTCAAGGTCACAAAGGTCCAGAGCCAGGGCTTTTGCTTACGTTTTCCTTTTGCCTAAAAATCCAGCAGATAGAGTGATGTATACTACAGATCAGCCTCTTTGCTTCAGGACTCTTCCTCATTTTACTTTTTCTGTCAGATGTGTCTCCCCTACCATAGATTACAGACAGCATCATCGCCTTTGAATTTGATAATTTATTCTTCTTCAGAAGCATTGATGAGCATAGGGTCTATTGCGTTAAAAACACTTAGGCAGCTGATCTGTGGGTTTGATTTTACTCAACTGCTGGGTGAAATTTCAGACGTTTCTTCTTCAACTACTGTGAGTCATGAGATAAGGCTTTTACATCCTGAGATGTTAATTCCCTGCTGTTCAATTTCAGAAGGGCGTGGTTGTTACCATAGGAACAGGACTGCAGATGAGTTTCTTGAGGCACTGTCCTGTAAGGCTGGGGGAGGGAATTACCACGGCAATTTAGATAACTGACATCAGTGATAAGCAAATGTTCTTTTCAATTTTTGTTGTCATGTCCTAGGATTTATGTATTCATTTATTTGGAGTTCCTTAAGCCCCTGTCAATAAATAAACCCTCAGAAGAGTGGTAAATTATAATAAATGACCATGAGTGTCTTTGACAGACCTGACCTCTGACATCATTAGTGCAGTCCTGATGGGCTTGCTAGATAAGAACCAACCTAAAAGGGAAAAAAAACAAAATCTGGACATGTTTGTTTTGAATGGCCCTTGAGGTTTTTAATATGAACATTCGCAACAGAAGAAATGTGAGAAAAATCATATATCTTGGCTGTGTGTAAAGCCACTGGCAAAAATAAAGACCAAGCAGCCAGGTCAAGGAGAGGGAAGAACCCATGGGGAAAAAAGATTTTTCCAATGCTAGGATCGTAAAAATGAGGACAGAGCTTATGAAATGGTTTGGTATACTTCAGATATATAAATATGCTAAAACTAACCGGAAACTTGATGATTTAAAAACATGTACTTTTATAGAGCACACTTAATGATATTATAAACTACAATTGAGTTGCATCATATTTATAACTTTCATAATAGCCCCCCTGTAAGATATTAATTAATCCTCCATTCTAGTTAATCCTGGTGATGTCATAAAATCTATTTACATGTATTAAGGTCATAGAAGCAGCTCCATACTGAAATATATTGAAAAAATCTTGAGGGCAAGCAGGAACACCTTACAAAACTCCATCTATCTCCTTTTTGGCTAGAGATTTGATAGCAAATCTGAAGACAGAGTTTTAATTCCCAGACATTTACATCTAGGCTTTCCTTTTAGAGTGTTCCTTAAATCTGGCTCAGGGGTTCTCAAACTTTGGAGGGCATAAAAATTACTGAACCATTAAAAAAATTACTGCATCATATATATTTTAACTTCAAGAAATTTCAGAGTTAATTTTAATTTTATTCACTTTCCATCTAATGTACTGACTTCAGGCCCTGGCATAAGTTGCTTCTGACTCCAAGCTACTGGATCTGCTGACCAACCTAAAGCAAAATGACTTGTTTCAATTTAATTAAACTCAACATAAAAATATTTTAAAAATAACAATAACCTTACAAATAATAAAAACCTTACAACAATAACCTTACAAATAATAACCTTACAAATAACCTTACAAACCTTTGCTAATCCTCTAATAAGAACTCTATTTTGCAAAAGAAGAAATCGAGGCATAGAATTGAAACAGCCCACAGGTTAGCATAAGGGCCAAGGTAAGAACCCAAATCTGGCTCTGGTCGTACTAAACCTTTTTTTTCACGTGGGCTCTTGGATGCTGGAAGCAGGTGGTTGTCAGCTTTTGTTGTTTTAAAATATGATTTTCTTCTGATGTGTAGTGTCCCTGCAATTATTGGTGTTTATTCCTTTTTCCTGTTGGCATCTTTTTGAAGGGAATGATGTTTCTTCTTTAAATATTTACTTATTATAACATTTTGTGCCAAATACTATGTGATTATCATACATTAACAGCTCCATCATTCTAGCATGGTTCTCCAACTACATCAGAGTCGAAACTCCCAAGTTCAGCGTGCCTCTTAGCTTGCCCCACTCTTGAAACAAAAGGTGTAGCCTGGAAGTTGCTTCATTTAGGCATGAAAATCTTATTTTAGCCTTTCTCATGAATATCGATGATAATGTTTCCAATGAAGAGGTGTTTTAGAGTTTAAATAATTAGCATTACCTCATTCAACAACTGAATTGCAAATTAATCCATGAACATATCAAGCCCTTTTCTATTACATCCTTGTCTCTTCTCATTTGAATTTACTAATTAATGCCTGGACAGTACTTACATAGACTGTTGAGGCTATTGCCGGAGAACTGGGATCTGCCCCTTGCTTTTCTGGTTCACCAGCCTTGTGATGTTAGGCAAGTCCCTTCACCACTTGATGCTCTGGCTCCTTAGTATGCAGATAGAAAGGGGTTAGGATAGGAAATTCTAATCAATGATCTGTTTTAACTCCTGGGAGTTAGAAAGGGGATAGACTTGGGGTGCCTGGGTGGCTCAGTCAGTTGAGCGTCCAACTTCGGCTCAGGTCATGATCTCACGGTTTGTGGGTTCGAGCCCCGCATCGGGCTCTGTGTTGTAGGCTCAGAGCCTGGAGCCTGCTTCAATTCTGTGTCTCCCTCTCTCTCTGCCCCTTCCCCGCTCATGATCTGTCTCTCTCTGTCTCTCAAAAATGAATAAACGTTAAAAATTTTTTTTTAAAAAAGGGCATAGTCTTTTTTTTTTTTTTAATTTTTTTTTAATATATGAAATTTACTGTCAAATTGGTTTCCATACAACACCCAGTGCTCATCCCAAAAGGTGCCCTCCTCAATACCCATCACCCACCCTGCCCTCCCTCCCACCCCCCTTCAACCCTCAGTTTGTTCTCAGTTTTTAACAGTCTCTTATGCTTTGGCTCTCTCCCACTCTAACCTCTTTTTTTTTTTTTTTCCCTTCCCCTCCCCCATGGGTTTCTGTTACGTTTCTCAGGATCCACATAAGAGTGAAACCATATGGTATCTGTCTTTCTCTGTATGGCTTATTTCACTTAGCATCACACTCTCCAGTTCCATCCACGTTGCTACAAAAGGCCATATTTCATTTTTTCTCATTGCCACGTAGTATTCCATTGTGTATATAAACCACAATTTCTTTATCCATTCATCAGTTGATGGACATTTAGGCTCTTTCCATAATTTGGCTATTGTTGAGAGTGCTGCTATAAACATTGGGGTACAAGTGCCCCTATGCATCAGTACTCCTGTATCCCTTGGATAAATTCCTAGCAGTGCTATTGCTGGGTCATAGGGTAGGTCTATTTTTAATTTTCTGAGGAACCTCCACACTGCTTTCCAGAGCGGCTGCACCAATTTGCATTCCCACCAACAGTGCAAGAGGGTTCCCATTTCTCCACATCCTCTCCAGCATCTATAGTCTCCTGATTTCTTCATTTTGGCCACTCTGACTGGCGTGAGGTGGTATCTGAGTGTGGTTTTGATTTGTATTTCAAAAAGGGCATAGTCTTGATTTTGATGAATTTAAATCTGTCCGGTGATGCTCAGAGGTCCTGACATTTCTCACATCAGCATATTTGCTTGATAATTTTTCTCTTAGGATACTACTTATAAAAACAGTTTATATTATCTTTCTTAAAAAAAACTAATCATAAATTCATCATCATTTTGGCTCTTGTCTATTATCTCGATCACATGAAAAGAAAATTTTTTAAAAGAGTAGAAAAATCAAAGCTGTTGCTGTTTATTTGAGAAATGAAGATTTGTGTATAGTTTCTGGCTTTGTTTCTGAAATTTCCCAAATTTAAACACACCAAATAGGCTATGTTCAGACATATTATTACATGATTATGAGCCATGTACTTAAGGATAAGTACTTGATGTTACTTCCTACAGTATAAAACCAAGGAAAGTTCACTTCCTTTTTTAAGATACTTGGGCATGGGTTCTCATCTTTTATAATAGTTGGACATCAGCTGAAAAATATGGGCAACCCCACCTCTAGTCTAGAGGATGAGCTTGTGAGAATTAGAAAAAGTCACTCCTTCCCCAAGTCACTTTACCACCATCAGCTGGAAAACCGTTATATTAACAATCCATATCTACAGCCCACACAGCTGTGAATGGAGCCACGGAGAGTCTTACAATGCATAACTTGCACACTGTCCACATAATTGATGATTGAGTGGAAGCCAAATTTTAATCTCAACACTTCTGCTTACTTTAAAATATCACTTCTCACCTTTGGGACTCAGTTTCCTAATCTGAAAAAGGTTGGACTAGATAACCCCTAAAATGGTGTCTTGAGCAATTACAAGATGTTTCCTAGAATAAGGAGCATTTCATTAACTCTTCAAGACATCTAACTATTGGGATGCTTGGGTGGCTCAGACAGTTAAGCGTCCTGACTTCGGTTCAGGTCATGATCTCACAGCTTGTGGGTTCGAGCTTTGCATCGGGCTCTGTGCTGACAGCCCAGAGCCTGGAGCCTGCTTCGGATTCTATGTCTCCTTTCTCTCTGCCCCTCCCCATTCACGAGCTCTCTCTCTCTCTAACAAAAACAAATAAAAATTAAAAAAAAAAAAAAAAGGCATCCTACTCTTGCTTCGGTTTTCAAACTGTTTCCAACTTGCTTCAAGTTTCAGAATTCACTTAAAGTTTCTCTCCACAATCAGACTTCTTCTAATCTCTTTTCTCCCAGATCAGGAAAATCTCTCCATTGAAAGATCTATGTTCTTTAAAATTACGTTTAACAAAAAGAAGGTCGTAGATCACGAGCATCTCCCATGGCGGAAGCACTGCTGTGGGGGTGGCTTCCCCTAGGTGCAGTTACTCGGGCTCCCACAACCAGTGGGGCAAGTCCTGCATCCTCCCCTGAGCCCGGGGCCTCTGCTCCATCTTTCAGTCCAAGACAGAAGGTTTTGGAAGTTGTTACCGATGGAGGTGAGTTTTGTTCCGGACAGTTCTTCTTTAGGCTGTTCCTCCCATTGCAGGACATTCAGTATCCTTGGCCCTTACTCACTAAATACCATAAACAACACCCTAATCATTATGACAACCAAAACATACCAGCCCTGCCCCGTTTCCAAACACCGCCCTCCCCCCCACTTTAGAAGTGGCACCACCTCTGGTTGAGAAATTGTTTTAGCATCAAGTTGCACTCTGGCCCTGGAAATTTGCCTCTGAAACATGCCACTGCATGGATGCCAGAAGCCACAAAGGCCATAAACCTCTTTCATAGGAGAGCATGAAAGACTATACAGTACTTTAAAAAGTGCATTGCTTATGGTTTCTCACAAAAACTGGGCTCTTTGTCTCTGGAATAACTAGGGAACCTGCAATTCAAACACATTCGCTAACGTCACTCATTGAATAATGGGCTGAGCTGACTCTACAAATAGAATCCCTTTAAGAACCTAGAGTCTTAGGGCGCCTGGGTGGCTCAGTCAGTTAAGCATCCAACTTTGGCTCAGGTCATGATCTCACAGTTCGTGGGTTCGAGCCCCACGTCGGACTCTGTGCTGACAGCTCAGAGCCTGGACCCTGCTTCAGATTCTGTGTCTCCCTCTCTCTGCCCCTCCCCCATTTGTGTGTGCGCGCGCGTGCGTGTGTGTGCTCACTTGCTCTCTGTCTCCTGCTCTCTCAAAAATAAATAAAAAATTTTTAAAAAATCTTTCTTAAAAAAAGAACCTAGAGTCTTAATGTTCCTACAGTGTACATCCTAATGACATTGATAGAGCTGTCATTTATCAATTGCTTGCAGTGTATCAGCCCTTTACAAGTCTCATTTCTCCTTTCCACAGTTCTGTGGGAGTAAGGACCCGTGTCCTCTTCCATGGATTAGAACACTGATACGTAGAGAAGTGAAACAGTTTGACCAAGCTCTCACAGCTAAGGAAACGGCAGAGCGAGGATGTAATCTGAAGTCCATGAGAATGAAAAGCTCCATTTCACTGCCTTGGCCAGCAGCTCCGGTGCCTTTTCAGATGGCCTTACTTTCAAGTAATAGGAAAGTTAACTGAAATCCCTAACTTATGAACCAGGCTGTTGATTGGGACACGAAAAACAATTATTTTGCACTGTGTTCTGCCAGAGATGTTATTTTTCATTATTGCTAGGACCGCTCTCAGCAGGGTCACCTCATTAGCCGAGGAAAATGTCCCCTGTTGCTCCGTGAGAGACGGATCAGATGGAGAAGCATAAAAACAAACTCTAGAAAGTGATTCTGTGTTCCCCTCGTTTAGGGGATGGAACAGTAATCCCCTTCTTTTCTGATTTCCAGCCTCCTAAGTGATGTTTTAGTTCTGTAGCTGCAGAAGTGTTCTGAAAAGGATGGAAAAAGTTTTATAGAGTTGCCTTCCAAAAACTCTTTATCAGTGTTTCCATAACAGAGTAAATTGGGGTGTTGAACCATTAGTGGGTATACTTAATGCTCTGGTCTGTTTTAAATTTCCCCATGTAGGAAAATAACAGTTTGGCTAGATTGGCCCTAAATGGCTATAAGGAATAACTAGTGGTGAGACTTCCATTTTTTTTCTTAATTTCTATTTTATTTTGGAACAACCTCAAAGCAAACACTTTATCAACTATATTGATACACCTATTGATAGACATCTCCCAAGCCACGTGTCATAGAAACCATCCATAAAGCCCTGTCACTTTGCTCCCTTTGCTCTCCATTACCTATAGGAAAACCAAAACAATCTTTTCAAAATTACATTTGATCATGGGATTTGTATTTCATTTAGGATAAAATCAAAATGCCTCATCCTGGCCCACCAGGCCTACAGGACCTGGCTACCCCTCACCCCTCTGAGCCTGCCTCCTCCCTTTTCCTTTCAATCGCTTCCCTCCACCCACTCCATTTTTTTAGTTTACTTATTTTATTTTGAGAGAGAGAGAGAGAGGAACAGAGAGAAAGGGAGAGAGAGGATCCCAAGCAGGCTGTGCACTGTCAGCACAGATCCCAACATGGGACTCGATCCCACAAACTGTGAGAACATGACCTGAACCGAAATCAAGAATCTGATGGTCAACTGACTGAGCCACGCAGGCACCCCTCCATTTTTATGTCAGGACTTCTGCATTCACTGCCCTTCTTTGAGGAGCATCAGTCCCTCATGATTTCAACTTGGCTGATTCTTTCTCACGTTCAAGTTTCAGCTCAAATCCCATTTCAACAAAAAATTGCTCCCTGAAATCCTAAGGTGGTCATCCCTTTATCTCCAATCACATGACATTCTTTTTTTCTATCTCTTAAAATAAATTTTTCAGCATTTGAGTTGATCTTATTTATTATTTTTACTTATTTTCCGTTAAACTAGAACACAAGCAGGGACATTTCCCATTTTTGTTTGTCATTGTACCCCGTGCCTAGAATAGAACCCAGTATATAATAGGCGTCAAGAGTATTTGTTAGGTGAATGAATGAATGAATGAGTTCCAATTCTGTGCCTAGAATGAAATATAGTCCCAGATGAATGCCATAAATTACCAAAATATTTTTGAGTTGTCCAGCTCTACATAAATATGGGAAAGTTGAGATTAAAAGCAAAATTATAAAGTTCCTTATTTATTATTCCTTGGTCTGCTTTCAAAAACAGGCGTTCTGTTGGGAAGTAGAGGTAAAAGCCAAGGCAAACCCAGAACTGCCTCACAGGGAGAAATTTCAGACCATGTTATATCTCTGTTCTCCCTCTCTCAGATACAATTCTTCTGCGTACTCCAGCAGGCCCATGCTGATTGTGATCAAAATTTTCAAGATGAACAACAGACCATCCCCAGATATCCTATTTTACAGTTGTTGCCAGGCCCTCTAATCTGCAAGAAATGAATATTTTGACACCCCTCTCCTTAATACCTTCCCTACCAGAATGATGACATCAGTTACCTCCTCTCCTCTGCTAGCAGTGAACTCATATTGTCTTACATCTTTAGGTTTCAAAATAAATAACCTTTCTTCTAGTGCCTGTATATGTCCCAGATGTCCTTTTATTGAGTTCACAGAATACAAATGGAAAAAGGTTATTACTAGACAGAAGTGTTTAAAAATGAAAATCAAACCTAATACATAGACTCAGACAACTGGAATAAGAAATATAATATTTATAAAACTGAGTAGGAGGTTGCAATCATTGCTCTAAAATAAAGCATTAAAAATTAATTCAGGGCAAACTTGTCTGTGCTACAGCAAACCTCTCTTTCATTAAGGTAGCACGGCATGTTTCTCCTGAATTACTTCCCCAAATAGGTAAATAGCTTATAAGAGCGGAGTGTTCTGCAAACTACAGAAGATCTACCTAAGGCACGATTTAGAGGTACCTTTGGTATTAGAGCATTACAGACCTTTAATTTTGAGCAAATTAATTGTGATTCTTGCAGATTCTCTACAGTTTTTGCCCTTGAGCATTACTAGGAAGTTTAATTCGTGTCATCTTCATTTGATTAATCCAAATGGCGCTGTATCATTTGATCAATTCATATGTTATAGAATATTAAATATTAGGAAACTGGAGGTACCAGTTATAAGTTATACCTTTAAATTTTTACATATTAAAAGTTTTAAATTTGTATTCCACATTTTTTAAATGTTTCCCCAGCCTTCTTCTTGACATTATTTTTATCATCATCATCATCACCATCATCTTCCTTCATATCTTAGAATATACTCAAAAGAAAGAAAAATAAAAAAGGCTAGTGTTACCTGTGCATTTATTGTTGAGATGAGGTTTTTATTTTTCCCAATTTACACTATTCCTCTGAAGCCCTGAAATAAATAACCTTATAACCTCTAGGCCCTATTGATTTTTGAGTGATTTCAAATAAAAAGCATCCAGTTTCCGTTGCATTGAGAAACTGCTCAGTCCCTGGGCAAAACCTATTGGATTCCTATTAAACGGAGGAACAAGAAACAACCAAAAATCCAAAAGGTGGATTTGAGATGGAGGGAGAAAGGGTGGTCTCAGCTCAGCTCAGCTCAGCTCAGCTCAGCAAATGGGTATTTAACCTTTGACCAATGATGACAGGTCTTCTTTAGTTCTATTAGACCAAGAGCAAGCTGTTATGATTAAATAAAAAAAAAAAAAAAGAAAAAAACTGCTTAGAGCCTTACTGAATATGTCCTGGGAATTAAAGCATATGGCAGGGATAAGGAAAAAAGATTTTCCTTATGCTAATGACCCTTGATGTCTGAAATAAATTAGATCCATTAGAGTTTATGCTCAATAAAAGAAAGACTTTAAGCACTCCAAAGTTAGTGACTCGAGACCAGTTTTGCTCTGAAATTCAATCTGCCTACTTATTAATTCTTGGTAAGGCTCCAGAGCAGACAGGAGATGCAAAATCATAATTCTGTACTGAACCAGAATTTTAAAGGACCACAGGTTTCTTTTCCTTTTCTTTTAATTAAACCATTTTTCATGCTTCTTATTTTGTTTCCCTCATTAATTTGATTTTGTTCCCATTTTTGTTTCATTTTTTTGTTCTTTTCAAGGTTTCCTTTATCCTATCTCAACTGAACAGCGAACCCAGAATGAATATGGATTTTCTTGTAAGTTTGATGTTTAGTTTTTATGTTGCTGAATAATCATTTAACGTTATTGCCCCCAGTTCAAGTTTACCTTTCTTTAGATCACAGATGTGCACACAGGAAATAGGCACCTAATATATTCTAACATGAAAAACAAATTAGATTTTCACCACCGAGGAGAAGAAAGAAGGGTCATTTCAAGCCTCTGCCAGCTTTAAAATCTATCAGTCTACCATTCAAAGCTTCAGTCCCAATAGCTGACAAACCATATCATGAAATGTGCTGATCTAATAAAGGGCCGGGTTCAAATGCTAAAAAGTAAAGGGTTGAGAAAATGCAGATCTGTTGAGTTAGGAAGCACGAATGTTGGGTAAGTAATTACAGCCTGATAAAGTAAAACCCTAAGGATTTAGATGTAATGTTCTGGCTGGAGTTCAGAATACTGCTGCAGGACCTCAGATATTACCCAGCAGCAACGTCCGGTCAGCCCTTGGAAAGCAGTGCTCATACAACCAAGAGTGTTTGGGCTGTCACTAGTATTCTGGAAAGATCTGTCAATATTGACTTAGTTGATGGAAAAGTTGATATTCTGGAAACTTTGGGAAAGATAATAGTTAAAAAAGAAATGTCTCTCACATAGAGTATATTTAAACACAAAATGCTGAAAGAGAGCAGTTTCTAACAGGGAATCCCTTTAAACTGTCAACGTGTCAAAGAAACCGTGACACAAGAGTTTGGGTGAGCCACTGGCAATCTAAACGATGAGTCATTTCCCCTACATAAACTCTGTGGCTGTGAGTCGTAGTGGACAGAATAGGGGCTCTTCAGCTTTTAGGAGGCCATGGGACTCACATATCTGAAAACTCCCTTCCTCCAAACTGCACGTGTATATAAAATTGAGCACAAAAAGGTTGTTCTTGACTATTTGCAATACCAGTGTAAAATCACCTCTTTTATAGTGAGTGGAGAAGCTTTGGTTACCTCTGCTGAAAATTTTTGTGGGTCACAAAATACTAAAAACAGAGACTTAAAGGTGTCTGTGGGGTTCTGGAAAGGTTTAATCTTGTTCGTTTTGTTTCAGTTATCAGCTTCTATCACCTTTTGCAGTTGGAGCGAAGTATGTTCTATGCCCCCAAGGCAAGATGAACATTTACAGGAATTGCCCTCTTGCTTTACCCAGAAACAGATCTCCCGACTGATTGCACACTGTGTTGGTCAAATGCTCAATTGCCTTCTAGGGTAGTCTGACCTTTATGATCACTGAACCAGGCCTTTATCTTACTCTGCACCATACAGACATTTTGATTCGGTAACAAGTGGCTAAATGTAAATCGCTGACCAGAGACCATGAGACCCTCATAGTTCTCAGAGGTAATACCGAATCTGTATCAAAAGTCTGGTGTTATCAACAATGACCTCTGCTCTCCAAATCTGCTGAAAGCACATCTTTAAAATCCAATGTGTTTGCTCCTAGTATTTATTTTGCTTAGTTACATATACCGTTCTCACCCATCTGTTCACTGATTTAGGGGAAAGTGAGAAGAATGTTATTTGTGGGAAGTAACCTTTTGACTTGAAAGATACTTAAAAACATATTCTGATTCAATAAATATACAGATTCAGAACATGCCAGATATTTCTAACAGGATATTGATGTTTATTTTTTTAGAGAACTATCAGTGAATTCAAAGCAGCCTTCCAAACTTTTCCACCTGAAATTAGTAATGAACTTTTTTTCCCCTATGGGTTGGGATGGTTTTAGTTCTAGTTTCTTTTTATGCCTTCTAATAAATGGTCTGTTATGCTGCCCAATTTAAGATAGATTAGTGGGTGGGTAGATGCAGAGTGAGAAATGAAAAGAAATCAGAGATAATTTTCCACTGAAAGGCCACAGTCGTTTTATATAGCTTTTGAAATAGATTTGAAATTAACCTATAAAAAAGGCAATAAATGTCGGAAAAAATTACTGACAATATGTATGTGATCTGTGGGAAATTTCTCTAAGCAGTTGGTCCAATGTTTCCTTGTCCTCTCCAGCTGCTCCCGATTCAGATGATGTCGCTCTGTATGTTGGCATTGTGATAGCTGTGATAGTTTGCCTGGCCATTTCTGTAGTTGTGGCCCTATTTGTGTATCGCAAGAATCATCGTGACTTTGAGTCTGATATTATTGACTCTTCGGCGCTCAATGGAGGCTTTCAGCCTGTGAACATCAAGGCAGCGAGACAAGGTCAGTTAACGTTGCACTCCACACCTGTGATGTATGCATGTGACCAGCATCCCTGTGTGGTGCCAAAATCGGGGACTTTCAAGTCATGTAGTTTAGCCAGAGCATTAGCTCCATAAAGGCATGGATTTGGGTCAACATTACTTCAGACAAAATCAGGGTCATTACTCTGTTGACTTCATTCATATAACAAACTAGAGGTGACAAGATGCACAAATCATTTTTTTGTCTTAACAGGTTTCTATGTCATACTTTTAAACTTTTACTTTAAAAGAATACACAGATTGGTTGACTGATTTCCTACATCCCCGTCCTTTTTTTTTTTTTTTTTTGCCTTTTGACAATACAGCTTGCATAGCTATGAATATAGTGGTCTACAGATGACCTCAAATCCAGTATAGACAAGGAAAATTATTACCTAAGTCATTGAATGCAGATCACTGTCTTCGAATTCAATCTGTTGAAATAGCTAAATACCTTAGGAACAATGAGTAGACTTCAAGGCAAAATACAGAATGAACTCGTCTCCTAATTTGTAGCCAATAAAAAAATGGATTGTAGTTATCTCATTGCCCTGTTTTCAACAGAACCTTAGAGTCTAAACATCTCGAATATTCATTTGTTCATTTGTGTTTGGCTCAGAAAGTACCAAGGTGAGCCTGACTAGTAGAAGTTACCTGAATGGAGAATGCAAATGGACTTCCTTTCTCTTTCTGACTCAGATCTCCTGGTGGTACCCCCAGACCTCACATCAGCTGCCGCCATGTACAGAGGACCTGTCTATGCCTTGCATGATGTCTCAGACAAAATCCCAATGACCAACTCTCCAATTCTGGATCCACTGCCCAACCTGAAAATCAAAGTGTACAACACTTCCGGTGCTGTCACCCCTCAAGATGACCTGTCTGAGTTTGCATCAAAGCTGTCTCCTCAGATGACCCAATCTTTGTTGGAGAATGAGGCGCTCAACGTGAAGAATCAGAGTCTAGCAAGGCAGACGGATCCATCCTGTACTGCATTTGGCACCTTCAACTCTCTCGGGGGTCACCTGATTGTTCCCAATTCAGGTAATTCCTAGAGGTTGAAATCACATAGATCTTGAGAACGTATGTTTGTACCCAAATCTTTTTTTTTATCTGTTTGTTTTCATTAGGCCTGAAAAGTTAGTTGGAGCCTAATCTAACCCAAATCTACTTTTGATGTAGATCAACATTACTTCAGACAAAATCAGCGAAACCATTCATCTTCCTCCAGCCAACTCGGAAAACACTTCCTCTAGAAATATTATACTCACAACTTTCTGCCAAGATTTAATTTGGAACTGTCACTGACCTTCTTTTTAATAGAGCTTCAGAAGGCAACGGCAAGCCAGAAGTGCTCACCGTTGTCATCACACTTTAAAAGGACAAATTAATTAGAAAACATATTAGTTGGTTCACTTCCAATTTACTGTAGGAAGCAATACTTCAGAATACTAATTTTGAGATCAGAGAACATCATAGTAGACATCAAATCTTCATTTATTAACTTAACTCTTTATTATACGATCTTCCACCTCAAGGTATTTGTAAGGTACTCGCTCCCTCTTCTGATCAATCTCTCTGGAATCACAGCCTCATTATGTGTCGTGTGTATCTGTAGTATAAGTTTTCAGCTTATTATTTAGTTACCTGCTTCTACAGCATAAGTGCCATAAAGGACTTCAATGGTAAATTTAAGTTAGTGACTGATAATGTTTGATTAATGTTTGATATTCATTTATCGGTATTAGCAATGGGTTTTTATCTATTGGCCATAAGAGGGTTAAGGGATTCCTCTGTGACTCTACCTTAGCTCTTTTGACAATACAGCAATAAGAAACAATTTGATTGACCTGAAGTCCTCATGTGGCATAAGAAAATAATATAATGTAAAAATAGCCATACAACCAAATAATGTACAGAACCGATTGGTCTGCAGATCTGAATATGAACTCATCTTTGATTCTTTCTCTTATTCAGTCCCTTATTTCAATGCCTTGCCAGTTTGTCACACCATACCTTTAAAAGTATATTTTAATAAATTAAAATACTTACGGGAATCTCATTTTTCCTTTTATCTATACATTTTACGTAGCTGAGATTATACGTTATATATGCTTTTTTTTCGCCTTTTTCTCTTTAATTCTCATGCTATTGTATACTCTTTAAAATCATGATTTAAAATATATTTCTAAAAGTCTAACAGATGGATAGATCAAAATATGCTCTAGTGTTTTTTATTGTTTAAACATTATATATTCTCAAGGCAGTTTTTTTTCATGATATTTGTTGGATTCTACCTTTCCTTCCCACTTTCACACCTGTCACTTTTTCATATATGAATTATTATAAACGCTTCTTAAGTGGAAAGGAGGGAGGTTGCATGTATTAAATACTTTCTATGTCCTAAGCATTGGTGATTTACATACATTACTTTATAACAAGCTACCTAACTTGCATCAGGCATTATTCTTATCACTTTACATTCATAGCTTTATCTCATCCCTGTAACATAAAGGTACATTTTATTGCTCCCATTAGGAAAAATAAAAAACTACCAAGGGTTGGTAACCTCACATGTGGCCCTCCTGCTTCCACTGTGTGCTTCAGCAAACCATCCTGTCCCCTATTGTGACATTGCGCTTCCCACAGCACTGAGCTTTTATGTGACTTTCCTTCTCGAGAAGGCCGTGACTCAACATTTCCAACCGGTTACACAAACGCCTCTGAGTAACGATTTCTCCTGAACTCTCCACTCTTCATTCTTGAGACTTTCCAACATGGTCGGGCAAGTTTCCTTACTGCCCTGTGCTCATTTGGCATATTCCATTCCCTTGCTAATTAAAGTATAAATTACTCAAAGACAGGAACACTGTCTTTTACTTCGTGGCATTCACAGTACTGCCAAACACCATACTCACAGCGATGCTCTGTCAGTTTTTAGTGAGCTGAAAGTAAACTGCATTTATTGGAATAAAATCACAAAGACGGGTGTCTACAGGTTGTTGCCCACCCGGAATTATTCTTTGTGATGATCCCGCAGTGATGCAGGCCGGTGGTTCTTACAGTGTGTCCACGGGCATCTTACAGTGTGTCCACGGGCATCATGTCATTGGCATCACCCTACAGCTTTCTGGAAGTACAACTTCGGTAGGCCCTATAAGTCAAAAATGCCAGGATCCAGTAATCTGTGTTTTAGCAAGCACTGCAGGTGATTCTGATACAAGCTCAAATGGGAAAGAACTGCGATAGGCCCAGTGAATTTAGAACAAAGCGTGATCCCCTAGTCCTACAAAATGGTGTCCATTAGCAACTGAGTAAACACCCTCCTGACCTGCGTTGACTAAAAACTAGTCGTAGTTTGTCTGTTGTTTGTTCGTTTTCTAGAGTTATGTGTGATGAAAGAGGTTCTCCACCAATTATTATTCTGTTACGGAAAAACAGTGATGCTGGCCAGATATTTCAGAAATAAGTGTTTTTTGATATTATTGAGGTTAGCATTTCCCTGACTTTGAATTTCGTGGGGATTTTTTTTTCTTAAATTAGAAACGATGCATCATTACAGCTGTTTGAAATTTTAAGAGCGGTTGTTGGTTTTCCCCTCATTTTACAAGGAAAACAACAGTGAAACCATCTGTCTATTCCTTAAATAAAACAAGAGTTTAAAAAATTACATCATTCCTTTGAGTAATTCCAGAACAGTTCAGAGGGAGCTGTGGTAACAAATAAGACCAATAAGGACGGAAAGCAGGGCAGCTATGAATATTTACATGTCTTTAGAGAAAAAGCAGGCTTGTAGCTGCATGGCCACAAAATCTCCTCATTCCCTTTCACTTGCTTCAAAGGCATTCTGTGAAGTTTCCTTTTGATTCATAGGTCTTATGTGACTGCTTTTCTCTTTTGCTATTCAGGAGTAAGCTTGCTGATTCCCGCTGGGGCCATTCCCCAAGGGAGAGTCTACGAAATGTATGTGACTGTACACAGGAAAGAAAATATGAGGTAAATATGCTTTTTCTGGTGCGCTTGACTTTATCAATGTCTGACCTGGAGGAGAATTGTGCAATAGAAAGAATAAACCCAACATGTCTCGAGTGCCCTGCTTCTAGCATACCCTTTTTTCCCTAGACCTATAAAACGTCGGCTTCTCTTTATCTTTGAAGCTTCAGACACTTGTGCAGATCTTGAGTATGGGCCGAAGGCCAGAGATCTTTTCTCAAGTGGACATGTGGCCATTATAGCTGGAAAAATGGCCAGAAATGTGATCCTTAGATTGTCTGGAGAGATGTGTGGATAGACACAGAGTATCAGCTTCATGTGGCCTGGCTCAGGAATCCACCCCATCCCCATTACAGGGTTAAAGGTCACAAAGATTAGAAAGTCCCTTAACCTCTGGCCTGTCACCCCCACGTCAGCCTAGCATTTTATTCTAACCTGCGGGTTCTTCTTTTTGTAACTCTCCCTAACTTAAGCCTTATCAGCCTCCTTTTTAGGTTTAGCCTTATAAACTCCATATTGAGCCTTTCTAAATGCATCTAGGATTGATAGAAATTAGATTGAGTCAAAAGGCTTTGTTTTGAATGTATCATAGTCATAAAGATGAAGTTACTTTAAGTAAAAAATAACAAGAGGACTTTAAATGTCCTAAATTCAATTTTCAGTCTGGGCCTCTAACAAATCTAAGAATGGTCTCTCTTGGTTAGTTCCCACATAAAACGTATGTATTAAATAGTGCTTTAAGGTCTGACTGATTAATGCTTCTGAAGTACACTGAGATCTTAAAATAAGACTTTGTTGAAATGAAGATCCTTACATGTAATTATCATTGTTTTTCCCAAGGGGAAAGGCATCGGCTCTCCAGCCCTGAGCTCCAGATACAAAGCATGAGTGATAAATGTTGAACTAGTTTATCATTATAACACATTATACCTTTTGTCTTCCCTCTCTCATCCTCAGAAAAACACCCATTTTTAGTCTTGTTCTTCAAAAGCCGAAAAGCTCTTTTATCATGCTCTCAGGTAGAGATACTGGCGTTTATAATCCGGAGGACCCCCAACATTTTTTTCCTTGGGTGGTGTCCTTTCACCTACACAAGCACTAACGTAAGAAAATGATAAAGTTCCTTGAGCATTATTCATGCCTTAAATTTGAGCAACAGAAAATTACTAAAAGGCTTGTATTTACTCACATCAAATATTCATTTTTTTTCATTCTCCATGCCAAGTAACATTCACAGACCCTGAGAGTGCCCTTCTGTTGCAACAGGAGAAATAAAGATCAGCAAACTCTAAGATCCCTTTATGTACTTTTTTCTTCTTTCTCTTGTCCTAAGTCAAGGTTTGCACTAAGTACATCCATCACTCAAGGCCTTTGCCAACATGGACATTTTGTTTAAACAGAAATGAGGGATGGCTTGTGCTTTATCCTCCGAAGCAGTGAGGTGTCTGGGTCTCTTATTGTCCATGTAATCACCGCTATCTTCAGCTGCAAATCAGGCCTTAAGGGGTGCTGCAGGGACGCGCTGAGGCTGAAAGATGTGTGCATTGTGTGACTTGTGTGGTTTTCCTTCCCATGGTGTGGTCAGCACCCTGGCAAGAATAATTGTGCATATGAGATGAAAGAAAGAGAAAACAAAAAATTGATAAAGCTAGACACTTCTGCTTTGAGTTTTCCTTTTCCTTCGACTCAAAAGAAAAGGAAAAACTATAAATCACTTCTTGCCACCCGTACTGCCTGAAGTTAGGTGCAGAGAGAATTACTCTGTTCAACTTGGTGTGCATCAGAGAAGTTCTGTTTATATAAATGAAGCTAGAGAAACCTCAAGATCTCAAAAGAAAACATGCACAAGAGACCATGAAACAAGGAACAAACACAAGAAGACGACTGTGTCAAATAATGAGCAGTTCTTCTCGTCACTTATTTTCCGTTGTTTAGGATGTATTAATAATAGACTACATGGTACCATTTATTCACCATACTTTAACTTTCATTTATTTCCGCACTGCAACCCTGTGATGAGTTCCATTTAAAGATCGAAAAACTAGGGCTCGGGGAAATCAAGTCACAGAGCCAATTTTTTCCCAGTCAAAAGCCGAGGGACGGCCGAATTCTCAGGCAGGTGATCTCACCGCGAAGCTTTTCTGCTCTGTCCCATGCCACCCCTCTTTTACAGATAGCACCAAGACACTGCACCGGGCCTCTGCTTCTTACTGTGGTACAGTCTCACACACAGTTTCTTTCTCCTGCTCCCTGAAGACCCTTTCTGTCCTCACACGATCAGAGACAGAACTTCTAACAGGGAAGACATTGGGAGGGCATCAGAAGCTATGAATGTTCCTTCAAGTCATTTATAGGACAAGTTTGATCATTTTTCTCCATTTTCTTTCTCCCTGATTTCCCTTTATTGCATCCCAAACTGGGGATTTTTCCAGCTGGATGTTTTCCAGCTGGTCATCTGCTGATGTGAACTGTCTAAAGGGAGGCATGAACTTAATTACGTGTGGCAGAGTGGATATGACAAGGGGGCCTTATCATTACTGAATGTGCTCTAAGAGAAAACCCTGAATGGCAGATGAGCAGCCCAAATGAGCTGCAGCGATGGGACACGCTGTCTCTGACAAGGGAGCAAAGCTGTAAGGGCGTGCTCATGATTTCTACCTCTCCAGCTTTACACATCACGGAAGATGCCACAAAGCGTCTGTTTCCCCTGTGGATACAATTTCCATGATTAATGGCACTAATGTGGACCTTTTTGCCTTGTTTCCAGTAGTAGTTAAAAAAAAAAAAATGAGTCTGACTCAGACTGAAATTTTGCTCTTTGTCATTTCTTATTGAAAAATAATTGGAATTAAAAATATCAATGTTAGGGGCGCCTGGGTGGCGCAGTCGGTTAAGCGTCCGACTTCAGCCAGGTCACGATCTCACGGTCCGTGAGTTCGAGCCCCGCGTCAGGCTCTGGGCTGATGGCTCAGAGCCTGGAGCCTGTTTCCGATTCTGTGTCTCCCTCGCTCTCTGTCCCTCCCCCGTTCATGCTCTGTCTCTCTCTGTCCCAAAAAATAAAATAAACGTTGAAAAAAAAAAAAAAAGTAGACAGTCCTACATATTATAAAAAAAAAAAAAAAAAAAAAAATCAATGTTAATTGCCCTTTTCTCTGTATTCTGCCCTTGCTTAGCAATACTCTCAAAAGGCCAGAAAGTCAACTTAGACATTCCACATATGAAGGTAAAAAGAACTTTTTTGGGAAACCGTGGGGAGCCATGGAAGGTCTCTGAGCAGCCAAGCAATAAGAGAATAACAGTGCGTTTTAAAGATTGATCTGGTGAGGTAGGCTGGATGAGTTAGTTGGTGGAGGGAACAGGAAGACTCCCTGTAGGCCAGCTGCCTGGTTGGGCTATGGCAATAAACTAGGTGTGAAGGGGGAAGGGAAGAACCAGGCCTGAGTCTGGAGGATGGAAAGTGAAATATATTTCAGAAAGAAGATTTCACCACCGGTTAGAAGTGTCACAAAAGAGTAATGAAACACAAAGGATAGGTGTAGGAACCAAGCCTTGGGCACTGGGAAAATTGTGAGTGCAAGTGGTTCAAGGAGGAAGGACAAATTCTGAGCTAAATGTGGGCAGTGTGCGCAGGTAGGGATATGGGATTCACGCCAGAGATGCGGATGGGGAGTCACCAGTGGGTGGATCCTCTGAGGGTTAAAAATGCAGAGGCAGAAAGTAGAGACCAGGGGAAAGAGCTTCAGGAAATATTCCTATTAAAGTTTGTATGTGATGAGCAAAACGAAATAGAACGTGGAAGGAAAAGGCAGATCAACACAGAGTTTACATCTGGTGTGGTGCTTCTACTGAGTGGCTATGCAATGAATATTTTTCAATGAAAGAATGAATGACTGGAAGTATTATAGAACAATCAAACGTAAAGAGATGTTCAAGATGAAAGAAGTGGTTGACATAGGTATATGTAAAATTAAAATGTACAGAAAAAGAAGAATAAAAGAAATCATTGGGGCACCTGGGTGGTTCAGTCAGTTAAGCGTCTGACTCTTGGTTTCAGCTCAGGTCATGATCTCACAGTTCAGTTCGTAGGTTCAAGCCCCACATCAGGTTCTGCCCTGAAAGTGTGGAGCCTCCTTGGGATTTCTCTCTCGCTGTCTCTCCCTGCCCCTCCCCAGCTTGCTCTCTCTCTTTCTCATAAATAAATAAACAAACAAACAAAAAATTTAAAAAAAAAGAAGAAGAAATCATTGGATTTGTCAACTGCAGGACGTTGGCGTAAGAAGAGTTCAAGGTGCGAGTTAGTGGTGAGGCAATGTAAACTATCTATCATATATAGGTACTGAATATAAATAATAAAGTAGTATGTTAGGATAGCGGGCCAAAATTCTCTTACATAAGTAACCATATAGCAGAAAGTTTTGATTTATTTTAACATGTTTTTGGAAGTTGGTAAAACAGTATTTGACATTATTATTTCTCAGTGAAACTCAATGACATTCCTCTTTTGAGTCCTCAAGTCCTTATTTGAGCATACAGCCGTATAAAAGGCTACAGGTATAGGGGGAAGAGAGTGGAGTGCAGGCATATGTAAATCTTATTTTCTCACTGCTCTCCACAGTGTTCATATACTGCAATCTTACTTATAAAGAAATGATTTCAGGTGATTTATGAAAATACAGTCTTTTCAACGGGAGGGAAAAAAAACTTGTAAATAAGTAGATTGAGAAAATGAGAAAAATTAAGATTTGAAAAGATAACAAAGTCAGGTAAGCAGTTAAAGTATAAAACATTTGGTGCAATTCCCAGCATATTTCCTGGTAATAGGTCATGAATTTACTATTCCAAACCTTTCAAGAGGGGAATGTGGTAAGTGATAAAATCCATGTGTCCGTGAGGAAAAAATATGCCCAAGAGAAGCTCAATTATTTCTCCCTTCATTCCACATAAAGAAGACATTTTTTGTTAATACAATTAACAACATCCTTAAATTGAAATAGCAATGAGTTTTCATAGGACTCCTGGTAGTGTCCCTCAATGTAAGTAGATGGTATAAGGCCCCACTATAAATTCAGTAAAATAATTCCACAAGGACTCATCAATTCAGTCAGAGCACGATACTTAGCTGTTGTGGCTTAATCCAGGGATAGATTCTGGCTTGTCTGGGGAAATGGTGGCACGCTTTTCAGAGTGGCTTCCATAAATATTTTTTTTTGCTCAATTGAGCTTTTGATAGCAAGTGAGTTAGATATTCCCTGTCAGATACCTAGAGTGCAAATATTTCAAGTTGCCAGTTATATGTGAAACCGTGTGCTTCAAAAGGCAGCTGATCCTCGGGGGGGGGGGGGAGGGTGGCGGTGGGATTGTCATCCTGAGGGACCTGACAAAAGACATGCATGTTACTAGAAAGCATCTTGTCTCCACACAGAGGTGGATGGAGACAGATTCTCTTCAAGAAGTAATTTTAGGCTTGCTCTTGCAAATAGACCAAAAAAAGTCTCAAGGCCCTGAACCCTGATAAGTAACCCAAAATATACCACTGTGTGAAAGAAACCAAATCACTTGTGTTTGAAATCTAGCTTTGCCTGTTACTAGTTTTGAGGCCGTAGGCAAGTGTGTGAATGTCTCCAGATTTCAATTTTTCTCTTG
The DNA here is from genome assembly GCF_028018385.1 of Neofelis nebulosa. Lineage (NCBI taxonomy): Eukaryota > Metazoa > Chordata > Mammalia > Carnivora > Felidae > Neofelis > Neofelis nebulosa. The sequence continues at coordinate 127,524,252 of NC_080784.1, forward strand.
TGGAAAAAGAAGTAATACACATACTTATCCTGATTCCCTTGCAGGTGTGCCATGAGCAGCAAATGCAATTGCTTTTATGAAAGTTTTCTAAATTGTGCACTTCTGTGTAGGAGAAGTTCTCCTCACGGGTAACAGCAAGCAAAGGATGAGAAAATCTCTCTGACAGGAAACTAAAACACTTCTCTGAGGGCTTTGTCCTAGAGGCTTCAGAACCCATCCAGCATTTCTTATGATAGTATCCTCACTGGACTTTGAAAAGCCTTTGAAACTTTAATTATTGTTCATTACTAAATTTCTACTTAATTGCTGCTTCTGCAGCTAATTTTTGCTTTGTGCTCATTTCCATGTCATCTGCCGTTAATATTTATAGAATGTTTACTAAATATCTCAGATAACTCACGAGACATATAGGAGTGAAGCCCGTTGCAAAAAAACATGGATCAGGCTTATTTATATTTAATTTCTACTAGCTTTGTTTTATGTATTGTAATATTCGTGCTTAATGTGGATTTAAACACTCTGACCTTTGGTTTCACAGAGTTAAATCTTAATCTTCCCTCAATCACTCCACAGAGTTAAATCTTAATCTTCCCTCAATCACTCCTTCCATATAGGCTTGGAAATGTTTCCAATTTCAACACCGCTTCTTTCATCTTGAAAACGAAAAGATTCTTATCATTATTTCTTCTTTGTTTTTCATTCCCTGTTATGGATTCCGCTTCACCACTTCCCTATTCATTACATTCTTGCACCTCACTGGGTTAATAAATTCTTTTGACACCTACTGCCCCTTCCTTCCCTTGCTATCCCTCCCTCAAGAATGGTGCCCATCAATATTGCATGCCAGGGGTGTGCTTGGAGAGTACAGGTCTGACAGCTCCCCAACCCAGCAGGGAGGCTTCTCCCTTCTGTTCCAACTCAGTGATGAGAAGAACCCCTCCTCTTTCTGCCTCAAGCACCAGCTGCTAACAGCAGACTGAGGGGCAGATGTTTCCAATCTCCAACTATATAGCAAGGACCACTTGAAATGGATTCCACTTAAGTCTCCTTCCTTAAAAGTTTAATGCCCACTTCTCAAGGTACACTTGTGACCAAAAGGTAAGAGTTGTGCTCACGAAAATGTAGTCACTGTTTTTTGTTTTGGTTGTGTTTTGTTGCCATGGTAGGAAAAGTAGAATTAGCAAGCATAAGGTTATCGCTTAGGACCGATAGTATAATATCAGCTATGCCACAATGAAACCAAAACGTCACTCATGTACTAAGAAAATGAATTTCAGACTGGAATGAAGGAAGAAAAACTGGATTAAGAGGAAATGAAAACTAAGGGATGAAGCGGATGATAAAGACTTCGCAAGCTGCCAATAACCTTATTATTCCCAAAAGTACATTTCCAAGTACTTGGATAACTTTAGATTCAATAAAAATTTGCTGTTATTCAGTGAGGATGGAGATGATGTTAAAAGACAAAGGAGATAAAAGTTGCTTTTACTTTCTAAATAGGAAGAAAGAAAACCCTTAAGTTGGTGAGATCCTAATGACATTTTAGAATGAGAGGAGGGAGGGATAGCCCAGTTTTATTAAGGAGAAAATATGTCAAACTATAATTGAGTTCTTAGAACTGAGGATAATACTTGTCAGGAGCTAAGGACTCTAAGATTTGACGTTACCTTGGCTGCCACAGTCTGGTGGATGTTGATAGATGACATAGTACTTCTGGGCCAGAGACAAAGTTTGTTACAGCAATAACACTGTCCAGAGTTTTGTCGTTTTTGTGCCAGTTCACAAAACCCCAGTGCCAGAAGGGAGATGCAGAGAGGGTCAGATGATCTGTACACACTCAGTGGGTGCCTTCCAGGAAGGACCTCTGAGCTTGGAGAACATGGGTTTTTTTATAATGGGAAGTGGATGTGGTTGCCTTGTACTCCAGAGACCAGCACTATCGTTGCCTTCCAAGGTGATTGCTATACAATCGCCTTGAAGAGACATGCAGGAACATGAAAGATCCATGGAGAACTGTCTTCCAACAGTATATAAAATGTGTATATTATAAATTAAAGATGTATATATATTTATATATAAAAATATCAAACAGCTGTTGTCATTCATTGAGTGTTAAATTAGGGTATGCCATAGATTTAAGCTAACTTCTAGATTATGTAGTATATTCATATATTAACCATAGATGAGGAAAAAAATCCTAAAGGAAAATCCTTCTCAAGTGGCCATCACAATTATACAGGAATTTGATATGTCCCTTATAATAGCCACATGAATGAATGGAAAGATGTGAACTGGACAATGTATATTTTAATTGGTTTATATTTGACTAAACCAGAAAATTCAAATTATTGATGTCAGACTAGAAAGAGGTTTCAAGTAGTATGTTTAAAAAGGTCTTTATCTTTGCCCTATTCTTGTACTACAATGTCAACAGTGATTGCAACGAGAAGATAAGTGGCAGGCAAATCAGCTCTACAGAGGATGAAAGACTAGAAGAGATAGCCTATACTTGGAGAAAAGACAGTGTTAAGAAATACATACCCTGAAATTTTCTCTGCAACTGTTAAGGTGAAATTAAATAACCAAATGTAAATTTCTGTACATATGTTCAAAAGCCATTGCTGCAACCACAAAACTGTAGAGACTTAGCCTAAGAGCCTTTCATGTTATGAATACACAGGGTAGTTAGCTTTAACAAATAACTTAACCTCCTTGGGGCTTCATTGCCTCATTTTATAAAGGAAATGCTTTATATTATCTCCATCTTCCTCTGTAACTCAAGCCTGCAATAACATTTATAAATAATTATTTGATTGAGAACACCCTAAGGCAACAATTTTGTTAGGCATTGATATAACTATGTATTCCAAATCAAGGAAAATAGGAGCCCCGCTATGCTGCCTACTTGCGTATGATATTCACTTCCAGATGCCTTACTTTAGTGAAGACATAGGAACACCAATGGACATCTATATAACGATGAAGGTAGAAATATAGGGAGATATCTGGAAACCATTCTTTTCTAGTTAAAAAACTGAGAATGTTTGGTCTAAAATAAAGAAGACTTTCTAGAGGCATCATAGCAATCTCTAAATATTCGAAAGGCTCTCATGCTGAAGTGGAGAGAAAGCAGGCCAAAGATATGTGGAAAGAAGGATCAGGAAGGCAAGTTGTATTTCTCCTAAGAACGTTTTGTAGGTTTGAATCGATAATATGTGAGGTGACCCTCAATAGTAGTGGAGCACCATTTTGGATGTGTCTACAGCACCAGCCACAAGCCAGCATATTGTAGAGAGGCTCCTACTTTGTATGGAAGGTGGTGCTTGTTGACCCCAGGGGTCCTGCCTCCTCTGAAACACTCAGCTCATGATCTCTTATCCACACTATTCTGACAGAGTAGTTTTGAGTATTGTGTTGAGAAGGCATTGGCGTTAGTCCCCATGCTGACACTTGTTAGTTTTAAGACTTTGGGCAGTCTGCCCCATGCTTTGGGACTCCTTGCTCACATATCAGCTTTGGGTTAATTTATCCGTTTATTTGTTGATTACAATCTTGTTAGGGAAATGACTGAAGAAAGTTAAAAAAAAAAAAAAAAAACATGTGGAAATAAAGAATTTGGATCTTTGGGGCACCTGGGTGTCTCAGTCAGCTAAGAGTCGAACTTCAGCTCAGGTCATGATCTCGCGGTCTGTGAGCTCGAGCCCCGCGTTGAGCTCTGTGCTGACAGCTCAGACCCTGGAGCCTGCTTCAGATTCTGTGTCTCCCTCTCTCTGCCCCTCCCTTGCTCTCACTCTGTCTCTTTCTCAAAAATAAATAAACATTAAAAAAAAATTAGATCTTTGAGGTTCTTTCCACCCCGATTCCCTGAGTATGAAGTATACAAGTAGAAATATTTCATTTTAAATTCTAGAACTATAGAACACAGTTCTGTATTCTGCCTGGTCATATGTGAAACAATGAATCTGCTTTACTAGCCTGAATTATCCCTGAAAGTCATCTGGAAGAAATTTAGCTCTAGGGTGTCCTTACTCTGAAGTGATTTTTTTTTTTTTTGAAGTGTTTTTCAAGTTAGGTCCTAAAAATAAATTAAAAGTATTTAAAACCCTGTGAGAGTAATGGCAAGTATTATCAGAAAAGATGGTTGTGGGGTCATCAGGCTGGCTCAGCCAGTTGAGCATCTGACTCTTGATTTCAGCTCATGTCATGATCTCACAGTTCATGGTATTGAGCCCCACATTGGACTTTGAGCGGACAGCACAGAGCCTGCTTGGGCTTCTCTCTCTCCCCTTCTCTCTGGCCCTGCCTCTCTTTCTCTCTCTCAATAAATAAATTGCTCCTTCTCTCTCTCAAATAAGTAAATAAAGTTAATTTTTTAATTAAAAAAAAAAGAAAGGATGGTTGTGTAACCTCATAAGGACTCTATTCCTTCCTGTTCCATCCTGAAGGTATCTGCACATGAATTCAAAGAAAATTACCAAAGGCAGGTCTGTCTGTGTCTGGGGGAAGGGGATCAAAGAGACACTGGCAAATTCACTGTTATCATAAATTTCTCCAGTCTTGAAGATGAAAGTATTGGTATAAAGGACATATCTTCCCATATAATTCTGCCTCTGCACCCTCCCCCACCCCCGCAAAAATCCCAAGAAGAAATAATTTGCACAACTTCAGATCTAAAATCTCAATGAATACATAGTACATACATGCTATGGAAATTTCACTCATGCCAATCTCTGCTCTTCTTCTAGGCCACCCATGGAAGACACTCAGACACTCTTGACCCCTGTGGTGAGCTGTGGGCCTCCGGGAGCCCTGCTGACCCGCCCCGTCATCCTCACTATGCATCACTGTGCAGATCCCAATACTGAGGACTGGAAGATACAGCTCAAGAACCAGGCAGCACAGGGGCAGTGGGAGGTGAGCTTCTGTTGGGATAAAGATGGAACACAAGAGCAATTCATTTAGATAAACTGGAGTAATTATGGGGAAGTTTTTGTTTTTAAAGCAGAACATGAATGGAATTTTAGCTTATACTCAAAAAGACAGCGAGAGGCAGAGAGTGTGAGAAGGAAGGAAGAAGGAAAGACTAGTTCTTGAATGCTTTAGCTACTGATGGGTAGTCCCAGTGAAAATGATGGTCAAGCATTGGCTAACTTCTAAGGAAAGTACACTTGAGAGTCTTGCACAAATCCCCCTTGGAACATACATACAGTGTATTGGGAAGGGAAATATATATATATATATATATATATATATATATATATATATATATTTAAATTTGCAGGTAAAGAAACATTGCAACTGGGTCAGAAAATGGTAGGCATTGTAGACATATACCCGGAATATAGTTCTTCTGAACTTAACTTGGGGAAACAGAAAAACAATGCATTCCTGAAGCTCCACTAGAATGAAGAACACCTGTGACATCTTGGCTATGTGTGTCTGTTGCCATCACAACCTGTTAAGGACAGTGCCTTAAACAGATCCTGTTCTTTTCAGCAGAACCCTTCCATCAGCACCTGAAGTTACATGCCAAAGAATTTGTTATACCATGACCACTTTATACCTTATACCTTAAAAAAAAAAAAAAAAAAAAAAAAAAGCTTGCATGTTTTCATTATTATCCCTTGGAAAGACAGTACCTATTGTTTAAATGGAAAATAGCCATATTAAAAATCACATTTTAGAGTATTCTTGAGAAAGCATATTTCAGGAACATATCAAAAAATGTCTAATAGTTTTGAAAGCTACCACTGTATTTTGTGTCACCATTACACAATATCCAATCCATAAATATTATATACATTGTGATTACATATGGTATTTTTCTTTTAGGAAAGAAATTTTCAGAAAAAATGTATGTGAAGATTCAAATTCAAGCCTTCAGTATTTTAGGGAAAAGTAGTGTTTGAGTTAGAAGGGTATCCCAGGGATACCCTTTCTGTGGTCATGTTCCCTTGGCCACATGATGGGATCACTCCTTGCCAGAGGGTTGAAAGTCCAGGACTGAAGTCTAGGGGTAAACTTTATGTTGAGTTATGACCAGACTTAACCAGATTTAACCTCAATTCCATTTAAGCTTGAAATGATTTATCTCAAAAACATCCCAACGTCTTAATCTCAAGTGATCCTAAACTGTGTGCACAATTCTCTGTTTAATACCCTAATACGATGTCTATTTATGGACTTGAGTAATGATAACAGTAGCAAGAACAATAAAATGAAATAAAGAGACAAGAAGAGTAAAACAGGGCAATGCTTAAGAATATACTCTTACACTGGTGAGGTTGTGGAGAAACAGGAACCCTCTTGCACTCTTGGTGGGAATGCAAACTGGTGCAGCTGCTCTGGAAAACAGTGTGGAGGCTCCTCAAAAAAATAAAAATAGAACTACCCTATGACCCAGCAATAACACTGCTATGAATCTCCCCAAGGGATACAGGAGTGCTGATGCATAGGGGCACATGTACCCCAATGTTTATGGCAGCACTTTCAACAATAGCCAAATTATGGAAAGAGCCTAAATGTCCATCAACTGATGAATGGTAAAGAAGATGTGGTTTACATATACAATGGAATACTACTTGGCAATGAGAAAGAATGAAATCTGGCCATTTGCAGCAATGTGGATGGAACTGGAGAGTATTATGCTAAGTGAAATAAGCCAGGCAGAGCAAGACAGATACCATATGTTTTCACTCATATGTGGATCTTGAGAAACGTAACAAAAGACCGTGGGGGAGGGGGAGGGGGAGAGGGAAAAAAAAGTTACAGAGAGGGAGGGAGGCAAACCATAAGAGACTCTTAAGGACTGAAAACAAACCAAGGGTAGATGGGGGGGTGGGGGGAGAGGGTAAAGTGGATCATGGGCAGGGAGGAGGGCACTTGTTGGGATGAGCACTGGGTGTTGTATGGAAACCAATTTGACAATAAATTATGCTTAAAAAAAAAAAAAAGAATACACTCTTATACCTGTGGCAGGGACGTGGAGCATCTTTATTCCTGACTGTATCTTACTGGAGGCTTTCTGTAACATGCTCATTGGATGATATTTGAGGCTTACCCTCACCTTGCTGGGGGGTGGGGGGGAGCACTTCTTTCCATTTCCATAGCTCCTTTCGGGGCTAAAATAAACCTAAAGGTGCTGAATTTCTCTCTTTGCCAGTTCAGTGTAAGTTTCATCTTGGAGTACAGGTTCAGATGAAGAAATAATTTCCTGAATGGTATTCAACCCAACTCCTACTATAGCTCAGTTGATGTTGTAAGATCTAACTAATAAACAACCACCCCAGGCGGCTACTTCTTTCATATCGTTGAGACTCAATTTATGATGACACAGCCATTCATTTTTTGGACAAAAACCCATTTGCTCACCATGAGCCAGGCCCACTGAGCTATAGTGGGAATCAAAGCAGATACAGTTCCTGCCTCTGTGAAGATTAAGTAGCCTAGTGCAGAGGCAGAATCATGCCCACATATGTATTTTATCTCATTCATATGAAGTTTTCTTTTAAATTCGAATTAATTAAAAGTTGGAAAATTTCACATAAAACTTTGAACTTCCAGTGTGTCTTGAAAGATTCCAGGCTGTTTTCTCACTGGGCCTACATTCCTGCATAGCTGTGATGAGCTGAAACAAGTGGGAACCGAGCTCTTTAGACAGACTTGTGCTCTGCTTTACCAGAATCTCCTCCACTCCCTATTGTCTTCTGCCTTACTTGCCGCACTTATTCCTAATACCTGGCTGCCCTGGGAGGCATGCGGAATTATGACCCTTAGGTTATGAGTCCTACACTTGGTCTTTCAGATGATTTCTTCCGTGGCCTCAGTCATTCAGATAAATCAAAACTTGGTTGAGTTAGTAACTGTTTTAACAATACTCATCACTTGTATTTATTTTTACTTCTTGCTAAATATTTTCAAAAAGTAAAAGGATAGGCTCTGTAACCAGAGAGATGTGTCTTAAAGGCATTGAGTTTACTATGTTGTACTTTCCGTGGAGTCCAGTAACCCAGGTTATTGAGGAAAAGCAGTGTATCTTTTTGAAAAGTAATTGGTGGGTGAGTTTGGAAGAACACAGTTGAATGGTATTGTGTAATTCTTTAATCTCTCTAAATCTTTTCAAACCCCTAGATTTTGGGGGGAAAACCTATTACACTATAATGACATTGAAATAAAACAGTACTTTTGGAAACAATAAGAAACTTAGAGATTAAAACATTACATTCTCAATAAATAAATAAATAAATAAAACATTAAATTCTCAGACATAAGTAATAAACTCAGGTACACTGAAATTAGGAGGATAACTAATGGATTTCTTTTGGAATTTGATGTTGATTCCAGTGAGGTAGATTCTCAGATCAAAAATGCTAACTAGAGGGCCATCAAAATAAAGAATATTGGCAGTATGAAGGCAAGGGGACGTAAGGGAGAGAATGATTAAGAATGGAAAAAGAGCTACATTAAAGCCCGAGAGTGACAAAAACAACTCCCCCCCCCAAAAAAAAAAAGAAAGAAAGAAAAGGATGAGCAAACCTTAGCAGAAGAGGTCCTGTTCTATCTGCCATACTGGCCACCATCATGGCGGCCAGCCGAACCCACAGTAGCTCAACCACAGCTCCTTCCTTCTTGTCCTGCAGGATGTGGTTGTGGTTGGGGAGGAAAACTTCACTACCCCCTGCTACATTCAGCTGGATGCAGAGGCTTGCCACCTCCTCACAGAGAACCTAAGCACCTACGCCCTGGTGGGGCAGTCCACCACCAAAGCTGCCGCAAAGCGCCTGAAGCTAGCCATCTTTGGACCACTCTGCTGCTCGTCTCTGGAGTACAGTGTTCGAGTCTACTGTCTGGATGACACCCAGGATGCCCTGAAGGTAAATTGCTCCTGACTGACCCTCCTTCTTTCCCTTCGCACTGAAGCCAAGGTTTGGTGTGGTGGCGCCCACCCAGAGACCATGTGTATGTGTTTGTGCACCTCAGTGCGCAGACACAAGTATCTGGCCCCAAAAGATGCAGTTTAAAAAAAATTATAAACATTTCTCTGAGGCCGTGCTGATAAATGAGTGGTTTTCCATTGTGCTGATTCCTCCCAAGGGCTACTTTTGTTTACCTTCCTTGATTTCCTTTAATGAAAAATTTAGAAGAAGTAGGAGAATTTGGCAACAAGACGTGGATGGTAAATAATCTGCTTCCATGTTTATCTCAGCTGTGTGCTTCCTATAAAAGGAATTGGCGTAATTGCTCACACTGTATGTTCCTCTTGTGTGCCACTTCATTTATATGCTTTCCCATTCTTTTTATGAGGACTGTGAGAAAGAGGGTTAGCATTTGACAACAGGCTGCTGCTTTGCAGAATAAATGAGCTTAATTCCTGGTGCTATTATTGCAATTCATTTTATCCCATTTGAAGCTTTAAAGGATATCGTAAGTGCCTTTGAAGAAGTTATGATCTGGAAGGAGGCATAAAAGAAGTCTGCCAAGGACTGGGAGACAAGTCTGAGTCTGATAAATGCTATAGATGAATGCAGGTTCTGTGGGAGTTCAGGAGGGGGGAGGGGATTATATTATTTTGAGGAGATATGACAAGGAGCTAACATTTGAATTGGGCCCAAATGAAAGGTAGAGTTTCACCAGCATAGTGGGAAAAAATACAAACTTTCTAGGTGAAGGGAACAGCACGAAGAAACACAGGACAGTAAATACAGGTTCCATAGTAGCATATTATTTCCAGTAAGCCTCAAATGACAGGTAAGAGTTTTATTGAGATGGACTTCAACTTCCAGAGAGAGGAGTTGCGATTCAGTGTCTTGAGTTATTGGAGAGGAAGTGGAGAGATTGAAACCAACAAAAGACATGATCAGAAATATATGTTAGAAATATTAGTGCAAAGGGTTACCTGGACGGCTCAGTCCATCTAGCATCTAACTCTTGATTTCCACTCTGGTCATGATCTCACCAACCATGAGATCGAGCCCCAGGTCAGGCTCTGTGATGACAGTGTGGAGCCTACTAGCGATTCTCTGTCTCTCCCCTTCCCCCACTGTCCCTCTCTCACTCTCTCTCTCAAAATAGATAAATAAAACTTAAAAAAAAAAAAAAAAGAAATATTAGTCTGACATCAGCAGAAAGATAGAGTCAAGAAGAAAAGCATGGTAGATCTGGGCTGATAGCAGAAGAGTGAGGAGAGGGGAACAGGCGTGGAAGGTCCTGTTCAAGTAACTCCTGTCGGACCTGGTGACCAGCAATGAATGGAGCAGAAGATCCAGTCTGCCTCTCAGTAATAGTAACACACCTAGGGGGCAGGTAGCTTTGGGGTGTGGCTCTGGTGACTTTACTTTTGGAATATTGAGTTAGAGGTATGAATTAGACATCAGGACAAAGATGCCCAAGAGACAGTTAGAAATGTGTGTGTGACTCTCTGGACAGAGAGCAGATCCTGAAGTAGAGACTCAGGAACCGACTCTACAATACTCATATTTGTCATCCCTGTGATCAGGGAGACTATCAAGGGAGAGCAGAGAGATACGTTAAACAACATTGTTAAAAATAACATGCATTACTGACAACTTCCTATGTGCTGGGCATGGTTCTAAATGTTTATTAACTCATTTAATCTTCACAACAACCCTGTATGATACCATTAACCCCATTTTTTCAGATGTTCAATTGAGGGCACAGAAAAATTAAGCGATTTGCTCTAGGTCACACAGCTGTTGAGTGGAGAGAGCAGGCTTCACACCTGAGCAGGGGACTGCGGTCTAGGCTTCGCCTCTAATGTGGGTTGTTGGAGGAGCCACACCCTAGAAAACAGAGACCAAGGGGAGCCCTGCCATTGCCGGGGGTGAGGAAGGGAAGCCAGCAGAGGAGCTATTGAAGGATGAGCACCCAGGGGAGGAAAAGGAGAAGTGGGAGAAAATGTGTCAAGGAAAAAACCAGGGGAAGAATTTTTGTTGTTGAAATTTCAAAGTATTTCCTTCTGGAGTTTCCATCCAGAAAGTAGTTCTGGGTCATGAAACCTGAGTGTTGCAGGTTGGGTCCATGGAGGGGATGAGACACAGGATATGTTTTTGATGGCTGACCTTGTAGGAGTTTCTGATGCTGAATAAATGATGTGAACATGCAGCTGTAGTGTGAAACTTATGGTTCTTTTATATTCCTTGCAGATGTGATACTTCTGATGCACTGTCAGGGTGGAAATCATCCTAGGCTTAAATTCTTTCACGGGGAAAACTATTTGTAGGGAGCCGTGGGATCTGATTAAGGCACGTCTTGTAACAATTCTCGGAAAAACCATTGTCAAAAGCATACCATAGAAGATCTACATCATACTTGAAATGTTTGATACACATATTTTATATTCATACACATAGTTCTTATACTTAGGACCTTTCTTGACCTTTCTTCCCAACAGGAACATGCAAATCCATGCCAAAAAAGTAATAATTCAGTAAAACTATTTTAATTGTTTTAATTAGTGGAAAGAGATGCAAATGGTCAACACTGAGAAAGATTGACAAACAGGATTAAGCAGTAAAAACAACCCAAGAGAAGTTTGAATCATGGTCAGTGCTTTCCAAATAGACATTTATGAATTCTCAGTAGCTGGGGATCCAGCACTTAGCCTGAAACAAATATGAATAATGGATAAGGCTTTCTTGCACCTCATGGCCTTTTAATAATGCAGAAATACCAAAATCCTAGTTATAGGTAAAGGGTCTATCCAACATACTGAAGAGACAATTAGTTCAGTCCCAGCAACACTGCCTAACACCCACGCTTGAATTGGAACCTTGGGGCTCATTTTCAGAAAGGCCCTTTGTTACCTGAATTCTGCCTTCTTGGCACCCTGCCTGCTGGTGTTCCCCAGCAGTCTCTGCCCTCTCTCTGCTTCTGTAACCATCGTTGCCCATAAATACTCTCTTCTGCATCGCCCTTTCCAAACACCTCTTCCTGCTGCTGGCCCACCCGCTCCCCGCTCACACCCTTCCTAAGTCAGTAGTTCTGCATCCCACATATATAGGAATCAGTTGGGGAGCTTTAAAAAAAAGACTTGCTCCGGGAGTGCCTGGTGGTTCAGTTGGTTAAGCGTCCGACTCTTGATTTGGGCTCAGGTTATGATCTCATGATTTGTGAGCCCCACATCAGGCTCCATCCTGGCAGTGCGGAGCCTGCTTGGGATACTCTCTGTCCCTCTCTCTCTGCCCCTCCAGTGCTCGCTCTCTCTCTCGAAATAAATAAACTTAAAAAAAAAAAAAAAAAAAAAGACTCGCTCTGGGGTCCCAACCCAAAGGCTCTGATCTAATTGGTCTGGGTATTGGGGTTTTTCTTTCAACACTCCCTGGGTTATTCTGTTGTGCAGCCAAGATTAAGAACTATTATCCTAAACACTTCCATGGATCCTTTTGGAACTTTAATCCTCCTAAGAACAAACTCTCCTACACCCTTTGAATCATCTTCTCCACTCTTCCTTCACCTACTCACATTAAGGGCAACTGGATCTTCCCCATCACATGGCATCCCTCATAATCTCCATGGTGAAGACCACACCCTCTAAGTAACCACAAGGCATAAAGGAAGAGTTCCAGTACTTCTCCTGCCCCATGATCACTTCTGGGGCATTGTTCTGCTCGTAGGGTTGACTTTTTCTACTGCTATTCTCATTCTGTTACTCTGTTACTCATGACCTATTTCCGTTCCTTAGCCCCCAATCTCCTGGTACCTATCTCCAGCCTAGCAGTACCTGCCTCATGGTCTTTTTTCCCACTCATTTTATTCCTATCAATCTCTCAGATTCAAAGTCACCACTAATCAGTTTTTTGCCCAAAGTTATTCTGGTAACCTTGACATCATCCCACATTATCTGTCCTCCGGTTTAGGCATGCTGTGGATTTCACCCTCATTAACATCTCCACCTGCCAAGATCCCCACCTGCGAAGCTCCATGTTTCTGACCACAATATCTGACCTTCCATCTCTCGAACACAAAGGGCATGCAGGCCACTTTTGGTTCTTTTTTTTTTTTATTTTTTTAATTTTTTTTTCAACGTTTTTTATTTATTTTTGGGACAGAGAGAGACAGAGCATGAACGGGGGAGGGGCAGAGAGAGGGAGACACAGAATCAGAAACAGGCTCCAGGCTCCGAGCTGTCGCACAGAGCCCGACGCGGGGCTCGAACTCACGGACCGCGAGATCGTGACCTGGCTGAAGTCGGCCGCTTAACCGACTGCACCACTCAGGCGCCCCATGGCCACCTTTGGTTCTTAAGGAAGACCTCCCTCAAACTCCTCTGGTGGCCTGGTTCACAGACCCTCCTCTGTTCTTACCCAGATCTCCAGGGAACTCACCTCCACTCTAAATCTCTTGCCAACTGGAGCTACAGTAGATTTTTCTGATTCCACAGCTAAAGATGACTGCCCCTGAACAAGCCCTCCCGTTCTCCCTCCAGGTTGTTGAGTTGCTCTGAAAATGATAGATTTCTGCTTGAGTCTCTGCTACTCTCAAGATGGCTGCCCTAAGCTTTCCCTTTCTGCTTGTCCACACTCCTTTCATTTATCCCTTCTTGACTCACCACTTTTCACATAGCGCTTCTTCCAAGTCTTCCCTGCTCTCTCCAAGTCCCTGATTATATAGCAACCCCTCCGTCCTTTGCAGTGACCCGACTCCTACTGCACCACTCAAGGGACACTCCCTTAGCTCCTGTCCTTTCCTCTTCAACCTTTTATTTCAACCTCTCTTTATCCCATCTGGGTTCTGATGAAAAGGAGCTCTGCTTCCTTGTTTGTGCTTTAATCCAACTCCTCTACCCCCGTCCATCTCCAGCACAGCAAATGGTGCCCGAAAGTGGGTCTCCCCAGACTTGATATTTTCTTATAGCTACCACTGTGTGCTGGGGATTTCTCCTGAATGGCAGAAGCCCTCCCAGAATGTTGGACTGGGTCAGAGAGGGAGCTCAGCGGAGGACATTCTCAGGGGTTCAGAACTCTACAGTCTGGAGAGCTATTAGAGAAAACTGTAGCTGGATGTCTGGAAGTGAACATATCTAGAATATTAGTTCCCACTCTTTTATCATATGTGCTTATACTGTCTATGTGGATGGGGAGCAAAAAAAAAAAAAAAAAAAAAGGAGACCACCACATCAGTCAGTCTCAAGCAACCCTGATGCATCCTTTCATGTCCCCACCTAGCTCTTTGAGTTCGGTAGCCTTGGTGACAATTTCCCTGAGTTTTGTTAAGCCCACAGCAGAAATGGTCACCTGAAGCTTAAAAGCTGTGTTTAACAATTCAGAAGCATTGCTGAGAATCAGGATGCTAGAGGTGAGTGCCAGAGTAAAAGTCAAGGCTGCTGGGAGACAGGGGGTTCTTTCATGTACCTTTCAGGTGGATTTTTCTCCCGTGCAAGTACTCAAAGGAACAGGGAGAGCAATGTGCAGGTTGAATTCATGTAGAGAGACAAAGATGCTATGAACTGTGAAAATGGCTTAGAGGCAATTCTGTGCCCACACAGAGAGGTCCCGTCTATTGTAAAGATTGAGTTGGGCCACAGATCAGTTTTTCTGTTTCCCTCCTCTTCATGTGATTAAAGTAATGATATTGGTGTTTTCCTCCCATTATTTACAAAGACTTAAATCCTCATATCAAAAGACCAGAAATTAGGGGCACCTGGGTGGCTTAGTCTGTTAAGCATCTGACTCTGGCTCAGGTCATGATCTCACGGTTTGTGGGTTCGAGCCCCATGTCAGGCTCTGTGCTGACAGCTCAGAGCCTAGAGCTGCTTCAGACTCTGTGTCTCCCTCTCTTTCTGCCCCTCCCCCATTTGCACTCTCTCTTTCTCAAATATAAATAAACATTAAAATTTTTTTCTTAAAAGACCAGAAAATAATAGAGAACAAGATGATATTTGGGTAAGTTTTAAAACACGGAGAAGTCCACAACTATGTGGAAATAAATCATTTCTGTCCCACTGTCCTGAATTACAGTTCTGAAAATACAATTTCTGAGAGATTTATACTAAACCCTGAGATTCAGAACCTAAAAGAAGAGTTATTTGTATACATTATGGGCCACATATGATGCTTCTGGAATTTCTGACAAATGTATTTGACAAATGAATTTCTGACCAAATATGTAAATTAACATAAGCCGCTCGCTTCATGTAGTCATTTGGCATAGACTCTTGGGATTTCTTCAGCTTTCACATACCCCGATTCGGGCTGCGGTCTAGTATAGAAACTCTGTGAACTCTCATGTGGAAAAGAAGAGAAAATGAAAGAAATACTGAAAATGAAAGGAAGTAGGAAATCTAGTCAAGGGCTATGCGATACTCAGTATCTTGGGCTGCAGTTGGAGACACTATCCTGGAAAAGCTTTTGTTTTCATCCTGGAACCTGGTGCCTTCCACTGTCCTTCTGACGCCCCCTCCACTGCAGCTGTGACCCCGCACAACCCAGAACACCTCAAGCCTGTCTCTTCTGGGCTTATGAAGGCTGGCCCTCTGTTGAATTGGCCCCATTAAGCCTTCTCTTTTCTTTCGGTTCCCTCAAACAACCTCAAAACTAACATGACCCATGTTTATACTTTCAGGATGCTGGCCTATTCAATTAAATGAACATATTTGTACATGTAACACAAATATTAGATAATACCAGAAAATGTAATAAGGTTACAAATGTGTTTTTCCTTTTTTCTTTTTTTTTTTCTTTCTGCTAAGTGTATGGAAGGAAATGTGGTGTGGTAGGGAAACTTGGGTGAGGCTGGCTAAGTCTCTTGGTTCTGCCCCTCCTCAGGTCTGTGGCTCTGGTCATTGAACTTGACCTCTTTAACAGTCATTTGCTGTACATCAGGCACCTTTACAAGATTCAAGGAGATCAAAGTTATTAAATTTCCTAGCACAAAACAGATATTTGATGATGTTCATTATCCCTAGATGGGCATCTGGATATAACGGTATTTTAAAGATAATGGCTCAGTGAAGATATTAAATCTAATCATGATGTAATTGTGGGGTGAGTTTCAGGTTTGTCATCAAGCTATTTGGCCAGCCATTAGGGACAGGGATCTTTTGGGTGAATCTAAATTTACTGAATCTTAATTACCTTCTCATGAGACTGGGCCCTGGCCCTATCATATATTTTGGAAATGACCTGCTACATTGAATTTATTTTTTGAGAAAGAGAAAGAAAAGAGAGAGAAGATGAAAGTCATTATAGGCAGTATAAAGGCCCCCAAAGATACCTGTACACAATATTCAGAACCTATAAATATGTTACCTTACATGGCTAAAGGGACGTCACAAATATGATTAAGGGTATGAACTTCAAGATGAAGAGATTATCCTGGATTTTCTGGGTGGGTCTAATCTAATTACATGGTGCTTAAAAGTGGGGAACTTCAGGGGGCACCTGAATGAATGGCTTGGTCAGTTGAGTGTCCAACTTTGACTCAGGTCATGATCTCAAGATTTGTGAGTTAGGTTTGTGAGTTTGAGCCCAGCTGGGCTTGCCGCTCTCAGCACAGAGCCTGCTTAGGATCTTTTGTTTCCGTCTCTCTGCCCCTCCCCCACTCGTGCTCTCTCTCCCTCAAAAAATAATAAACCATTAAAATTTTTTAAATGGTTTATTTATTATTGAGAGAGAGAGAGAGAGAGAGAGAGAGAGAGAGACACGGAGCATGAACAAGGGAGGGGCAGAATTCACACAGAATTCACACAGAATGTGAAGCAGGCTCCAAGCTCTGAGTTGTCAGCACAGAGCTTGACATGGGACTTGGACCCACCAACCGTGAGATCATGACCTGAGCCCAAGTAAGATGCCTAACCGACTGAGACACCCAGGTGCTCCAATAAATAAAGTATTTTAAAAAAAAAAAAATTTTTTTAAGTGGAAAACTTCTCTCAGCTACAGTTGAAGGGAGCTATAACCATGAAGGAGAGACCAGAGAAATGTGCCAGTGGTGACTTTGAAGATGGAGGAAGAGGATCCTAAGCCCAAGAATGTAGTCAGTCTCTAGAAGGTAGAAAAGACAAAAAAGCAAATTCTCCCCTAGAGCTTCCAAAAAGGAAGGCAGCCTTACCAACACCTTGACTTTTTAGCTCAGTGGGTCTGGTGGTCAGACTTTGGATCTACACAACTGAAAAGTAATAAATGTGCGTTGTTTAGAGTCATTTAGGTTTATGGTAATTTCTTACTACAAAAATAGGAACTAATGTAGAAATCAAAGAATAAGATGTTCAGTGGTACAAAGGAATACAAGATGACTTCAGAAGCTCTAGAACAACCTAAAAAGTTCTATTGCTAATTACGGAGATGTGAGAGATCACCTTTTCCTTAGAAGTACGCCCAGAGGTGGACAAGGGACACCATCACTTCCTCGAGTGCCACACTCTGGCGTTTTGCTTTAAAAGTGTCACAAGGTGCCCTGACTGGGCAGGCTGGAAGTGGCAGCTCAGACCAAGCGTCCGTGGCAGCGGCAGCTGCGGGAGCAGCAAGCAGAGCCCTGAAAACCAAGTGACTTGACGGGAAATGTTTGCACATGGTCATGGGAGTCCAGCCTCGTTATTATGAGGGATGAAGTATGGCAGACAAACTCAGTGGGGGGAACGCAGCACCCTGGTGTGAGCGCAGGAAGAATAGGTGGCAAAGTGAGGCGGTGGTGACCCGAGCAGGTGGGAGAGGTGGCCGACACTTGGATGTGCCCCACTGGGCTCCGTAGCCAGAGGCCCGCAGGCCAGAGGAGCAGTCAGCACATGGGAACAGAGAGCAGCTTGGCCGAAAAGCTGGCAGGGCACAGCAGAGAAGGACAGCCGCTCTCTGTGGCCTCTGCCTGGGAAGCACGCAGGCCCACAGCTGTGGGGGCGACCGTGGAGAAAGCCTCAGTAGCAAAAAGAGGAATTTCTCATCCCTGATGACAAGGGCAGGTCTTCACAAAGAATTCAAGAATTAACAGGAGCAAGGCAGGTTCCACGAAGTCTGAACGGAGATGTGATTTTTTTCTCAAACACAAGCCAGCACGACCCTTGAGGGTTGGTCTTCTGAGGTTTAGCGCATGGGCAGGCTGCAGGTCTGCTGGGTTTGAGCCTCGAGACCCCTGGCCCACGCGGTGCAAACGTGGTGAAGGCGGGGCACGGGTCTTGAACTGCACAACACAGTCTCCAGTGCTTGGTCGGGTGCTGGGGACAGAACGTGGAGTGCGGGTCCCTGTCTGCAGAGTGGCACGGCCAACCGGGGCTGAAAACCTGGGGAGTAGAAGGCTCACGTGCTCGGGTTCCCAGCGCCGCCGTCCCCGGGCTTCCTCCGCAGCACTAAGCACAGCCAATTCAAGGCTTTCTGTTTCCAAGAGTAAAGAGTGCACAGACAAATCACAGCCCCACAATACAGAGAACAAAGCCAGACAACATAAAACAAAGCCTTGATTTAACCTCCTTCCAACCTTCTTTCTTCCAGAAGAAATGTTAATGCGTTATAGGAGCTTCGAGTTTAATCACTTGCTTCCTCCTTTCTCTAGCTGATAAGATTTCTAATAAGAAAAGGAAAGGAGGGCCAGGAGGGCAAGGTGGGAAAACAGAGAGGGGTGGGGGAGCTAATGGCTAATGGCACTTCTTGAGGAACTGGAAGCTAAAACAAGTGTCTCCAACAAAGGAGGGGGTATGGATGGTTGGGAGCCTTGGGGAGAGAAGAGGCAGGTTTCTGAGTGAGAGGAGGGTGAGCACAGAGTGTGGGGAGCAGAGCCAGGGCCCTAGCACTGCACACAGTTCCTGGCAAAAAGTCCCCTCCGGCAGAGACTTCTCACATTCTTAAACAAGTGCTTCAAGTATCTCCAGTGCCAGCAGCTCTGTCGCCTGGGGGCTCTCCTGTGAGCTCCTTGAGAGACTGACACTCAAGTGGCCTGGAGGCAGATGTGGTCTAGCCCCAGCAATAATGCCGCACAAAAAATTCTGGGGTTAGGAAAACCAGAGTGTGGGAGCTGTAAGGCTCCTTCCACTCCCCTTGCCCACTGAGGCCTTAATGAGAGCCGATCCTCAAGGCTAAGAGCCTGGGAGAGCTCTGGGTACAGGCCAGAGGTGCTCCCTTTGAACGTACGCACAGGCCTTTAAAACAGCTTAGATTTATTGTGGCTCTTAAGTGGCCCAGGCTAATAGCTTGGCATGGATAATGTCTTGGTTTAATTGGTTATTGTGCAAGCCGCTTGTTTCTACTGTGGAATCTCGTGTCCCTGCCTTTCGAGCGATCCCTCACGGGCCCCCTGAATCAATAGAGCCCTCACTCAGGGCCACTGAAGAGCCTGCGCTGGGCAGCCACGGAGCTGAGGAAGCAGCCATGCTGCAGGACTGCTCAGACCCCGGTGGGCACGGACTCACACGCACAGGGGCCTGCTCCTGGTGCCTTTACGACTGGGGTCTTGCGTGTGTTCCCGCAGAGAGATGGGCTAGAGACACCTCTGCCAATAACTGACTCCTGAGAGAGTCTTTTCAAGTTGCAGGGTGGAGACAGAAGTGACAAAGAAGTCAGAAAGTGACCTCTTCTCTTAGAAGCAGAGCAAGCTCATTAAAGCAACAGGTGGTCACCCAGGGCCAAAATAAGGCCCCGAGGTGGGGTGCTGCTAAGAGGGGGGGACGACCTTTGCAAAAGAAGATGACATTTAGATCTCTGAGAGCAAAGAGCCTAGATGATCCTAATTCCTAGTATGGCATTTCTTTCCAAGGTCACTGTATTTTTCTTAAGTCTAACTAAATCTTTTGACCTTAAATATATTTTGTTCTTGCTCTCTTTTAAGGTGGGTGAAATACCCTAACCTGTGATCCAAAGGCAACCTGTGATCCAAATACCTTAACCTGTGATCCAGTCTGGAAGCTGTCTTAGAGCTAAGCAACAGCCATTAGGGTTACACAATTACATAGCAGTCTCCCCGCCGTGAGTGGTATAAGGCAGGGTCGGGGACTGGCTCATCTGTGTGCCCCAGAGCCTGACATGCTTCCCGGCAGGGCATGTGTGTTTGACTGATGTTGAATGAATGCTCTCAGGAAGATTAAGGAGAGGAAAGCATTTAACTCTAAAGCTATATCTTATTGATTCGTACATTTGTTATTTTTATGTCATTTACTTATGTGTATCATATATATAACAAAATGATTTCATGCAGAAGGAATACAGAAAATCAAGCTTTTTGAAATACAAGTTACAGCATATTTTTAACTGCGATCTAAGTCATACATCTGAAATTATAACACTTAAGACCTTAACAATAGGAACACAAGCCTGACCATTGTATCAAGTGGGCTTGCTTCTTCTCCCTCTGATACAAAATTTATGTAGTTGACCCTTGAACAATATGAGAGCAATGGGCAACAACCCCCGTGCAACTGAAAATCTGCATATAACTTTTGACTCCCCCAAAAGTTAACTACTGTTGACTGGAAACCTTACCAGTAACGTGAATGGCGATTAACACATATTTTGTATGTTATGTGCTTTCCATACTGTATTCTTACAATAAAGTGAGCTAGAGAAAAGAAAATGTTATTAAGAAAATCATAAGAGAAAATACATTTACAGTACTGTTCATCATTTGTCCCCCCAAAAATCGGTAAGAGAACACCTGAAGTTCAAATCTGTGTTGCTCAAGGGTCAGCTGTATATGGGATTTGCTCTATGTGTTAAGTCATCTCTGACTCATGTAGTTGTAGATGATTTTAGTTTCCAAAGACTTGTTTTATTTATTGAATACAATATCTTTAATTCACATTTTAATATTTTCAATTTGTGCTTTGGTTCTTGTCTTCTCCTTTATTTTGTTATGTTTCCATGAAGTCGAACATGCTGAGTGTGATATCAGTTGCTACGTTTCAGGGAACATTAAATTTAAGGTTGGTAAGGATATTCCTTACTGAATCATTTATTCCAGGGCCAATTTCTCCCAGAGGTAGCAGTGAAGAGCCAGCGGTCTCTTGTCAGAGAGGCCTCTGCTTTAAGCATGAGTACATTGCGATGGGTAGTTTATCTTTCACCAGGGTTCATGCCGAATCAAAGAGGACAAAAAAGTTAGGTTCCTCCCAGAGAGGTCAGCAGCTTTGTTTGTATCAGAGAGCTTAAGAATGTAGAGATGTGTTCTTTGGCTCTGTTATCTTTAAAATGGCATTTTACTTGGTACTTTCTCTCAAAAAAGAAGAAGAAGAGGAAGGAGGAGGAGGGGGAAAGGCTCAAGCCAGCCCAGTCTTTTCCCACTAGTGAGAACGCTAAACATGACTTTTGAGGTCAAGGCCAAAGAAACCAAGGACTGAGCCTTATTCTTGGGCTGACTCCAACCCAGACTTTGCATTCAAATGTGGTATTAGATTTCTTGACTCCAAGGTCATGGCCAATAGGCAGTTGAGGTTTTTTTCAATGGTCCTCCCCGCCAAGAAAACTGATAATGTTCTCCATATCCTCTGGCAATCTATGTTGATTGTAGGAATGGGGTGTGGATTATACATTGTTGGGTACAATTTCCTCCCAGAATACAATGCATCTTCTTTTAGACATCCCAGGGAGATAATTTGGACATAATGAAGATCTATAGTAATCAGATAATTACTATCGATTGCTCTTTAGACGTCTTGATGAGGTAATTAGGGTGTACTGGAAAGAAGCTAGAACTGATTGATTGGCATGACTGTAATCTCAAAGATTTCTAATTATGTTTCTTTTCTTCTAACGGCTTATAAACAAACATCATTTTAGCTTTAGAATTTGTCAGGTGCCAGGTTCACTGGGAACATCAGCTTTCCCTATTATGCTAACTAGACACCGAACATGATCAACATAAGCTCATTATGCCTTGCTGCCGAAGCAGAAGAAACTGCAATTAACCCTCACTTTTCTCATTCGTCTTCATTTCCACATGGCCAGATTCTTGTGGAGGAATGGAGGGTGAAGTGTTCCACAAGGAACGTGTGTGCAGTGCTGGGTTGGGTAGGTTGGTGTGGCTCAGTGGGGACCCTCGGAGCCCACCGAGCTGTGGGTGCAGCAGAGCCAGGGCACAACATATGTGTCCTGGTAGAAGTTTGACCGGTTGAGAGTTGGCCGACTGCTCAGACTCCTGTCACAAGTAATAGCTACTCATCAGTCAGCAAGGTGGAATACTCTAAATGTAAATATTCTGAAGCAGCTGGACCATGCTCGTCTCTCTGTCAACGTGCTGTTGCCTCTTCTCTTCCATTAAATACTAATTAGAGGAACCCATGTCTGAGACCATTTTCCACATGATCCTAGTATTGCCTACATCTTAGAGGACCTTTCAGCAGCTTGCATTGTTCAGAATAGTGGCCTGGCTCAAAGATGATGGATGCTAAGAACCACAAAGAAGCAGCTAGAAATGAGCTATTTACAGCTAATCAATGATGTTGGTAAGCTCTGCACTTATGGGGCTCCATGTGCATGGGTTAGAATTCATTCAACAAATGCAACGTGGATGTATTTCCGGGCAATCTGGTTCCCATCCTCACAATTTTCCACTGTGACCCATCTGTGCTCGGTACCCCGGTAGGTGCCTGATAGGTGCGCGTAGAAGGACCTGAATGAGCGCCTGTGTTCTTGAACCCCATGCTTTCAACTGAAATGTCACTAAAAAGATAAGTTAGTGGTTTGCATTTATATTTTTATAAAACCCATTATTTTCCTGAACTCTGAAAGAAAGGAAGGAAGGAAGAAAGATCACAAATCGCCTACATATGTGTGTCACTAAAACTTTTAAAGCGTGAGAGAAGCAAAGTACACAGGATGGTTCCAACCACAGAGACTCGGGATATTTTGTTCATTGGTAACTTATGGTTTGCTGCTGTTTGGATAATTGCAGCTGTACTTGGAAATGCTTCGTTAACTCCCATTAGCTTGTTTGAGGAATGGAAGTAGATTTAGAATTTGTCTTCATGTTACATCTTTATAGCATAAGTAAAGTTACATAGCAAATTTTTTGATCAGCCGTGCTTCTTGAAAGATGAGGCAATTGTTTTTCAACTTTGAGTAACTCTTTAGTTCAATATTCGGTGCTGACAGACTTTCCTAATTTGTATTAGTATATTTTCCTCTAATAGGACATATAATGAGTATATATATTTTTGATGATCAAGAAGTGTGCAATGGATAATTTTAAGCAAAAAATGTTATTATTTCTGTACGTAAAGAAACTATAAAAAATTGAAAAAATGCCCAAAATGAATTCCAGGTCTTTACTTGTCGGCTGGTTTTACCAGGTCCAAGACATGGGTTTGTTTTCTAGGGGGTTGCCCTTTGCCCTAAATGTTTATTGAAAATCTCCTTACTTCAACTGTTTATCTATATTCCTACCTCCCTTTTTCTTTCATTTGGAGTTCTTCCCATTTGGGGCTCTGATTGTTGTTTTCCAGGATTTGATTAAATCTTCCACTCGTCCATTGGGAAATGCAGCCTGTACTGAATTTGCTTCACAGCATATGATGTAGATTGTTGATGGTCAGGTGGATCCAGTCACATACAAACTGGCAGGGGCTTCAATTGGAAGGTCTCCAGGCCGCAGAAGAGGGAGTCTGTACCAGTTGGTTGTGGTGTGGGGGCGGCCCGGTGAGGAAACATTACGCATTTGATGAGACGGCCGGCCAGCAGAAGACATACGATTCAGTAATTTGCTTTTGACTTTGGGCATGTCATTGTAGGAGGTATTGCAGCTTGAGAGACAGATGGGAGGACAGCTCCTAGAAGAACCTAAGGCTCTTCATTTTAAAGGCAGCACCCACAACCTGCGCCTGTCGATTCACGATATCACCCATTCCCTCTGGAAAAGCAAATTGCTGGCAAAATATCAGGTAAGGTTCCCAGGCTGAACCAAAGGACTGGAGACAGCTCCAAGAAAGAAGCCTAGGGGTGCCTGGGTGGCTCAGTTGGTTGTGTCTGACTCTTGGTTTTGGTTCGGGTCATGATCCCATGGTTCATGAGTTCAAGCCCGCATTGGGCTCAGTGCTGACAGTGCTGAGCCTGCTTGGGGTTCGTTCTCTCCCTCTCTCTCTCTCCCTTCCTCTATCTCTCAAAAATAGATAAGTAAACATTTTTTTTTTTTTTTAATTTTTTTTTCAACGTTTTTTATTTATTTTTGGGACAGAGAGAGACAGAGCATGAACGGGGGAGGGGCAGAGAGAGAGGGAGACACAGAATCGGAAACAGGCTCCAGGCTCCGAGCCATCAGCCCAGAGCCTGACGCGGGGCTCGAACTCACGGACCGCGAGATCGTGACCTGGCTGAAGTCGGACGCTTAACCGACTGCGCCATCCAGGCGCCCCGATAAGTAAACATTTTTAAAAAAGGAAAAAGGTCTAAAGTTAGTTAGAAATCAGATATTACTCTCCTTGAAATTAATCCTGCATCGGTAGTTGTTTCTCTAAAATGGTGTCGAGTTTAGGATTTTTGAAAAATATTATAGAATATTTGAAAGAATTCTTTTCATATTTCTCCCTCAAGAATTGTACTGTTATTGTTTTATTTTTAGTAAAAAGGACTTCCAAGTCCATCATTTCAATTCATTTTCAGAATAAATGCTAATATCGAATTGACCAGAACAGCCTCAAAATTGCCTTCATAAGGAAAACCAGAAGAACCGTGTTATCACATGTGACACAAATTAGGCTTCAGCCTTGCTAGGAAAATACATTTACATTGAAAACTTGGAAGGAACACCAATTTGGAAGTGGAAATAGCACCTGAAAATAAAATGTGGTCAGGATTTTATTAAATAAGAGCATAAAAATACTGGTCCAAAATCTCACTGCATGGATACATGGGGAAAGCAGAGGCCTCTCCAAGGGTTGTCCATTGCCCCCCTACCCCCGCATCTCTGAGCCCGAGCTCCCAGGAGGCTGTGCAACGCAATCTCTAGCCTCATACCCAGTCCCAGGAGATGCAGGCACACTTGGATAATCTGTGAATCCGTGTCTACATGCACGCAAATCCGATCCCACACCCCAGCACTGCAGCTAAGCTGGGTGCGACTTCCTGATATAAGTCAGTGAACATACTAAGAGTGAAGAGAAGGTTTCTAGTTCATTCTTAGTCTCATATATCTAGTACTTAAATATAAACTGTGGCAAACAAACTTCTTAGCTTGCCAACAGTCTGAAGCTTTCATAAGGGGTGCAGACCAGGCCCTTCTGTATAACTCAGCACTTGGTAGAGGGATCAGGCTTTTGACTTTCTCATTAAATATCTTCCTTTGCTGGGGCACCTGGGTGGCGCAGTCGGTTAAGCGCCCGACTTCGGCTCAGGTCAGGATCTCGCGGTCCGTGAGTTCGAGCCCCGTGTCAGGCTCTGGGCTGATGGCTCGGAGCCTGGAGCCTGTTTCCGATTCTGTGTCTCCCTCTCTCTCTGCCCCTCCCCCGTTCATGCTCTGTCTCTCTCTGTCCCAAAAATAAATAAAAAACGTTGAAAAAAAAAATAAAAATAAATAAATATCTTCCTTTGCTTTCTTCTCTCTCTTATTTTGCAACTGCCATAAAACCCCAGAAATATTTCCCTTTTATGACCTGTATCCTTTGTGCAATCATAATGGAAAATACTATTTTAATAATAATGATAATCTGCTATTAGTTCAAGCTAAGCCTTGAACTGGCTGAATTTGTAACATCTTCCAGACACTCCTGCACTTTGGTTTATCTCATTCAACCCCAGTAGGTCTATGATTAGGCTACTCTTTCACTTACCTTTTCACAGATAAGGAAACTGAGGCACGGAAAGATTATCTCACCCCACGTCACCAAATAGGCAAGGGGAGAGTGTTCGCATTTGTACTGAATTTGGCTCCAGAGCCTTAGTTCTTAACCACCATTGTTCTCCCCCCACCCCCACCTTTTTTTTTTTTTTTTTTTTTTTTTTTTTTTTTAACATATCAACCTTTTCTTTCCTTTATGGGAACAAGATTCTAGGATGGGCTCTTTAAGGTGGTCTAGAATTTTAGAAAATTTATGTCTGTTAGAGGCTTGGCGCTTTTTAGGCCAAGGATTTTCTGTGGCAGCTAATCGGCAGCCCACAGTTTCCCACTTGCAGTGAGTTCTGACTTTCCCCCCTGTCCTGTGCAGAGGGGGCATATAGGCATGAAAACGAACTAGATCAGTGGTTTACCCTTTAGACTTTCTTTGCTTTTTTCCAGAATACCACGGCAGGGATTCCTTTTAATGAGCAATGACTGGAGTGTGTAGGTTTTATTTTGGGAATTGCTAAACTTTTGAAAAATCACTTACAATGGCTTCTTTTGTGACAGAGAAGTGCAGACTGGTTAGGTAAATGGATTCTGGAGGCTGACCCCCTGGGTTCATATCTCAACTCTGCCACTTACTAGCTGTGGGATTGGAGGGTGGTAGATTTAACATCTCTGGGCCTCAGTTTTTTCATCTGAAAAGCGGGTTGGAGTGTCCCTACCCCTAAGCCTGTTGTGAGGGTGAAATAAGGTCACTTGTAATCCTGAGAAAAGGACTTGGCCATGCAGTGTCTGAGAGTCGCTTTTGGTATTAGCCCCTCATTGGTGGTTAACGTTTGTATACCCTTTAGGAAATTCCTTTTTATCATATATGGAGTGGGTCTCAAAGAAACCTCCACTGCACTTTCACCTTGGAAAGATTCAGCCTGAACACAGTGGAACTGGTTTGCAAACTCTGCGTGCGACAGGTGGAAGGAGAAGGGCAGATCTTCCAGCTAAACTGCACCGTGTCAGAGGTAAGAAGCTCTTTCTTGGCTGCCTCTGAAATCAGGGGAAAGAACGACCTTGGGAGGGAGAGGGGGTGTGGAGGATAAAGGTATCTCAGCATAGGCCATGTGGGAAGTCCTGAGAAGCTTCCTGTAGGTTCTAATTATTAATAGAATACTATTTTTAATGAACACAGGGAGCCAGATATATAAAAGAATATAATAGGAAATCCTTTTGGAGAAAGAAGGCTTTTATATTTAGTGACATGCATTTAAGGATCGTGTTCTAACTTTTTACAACAGATCTGAATTTCAAGTGTAAGGTTTAATTTAAGCAGCGTGTACACGGAGTAACTTTTCCCAGAGCGTCCCCTCGGAGCGCCATACTCTCCCCGTCCTCCTTTTGAACAGTAGAAACCCTGCACCCTGGAGGAACAAAGGAAAAGGAATCAGGCAAATGGTCAGAAGGCAACATTTCCTGGGGCCTCGAGGAGCCCAGCTCCGCGCTGCTTGCTGAACCACAAAGCGCAGGACTGTCGTATTTTTAAAACTACAGCGGGACGGCCTGTGATTTAAAAGACGGCTTCTCCCTCGCGGTGTCACGCGCGGTGACGAATGAAATGTGGCCCTGCGCCGTGTGGCGCGCTCCATGTTGCATTTGAGGGCTGTCTTCCATAGCAAACCAAGGAGTGGGGAGCCCGTCCGCTCCGGGATGCTCCAGCCTCCTTTCCCACAGCCTGCCCGGCCTCGGCCATCACTTCCTGCTGTAGTTTCAGGAGACTTTTGACTCATAAACAACTTTAGTCACAGACCCCGGTGACATTCATAAGGAATGATCTCGGTGTCAGGGCGCCATGGCAACCGCCCGGCCCTCCGGTGCGCAGGCCCGATCTCCCAGGCACACAGC